>NC_046649.1:1025032-1343284 GCF_900324485.2 Mastacembelus armatus
ATTAAAACCAAGCACTGTAGAAATTATTCTCTTTCTATATAAAAATCTTTGAACCCACACAAATTCCAAAGTCACTGAAATATCCCATTTATAATATAAAAAACAGTTGCTTAAGCACCAACATCAAAATACTGCCAATACAATTATACTATTACACATATTTGCCTCATTAAGGCGGCCTGTTGTACAATCATCTTTAAATATTGTATTAGACAAACACAATGACACACCTTTGACAAAATAACTTTTAATAAAGCCTCAGAGAAAGATAGAACGTGAGATCCATTACAGACTAAAGCAATGAGGCTTTGACATCCACTCAGAGGCAGTTCTCAAGCCAGCCAGCAGATGTTGCTCTTCTGACTGTAGCAAATGCTTTGAAGCAGTGTGTCGTTGTCAGGCCAGTTGTCCCAAAGTGGTTCAGTGCCTCATAAAGCTTTTATTTTGACATCAAAGCTTCGAAGTAGTGTGTCGTTGTCAGGCCAGTTGTCTCAAAGTGGTTCAGTGCCTTATAAAGCTTTGATTTCGACATCACTACTCATAGGGAAAAGGGAACCAGGGGAAACAAGAGAAGCTGGAGCCCAGTGACACAGAACACAGGAACAGGGAAAGACCAAGGAGACTCAGGAAAGTGTTATCTCTCAAGATCCAGGAAATGCCAGACTCAGGAACCCGGATGAAGCAAACAAAATTCAGAAAAGTGAAGACACACACAAGGACCAGTCAGGTCGCAGTACAATTGAACAACAGTGAAGTTTGGAACTAGTATAAATACTACCTACACCAAATGTCGCTGATCATCTAGCTGCCTATGGAACACATACACACTCGAGGGAGTCAAAATGGGGCGGAGAAAACCAGAGCACACAAGCACAGACAGGTGAAACTAATCAAAGATGAACATAAAGCTACATGACACTAAAACAGGTGACACAGGAAATAGAAACCAAAAACAAAATGCCAAAACAGGAAGCCAGAACATGAATCATGACACAGAGATAAACAAAACACTCTATCAACTACAGTGAGTAGTAAAAATAAAGCAAAAAAAATAAATGAAAAACAGAAGACAATAACTTTGGATTGCTTATTGCACAGCAATCCTAACAATATTAATAATGTTAATATATTTTCTTACCTCAACAAAGATGGTAAAACTGGTTATGGCACCTCCACCTACTGTGCCTTCTTCCTCCACACCTGAGGACACAGCATCCACATCTGCTGCGTCCAACTGCTGTGGCTTCCTTTTCCAGTGCAGCAACCCCAGGCACTTCATTTAGTTCTTCTGCAACACCAGAAAGTTCCATAAATTCCCCAGAAAAATGGCAACCAAAATTACGTAGTTGAAAGTGGTCTTATCCCAAAATCACTTGCCAAGATCCTCGTCACACCCACTTTTGGCACCACATGTAAGGGGAGACGATGGGTGCCAATGCATGGGTGCAAAAACTGAGGCTGAGGAAAAACAGGAAATTTTTGTCTCTCTGTGTGAAGTGGCAGGTTAGAAAAAGTTAGAAAATGAAATTGTACAAATTGTAAGTAGTTTTTACATAATATTAAATAGTTTTTACTCACACACAGAAACACTTCTTTATTTCATGTACTATGATCTAGTTTTTCATTTGTCAATTCTTCAATTGTCTTTCAAACATTTTCTATAAAACAACTAAATAAACGTTAGAGTTATTATAGCAGTTGACCTCAAGCTGAAGGAGCCTGGCTGGCTTGTGGAACTGTTGAAGCAGCTGACGGGTACTGGTTGGCCAAGCGTGCTGCAGCCCAGGTACTGGCGGAGGCAAAAACTCGTGTCTGGGAGAAGTTTGGTGAGGCCATGGAGGAGGACTATCGGTTGGCCTCGATAAAATTCTGGCAAACTGTACGGCAGGAGGAGAAAGCAGAGCTCTACCAAGACTGTTTACAGTGGATGTGGGGAGTAGGGGGTGACATGGGAGTGGAGTTCAAACCTCTCCCATCCCACTCCCACAAAAAAAAAAAAAAAAAAATCCTGTCACATCCCAATCCCATGAAAAAAAGGGAAAAATTCCATCCCGTCCCAATCCCAGAAGAATGACTCCCATTCCCTCCCACTCCCATATGTTTTTTTTCTGGTCTACTACATGCATGCACATGGATGGGAAAAGCTCCTTCTTGTCATATATAATTGGTGGTTGGCATTGGCATACCATGTTGATGTCAATATTTAACCCTCTGGGGTCGACGAATGTTTTGACGTATCTTCTCCTGATAACACCGAAACAAACTTAAATTACTCCGTCAATTTTGATTGTACAGATAAAAGAAATATATCATTCAAATCTGTAAAGGGCCTAGTTTTAGTTGTATACCATCATAATAACAACAAAATCATGGGCCTTGTAAAATAAAGAAAGCCAACAGGGTGCGCCTTGTACTCTGTCACTGTTCATATGTAAATAATCTCAGGTGAACCAGGTAAATATGTGCACACCCCCGAGAAATGAAACGTCAAACTTCATCATTTGCTCACTTTTTCTGCGCGTTTGGATGATGGCACGTTAGGGCAGGTGAAGAAGTGCTTCTTATATTCCACACAGAGACAAATAGTTTAGTTTGTCCTCAGAGTAAAAACACTGATTTTAACTCAAATGACGAACGTTTGGCTCCGCATTGAATTATATTGTGCTGCACTAATCCCCTCTCAGCCACATTGACTGAAAGGCTCATTTATGCGCATCTCTGTCTGGTCGTTGAGTGCGTCTTTTGTCTTCTTAGGTAAATCAAGACTATTCATCCTGAGACACACACTTGTGAATGAGTGAACAAGATGACTTTTAGATCATTGTGAAGTAAACACTTTAGCCTACAACATGCTGGTCTCCAAAGTCTTGTGAACCAATGTTCTGTTTGTGTTTTATGGTCTTATTTCAGTGAGTAACAAATTGTAGTTTTTCACTAGCCATGCATAAACACTTTTTTTCTCAAAAACACAATCATGTATAAACTTGCTGCTCACATATTATTGTAGCCAATTTTGTGCTGATTACAGTGTTATTAGACTTTAGACATTAATATGTTTAAAAGACACTGAAAAAAGCACAAATGTCAGGACATGTCAAAATTTGTCCAGGCCCCAAAAACCCCCTCAGACCCCAGAGGGTTAATAGAGTGCTTCCTAATGACATAGCCCAAAGGAAGCATGTACAGGGAGAACAGAATCGGTCCTAGCACAGAGCCTTGTGGAACTCCATAACTAATGTTTGTGCGTGTGGAAGGTTCATCATGGACATGAACGAACTGGAATCTGTCTGATAAATAGGATTGGAACCATTTTAATGCTGTTCCTCAGATACCAGTCACATGCTCCAATCTCTGTAATAAGATGTTGTGGTCAATGGTGTCGAATGCAGCACTAAGGTCTAGGAGGACAAGTATAGAAACAAGTCCATTATCTGAGGCTAAGAGAAGATCATTGGTGACTTTTAACAGTGCTGCTTCTGTACTATGATGTGCTCTAAATCCTGATTGAAAATCTTCAAATAGTTCATTCCTGTGTAAGTGGTCTGATTGCAACAGCTTTTTCTAGGATTTTAGAAATAAATGGCAGGTTGGATATTAGTCTATAATTAGCCAAGACTCCTGGATCAAGACTAGGCTTTCTGAGTAAGGGTTTGATTACTGCAGTCTTAAAGGCCTGTGGTTCGTAGCCTGATACTAGAGATAAATTTACTAAGTCTAATAAAGATGAGTTAATTAATGGTAGAGTGTCTTAAAGCAGTTTAGTCTGAATGGGGTCTAAGAGACACGATGATTTCGATGAAGCAACTACTGATGTGAATTCAGAGAGAACTATGGGAGAGAAGCAGTCTAAACATAACTGAGGTCTTGCAGATGATTCAAGAGCTACTGTAGTTGAAGATTCATTTATTGCAGGTATAGGAAACATCTGATGAATTTTATCTCTAATAATTGTGATTTTATTTGTAAAGAAACTCATGAAGTCATCACTGCTGAGAGCTAAGGGACCACTGGGCTCAACAGAGCTGTGACTTTTTGTCAGCTGAAAAGGAACCTGGGATTGTTTTTATTTTCCTCTATTAGTGATGAATAGTATGCAGTTCTGGCTTTACAGAGAGCTTTTTATATGTTAACTAGACGATGCAATTTCTGAAGAAATTGCGTTGGGATTGCCGATCGCCGCGAAAAGCTCAAGGTAGACCGCGTCGCCGAAGCACGTTTTGAATCGACCGATTGCGATAATCGAGAAATACCGACTGTAGTGAGGGTGCTTTTATTTTGAGAAAATGCTATAAACAGGCTTTTATTTTGAAAGGACAAAGTGCTGCAGGAGACTCTTGGGACCTTGTACAAGAATCTGGACTTTATTTTGAATATTCCTTACTATTTACAAAAATGTAATAACTTACTATAAATAACTGTAGACTTTTATTGTGAAAGTCTCACCATGTCAGAAACCATGGCTGACAAAGAAAATGGCCTCATTTGGTACCTGAAGCTGTATGCCAATAGGTAACGTCCGTTTTAATATTGAGTTGCTGTTTCAGGGCTTTTTTATTGAGAAAATGCTATTTCGGGGCTTTTATTTTGAAAGGACAAAGTGCTGCAGGAGACTCTTGGGACCTTGTACAAGAATCTGGACTTTATTTTGAATATTCCTTACAATTCACAAAATTGTAATACCTTACTATAAATAACTGTGGACTTTTATTGTGAAAGTCTCACCATGTCAGAAACCATGGCTGACAAAGAAAATGGCCTCACTTGGTACCTGAAGCTGTATGCAAATATGTAATGTCCATTTTAATATTGAGTTGCTGTTTCAGGGCTTTTTTATTGAGAAAATGCTATTTCGGGGCTTTTATTTTGAAAGGACAAAGTGCTGCAGGAGACTCTTGGAACCTTGTACAAGAATCTGGACTTTATTTTGAATATTCCTTACTATTTACAAAAATTTAATAACTTACTATAAATAACTGTAGACTTTTATTGTGAAAGTCTCACCATGTCAGAAACCATGGCTGACATGGAAAATGGCCTTGCTTGGTATCTGAAGCTGTATGCCAATAGGTAACGTCCATTTTAATATTGAGTTGCTGTTTCAGGGCTATTCTGTTGAGAAAATGCTATTTCGGGGCTTTTATTTTGAAAGGACAAGGTGCTGCAGGAGACTCTTGGGACCTTGTACAAGAATCTGGACTTTATTTTGGATATTCCTTACAATTCACAAAATTGTAATGTCTTACTATAAATAACTGTAGACTTTTATTTTGAAAATCTCACCATGTCAGAAACCATGGCTGACATGGAAAATGGCCTCACTTGGTACCTGAAGCTGTATGCCAATAGGTAACGTCCATTTTAATATTGAGTTGCTGTTTCAGGGCTGTTCTATTGAGAAAATTCTATTTCAGGGCTTTTATTTTGAAAGGACAAGGTGCTGCAGGAGACTCTAGGGACCTTGTACAAGAATCTGGACTTTATTTTGAATATTCCTTAAAATTCACAAAAATGTAATATCTTCCTATATATGACTAGACTTTTCTTCTGAAAGTCCAAACATGGCCTGCTGGGAGATGACACCATGGCTGACATGTAAAACAGCCACAGAGTAAAATGCTCTAAATAACTGAGAATGGTGCCCTTGTGTAACAGCATTAGGCAGCCAGTCATTCTTAATTACCAACCACAGACAGCTGCTATTGTTTTGTGTTGAGCTGTTGCTATGGTGACCTATGCCCAGAGTGGGGGTGAGGGTGGGGGGTGGGGAGGGTGGTACAGAGTGGTCACCATGTGAAACAGCAGTGGACATTTGGAGGCAGTCAATCTTAATTACCAACCACAGACAGCTGCTATTGTTTTGTGTTGAGCTGTTGCTATGGTGACCTATGCCCAGAGTGGGGGTGAGGGTGGGGGGTGGGGAGGGTGGTACAGAGTGGTCACCATGTGAAACAGCAGTGGACATTTGGAGGCAGTCAATCTTAATTACCAACCACAGACAGCTGCTATTGTTTTGTGTTGAGCTGTTGCTATGGTGACCTATGCCCAGAGTGGGGGTGAGGGTGGGGGGTGGGGGGGGTGGTACTGAGTGGTCACCAAGTGTAACAGCAGTGGACATTATACAGCCAGTCATTCTTAATTACCAAACATAGACAGCTGATATGCTGCTATTGCGCAATGAGCTGCTTTGTGTTGAGTAGTTGCTATGGTGATCAAAGGCCAGAGTGAGAGGGGGAGTGACAGCACTTTACACACGCTGAGTGGAGAAACTGAGAAAACTTCATCTTACAAAATGGAGGATTACAGAAAAACTATAAGTGCTATCAATATAATTATTTCACTAACAGTGCCAGGAGGCTTCAACAAAGAGACTGATCCACTTTTTGTGAAGATATTCCAAAAAATGAAGGATTGGTGGCGAGTTAGAAACAGCCTTCATTTGTGTTTCTCTCCAAAAATTGTAGAGATCTTTAGAATGGGAGTGAATGAGAGATTGAGCAGTCACTCTCTGTCTGTTAGGCCACCTTGTGGAAAAACCGTAGGTCCTATGAAAATAAGAAAAGCATTGACTGAAAGAGGACAAAAATTTCTACTACTTTTGAGAAAATGGTGTATGAAGAGTCAAAATTGTGGCCGTGACGGCGAGTTAGAGAGAAAAATTTTCCCTAAACTCAACAGCTTCTCCCACTCTAGCGATGACATCACGCACTCTAGCCCTCTCCCATACACACCAATGTAAAATTCAGAAATTTCCTAAAAAAACCATAAAACTTAAACTGCGATTGAAGAAAAACCGTAATAGATATCAAAAAGCTGAATACAAGACTTATAGATTAATGCCTTCTGACCCGTTTAAAGGTCGAATGGTGTTTCTAGCTGAAAGTATGCTGACACAGTTAAGGCTCAAAGAGGACAAAGTTGAAAGGAGATTTTAACGTACTCTCCATTCATTCCTATGAGAAAAAATTCCGACAAAACCTGGAATATTTCGGAAATTATGAAAGATATCGCTGAGAAAAGTAGAAGCACCCATCTCCTCATCGAGCTGCACGCGACGGTGTTTGAATGACGTTTCTACGTCGAACGGTGTAGGACTAGATAGCGACCGAAAAACGGCGGAATAATAATAAAAACTAGACGATGCAATTTCTGAAGAAATTGCGTTGGGATTGCCGATCGCCGCGAAAAGCTCGAGGCAGACCGTGTCGCCGAAGCACGTTTTGAATCGACCGATTGCGATAATCGAGAAATACCGACTGTAGTGAGGGTGATTTTATTTTGAGAAAATGCTATAAAAAGGCTTTTATTTTGAAAGGACAAAGAGCTGCAGGAGACTCTTGGGAACTCACAAAAGAATCTGGACTTTATTTTTTAATATTTCTCATACTTTACAAACATGTGATATCTTCCTATAAATAATTGTAGACTTTTATTGTGAAAGTCTGACCATGTCAAAAACCATGGCTGACAAAGAAAATGGCCTCACCGGGTGCCCGAAGCTGTATGCCAATAACCAACGTCCGTTTTAATATTTAGTTGCTGTTTCAGGGCTGTTTTATTGAGAAAATGCTATTTCGGGGCTTTTATTTTGAAAGGGCAAAGTGCTGCAGGACACTCTTGGGACCTTATACAAGAATCTGGACTTTATTTTGAATATTCCTTACAATTTACAAAATGTAATATCTTCCTATAAATAACTGTAGACTTTTATTGTGAAAGTCTCATCATGTCAGAAACCATGGCTGACGTGGAAAATGGCCTCACTTGGTACTTGAAGCTGTATGCCAATAGGTAACGTCCGTTTTAATAGTCAGTTGCTGTTTCAGGGCTTTTTTATTGAGAAAATGCTATTTCGGGGCTTTTATTTTGAAAGGACATAGTGCTGCAGGAGACTCTTTGGACCTTGTTCAAGAATCTGGACTTTATTTTGAATATTCCTTACTATTTACGAAATTGTAATATCTTACTATAAATAACTGTAGACTTTTATTGTGAAAGTCTCACCATGTCAGAAACCATGGCTGACATGGAAAATGGCCTCACTTGGTACCTGAAGCTGTATGCCAATAGGTAACGTCCATTTTAATATTGAGTTGCTGTTTCAGGGATTTTCTATTGAGAAAATGCTATTTCGGGGCTTTTATTTTGAAAGGACAAGGTGCTGGAGGAGACTCTTGGGACCTTGTACAAGAATCTGGACTTTATTTTGGATATTCCTTACAATTCACAAATTGTAATGTCTTACTATATATGACTAGACTTTTCTTCTGAAAGTCCAAACATGGCCTGCTGGGTAATGACACCATGGCTGACATGTAAAACAGCCACAGAGTAAAATGCTCTAAATAACTGAGAATGGTGCCCTTGTGTAACAGCATTACGCAGCCAGTCATTCTTAATTACCAACCACAGACAGCTGCTATTGTTTTGTGTTGAGCTGTTACTATGGTGACCTATGCCCAGAGTGGGGGTGATGGTGGGGGGTGGGGAGGGTGGTACAGAGTGGTCACCATGTGAAACAGCAGTGGACATTAGGCATTCTTAATTACCAACCACAGACAGCTGATATGTTGCTATTGCTTTGTCAGCTGTGGCTATGGTCACCTATGCCTAGAGTGGGGGTGAGGGTGGGGAGTTGGGGGGGTGGTACTGAGTGGTCACCAAGTGAAACAGCAGTTGACATTTGGCAGCCAGTCATTCTTAATTACTAACCACAGACAGATGCTATTTTTAATCTGCTCCTCTTGTGGCTCACTGCCTCTCCGCTCGCATGTAAGTTGGCATGTGAAAGTGTATCTTGGCCATCTGAAAAAGATGGGGATACATAGCTGCATGTGTAGCCCAGTAACTGAGTGGGTTTTGTCCTCTGGGGAGGTAGGGCTCAGACAGATAAAAAAGGTCACAATTCTTCTAGCTCTTAATATCAGTTAATGCAGGAGTTTGTTCCAGTGCCTTTGTCACAAAAAGGTTGAAATTATGTGCGAAACATGGTACACTCCTCACATTAAGAAGTTTAGCACAAAGAATCATATTGGATGCATTCTCTGTAAATTAAGCAGTGAACTTTCTGTCTCAAGCCCCATTGGTTCAGTTGCAGTTCCATGGCATCCCTCAAGTTCTCTGCTGTGTGGGAGTGTGTAAAATGTCTCACACCAAGCAAGACACTCTGCTAGTTCCATGTTGGAATTAATAAAGTGGCAAGTGACCCCAAGATATGTATCCATGTTAATGGATGTCCACATGTCTGCCATCACACTGACTGCCTTGGATTTCTTCAGCTCTTCCATTTTTTTTGCCCTCTTCACATTTTTTTTCAATCATAGCTTTTAAAGCCTTTCGAGATGGCAGAACACATGTGGGGTCAAACTTCTGTACAAAGACCCTGAAGCCTTTGTCCTCCACCACTATAAGGCTGTGCATCAAGTACAACCATATCAACCAGTGCCTCATCCAACTCAGCTTGCCGGCCTTAGAAAAAAAATGATACAACACATTTAATTTGATGCATAATTTTGTTTATGTGTGTCTTTATATATAAATGGTTACCTATACATAAACAAACAAATACAAACTACAAACTGTACAAAAGCTTCACATACTGTAAATACTGTACATGTGCAGAGAGAAACATTGTGAGTCAGACAGCTGGCTGGGGAACTGTAGGATGGTTTGAAGTGCATGAGCATGTAAACATGAGTCGTTTGTGGGATTATGTACATACGTGTGTGAAAATTCTCTAGTGCGCGGAATTAATGTCGGACTCTGTAATTTTCTCTCATTGACCAGCAACGACATGTTTAGCCGTATGTTCCGTCGCTGGCTGTCTAGATGGTGTCCAGCAAACAACATGGGCTTCATAGACAATTGTGCTGGGAGCGAGGGACGTCATCCACCCCATTTTGGATGGTGCAGCTCTCATCTCTAGAAATTTGGCCAAGTTTATTAGCCAACATGAAGTTTGACAATCCAGAGTGGGGACCGGGACACAGAGACTCAGTCTAAAATGCCTCTCTGCAGTTTCCTTAGAGCTGTCACCCCCCTCAAACCACATAGAGAATTGTGTCTGCCCCTCGAACATATAAATAAAACATATTAAGACCACTCCTCTTATTGAACAGAAAAACAGAACAGTCAGATAAGGATTATTAAATATTAGGACTCTTTCGTCTAAATTTCTGTTAGTAAAGGATTTGATAACTGATCACCAAATTGACTTACTATGCCTTACTGAAACCTGGTTACAGCAGGATGAATATGTCAGTCTGAATGAATCAACCCCCCTCAGTCATAAAAATTGTCATGTTCCTCGAAGCACAGCTTGAGGTGGAGGAGTAGCTGCAATCTTCCACTCAAACTTATTATTAAACTTTCATCCTCAGAACAGCTATGACTCATTTGAGAGCCTCACTCTTAGTCTCTCTCATCCAAACTGGAAAACACAAAAACCAGTTCTACTTGTCATTTTGTACCGTCCACCTGTCCCTTACTCAGAGTTTTTAACTGAATTCCCTGACTTTCTGTCTGATTTAGTGCTTAGATCAGATAAAGTCATTATAGTGGGAGATTTTAACATTCATGTAGATGCTGAAAATAACGGCCTCAGCATTGCATTTAATTCTATATTAGATTCAATTGGTTTCATTCAAAATGTTAATAAACCCACCCACTGTTTCAATCACACCCTTGATCTTGTTCTGACCTATGGCATCGAAATTGAACATCTAATAGTTTTTCCCCCAAATCCTGTTTTGTCAGATCATTCTTTAATAACTTTTGAATTTAAAATGATGGATCATGCAGCATTTGGAAGAAAATTCCACTACAGCAGATGTTTATCCGACAACGCTGTTAATAAATTTAAGAAAATGATTCCATCTTTATTTACATCTATGCCAAGTATAAACATAGTGGAGGGCAGCTGCCTTAATCCTACTCCCTACCAAATTGATCATGTTGTTGACAGCGCTGTAACCTCACTGCGTGAAATGCTTGATTCTGTGGCCCCTCTGAAAAAGAAGTTAGTGAATCAGAGAAGACTAGCCCCATGGTATAATTTACATATTCGTACCTTGAAGCAGGCATCACGAAGGGTGGAAAGGAAGTGGCATTCCACAAATTTAGAGGAATTTTATCTAGCTTGGAAGAACAGTCTATTAACATATGAAAAAGCTCTCCGTAAAGCCAGACCTGCATACTATTCATTTACTATTAACAGCGTTGTCGGATAAACATCTGCTGTAGTGGAATTTTCTTCCAGACGCTGCATGATCCATCATTTTAAATTCGAAAGTTATTAAAGAATGATCTGACAAAACAGGATTTGGGGGGAAAATTATTAGATGTTCAATTTCGATGCCATAGGTCAGAACAAGATCAAGGGTGTGATTAAAACAGTGGGTGGGTTTATTAACGTTTTGAATGAAACCAATTGAATCTAATATAGAATTAAATGCAATGCTGAGGCTGTTATTTTCAACATCTACATGAATGTTAAAATCTCCCACTATAATGACTTTATCTGATCTAAGCACTAAATCAGACAGGAAGTCAGGGAATTCAGTTAAAAACTCTGAGTAAGGAACAGGTGGACGGTACAAAATGACAAGTAGAACTGGTTTTTGTGTTTTCCAGTTTGTATGTGAGAGACTAAGAGTGAGGCTCTCAAATGAGTTATAACTGTTCTGAGGATGAAAGTTTAATAATAAGTTTGACTGGAAGATTGCAGCTACTCCTCCACCTCGACCTGTGCTTCGAGGAACATGATAATTTTTATGACTGAGGGGGGTTGATTCATTCAGACTGACATATTCATCCTGCTGTAACCAGGTTTCAGTAAGATAAAGTAGGTCAATTTGGTGATCAGTTATCAAATCATTTACTAACAGAGATTTAGAAGAAAGGGACCTAATATTTAATAATCCACATTTGACAGTTCTGTTTTTCTGTTCAATAAGAGGAGTGGTCTTAATTTTTATTAAGTTTTTATGAATAACTCCTCTTCTGTTAACTTCTGATTTGTTTGATTTATATGTTCGAGGGGCAGACACAGTCTCTATGTGGTTTGAAGGGGGCGGCGGCTCTAAGGAAACTGCAGAGAAGCGTTTTAGACTGAGTCTCTGCATCCCGGTCCCCACCCTGGATTGTCAGGCTTTAGGTCGGCTAAGAAACTCGGCCAAATTCCTAGAGATGAGAGCTGCACCATTCAAAGTGGGATGGATGCCATCTCTCGCTGTCTATGAAGCCCACATCGTTTGCTGGACACCACCTAGACAGCCAGCGACGGAACGACGACATGCGGCTAAACATGTCATCGCTGGTCAGATTGGGGAGGGGTCCAGAGAAAACTACGGAGTCCGACATTAATTTAGCAAAGTTACACACCGACTCAACATTAATTTTAGTGACCTCCGATTGGCGTAATCGGGTGTCATTGCTGCCGACGTGAATAACAATTTTCCCATATTTCCGATTAGCCTTAGCCAGCAGCTTCAGATTTGACTCGATGTCGCCCGCTCTGGCCCCAGGAATACATTTGACTATGGTCGCTGGTGTCTCTATTTTCACGTTCCTGACTATGGAATCGCCAATTATCAGAGTCGGTTTCTCAGCGGGTGTGTCGCTGAGCGGGGAAAATCTATTAGAAACGTGAACAGGCAGGTGATGAGCCGTGGGCTTCTGCTTAGGAGTATGTTTCCTTCGGACCGTCACCCAGGCTAATTCTCCGGGCTGCTCCGGAGCTGCCCTTGGACCGCTAACAGACCCTGAGCTCGGTGGCTCCACACCAGCTAACGGGGCTAGGCTAGCTGGCTTTTGTTCGAAGGTGCGGAGCCGCGCTTCCAAATCAGTGATCCTCGCCTCCAAGGCTAACAGAACCTTACACTTAATACAGTGTAAGGCTCTTACTTATGACCATATGATATTTCAGTTTTTCTTTTTTAATAAATTTGCAAAAATTTCTACATTTCTGTTTTTTTCTGTCAAGATGGGGTGCTGAGTGTACATTAATGAGAAATAAAATGAACTTTTTGATTTTGGCAAATGGGTGCAATGACACAAAGAGTGGAAAATTTAAAGGGGTCTGAATACTTTCCGTACCCACTGTATATATATGAAATGAATAAAGAGGTAATCTGTATGTCTCAATCAGAGAGATACGGTTTAAAAAACTAGTTGGGTATAATCTTAAAAAACAAAAAAACAGTCACCACAAAATCAGAATATGGCAAACAAGTTGGTAGATAAGCTAAAAATTATTTGCATGAAGAAAAACACCTTGCATGAGTCTCCAAGATGGATTTTGTTTTTAGATACACTGACGTATCATGAAAACTGGAAAATTGAATATAAAACATCTTTAAATGTAAGTATTTACAATAGCAGACCCTATGAAACTATAACTCTTCTTTGTCTGAGATGGAAACAATACATTTTCCTTCAAGTCTCTTTTTTCCAAAAGCATAATGAGATAGCCCAGCCCTGTAATTGGTTAAATTATTAGTTGTTAGTTCCATCGTACGCCAATTAGCTCAACTGTGGGGCGAAATGAATCCCAGCACCCATCGCTGTGTAATTAGTCTGTAATTCCTCTGCACCCTGGGAAATGGGGAAGTTGACAGGCCAAAAGTGTGTTGGATACAACATAGGGAGGGAGCAGGGACTAATTAAAAATATCTCACATGAAGCATTTCTACATTAATTACTACATTTTCTGTATTTTTTCTTCCATCTTCCAACAACTGGGATGCGTCAGAGGAGGACATCACAAACCAACAAGGAGACTGTTGCTTAATCAAAGATGAAGCTCCTTATTTGCATTTCTAATTGGAATTAATTAGGATTTCCCAAAGTGTGTATGTGTGAAAGTGTGTGTGTGTGTAGGTTGAATGTGTTCTTGTTAATGTGGATTTCTTCACCACTGTTGCTACAACTCCGTCTCTGAACATCTTAGGCTGGATAATGTATTTTTTAAAGCATTTCTTAAAACTCCAATCAGAAAGTAGGGCTGGGCAATGAAAGATAGCGATATATATTGTGATAGACACATAATCAATATCAATAAAAATACATTTGACAGAACATTCGATAATGTCACTGAACTTCATTGAAGAAACCTGAAGAAACCACAGAAGAGAAAATAGGTGAAGCAAGGTTAGTTGCATGAACAAAGTCACCTGCTCCCTGGTAACCTAGCAACCTATGGGCAACAGCCAATCATTTAACAGTTTTCATGTTTTGTTGCACCGTTCTAGTAACCTTGTGTCTGATTCTTATATAACAAAACCAGCGTAGAGAAAGAAGGGAAAATGAGTGCATTCAGACTTATGTTTACACTTATTTTTTTGTTATGTTGACATTTCTATTCCCTGTATTCCCTGATTGATAACCTTCTTCTGTTAATCACCTGTTAAGTTTAAAGTAGAAGTGTTTAAATTGAATAGTTTTTTTTTCCTGGTCCTTATAGTATATATCCAAATATGGCGCCACTGTATATGGCTAACCGTCTGTCTCTGTGCTTTCTGTTTTTTGTTTTCTCATTTCTAACTTTCTGCACCGATAAGATTATGTCATTTCTGGTGTATGACCGGCAAACACTCCTGGACTTACGACCAGCTGCCTGTGAGGCAGTTCTGTTTGGTTGTGGCGGACATTATTCACTGCCTCCGCTTCTCTCCAGCCTTCCACTTCACCTCTGCCGCGATGTGTTTCCACTCAGGCAGCGAAGGCGGAGGCATGGGTGTCGCGCAGGTCTGTTGGTGCGACTGAGGGCTCGTCTGTTGGATGTTTCTACTTCCTCTCGGACTGAACGTGGATTCCCCCTTCGACTCTCCGTGTCCTTGCGCTTCTTGGACCCGGTCGATAGGTTGCCTGCTTACAGTTATCGGCTTCTCAGAGGACGAGCCGCTCCCCAACACTGCCCAGGTGGAGAAAATCTTGGACACCCGAAGCTGCTGCCCTGTGCCCCATGAGCTACTGGAGCTCAGGTTCTGAACCCATCTCCCAAAAGGTTTGGCTTGTTAAATGCCAGATCACTAGCCACTGTGCCGTCATTTATTGGCCTCCCAGATATAATAAGGGTTTTATCAAAGACTTTTCTGATTTCCTGTCTGGGATTATGCCTAATTATGACAGTGTCCTTATTCTTGGGGATTTTAATATCCATGTGTGTCGCACTGACAAGCCCTTGGTGAAGGACTTTTTGAACCTTGTTGACTTCTTTAATCTGGTGCAATCTGTGGCTGGTCCCACACATGAACAAGGACACTCTTTGGACCTTGTTCTCTCATGTGGTTTGTCTGTGTTTAACCTGGAGATCTGTGATGCTGTTTTCTGATCACATGCCTGTATTGTTTGAGGTGGGCTTCTCCTGTTCTGCCATTAAAACACCCGCCCGTTTGGCGCTGTCAGATTTTTAACCCTTTCACTGCTGGTCGGCTCTCTGCTGCTTTTGAGCGGCTCGGTCATTCCCCTGACTCCACTTCCTGTCATACTGAGGGACCTAACACCCTGGCTTCACTCCTTCTGCCAGATCATTCTGGACTCAGTGGCTCCACTAAAGACAAAGTACCCAAAGGCCAAATCTAAGCCCTATTTCCATGACAGAACCTGGCCACTCAGACATGAATGTCGCAGAGCTGAACGCAGGTGGAACCCTCCTCTGAGATGTACACTTTCTCCAGTTTGTTGAGGACAAGGTTGCCACCATCAGGTCTCTCATTTCACCTCCTGTTTCTGCCCCCTCTCTCTGTTCCTTGCTGTGCTGTCTTTAATTGTTTTCAATCGGTAACTCTGTGGCATTTGGAAGTTGTGCTTCGGCATAATAACCCCTCAGGTTCCCCTTGCGGTGCTGTTCCCCCTGGACTTTTTAAAGAGGTTTTTCCTTGTATAGGACATTTGGTTCTTAACATTAGTAACAGCAGTATCGTCTGGTGCGGTTTCTTCTTTTTTTAAACATGCAGTAGTGCATCCACTAATTAAGAAACCTCGATCACTCAGTACTAGGTAACTATAGGCCTATCTCCAGGCTATCATTCCTTTCAAATAACTTAGAAAAAATTGTGTACACTGAAATCGTTCTTGGATAAACATGATATCTTGGAGGTTTTTAATCTGGCTTCAAAACACTCCATAACACAGAGTCAGCCTTAATAAGAGGTTTTAATGACATCCTTATGGCGTCTGATGCTGGTGATTTTGTCATCCTCGTCCTGCTTGATCTAACTGCTCCTTTTGACACAGTGGACCACCACATCCTAATATCTCGTTTGCATGAAGTTGGGGGTATCCGTGGTCCTGCTTTAAACTATGAATTAACTACGTGAATTGAAAGTAATGTATTACAATATTAGTCTATGAAATGTAATGAGTTACATTACCTTTGTGTTACTTTTGAGTTTTCACCAAAATAGTCACTTAAGTATGAGTAGGCATTCTAAAATACTAAAAGGAAGATTATGACAGATCGACTTATATTCAGGGGAGGATAATGTGGTATATAGGAGGCTTACTGAGCAATACAATAACATTTCCTGTCAGTATCACCAAAGCGTACAAACAGTCAAAGACTAAATACTGTCTGATACTGGCTTATCCATATAAAACATAATCGAGCTTGAGCTCACTGTAATGTAACCTATAGCCTAATGACAAAACAAGACACATTCTTTTATTATTATCAAGGATAACACAGTATCCCCAA
The DNA here is from genome assembly GCF_900324485.2 of Mastacembelus armatus. Taxonomy (NCBI): domain Eukaryota; kingdom Metazoa; phylum Chordata; class Actinopteri; order Synbranchiformes; family Mastacembelidae; genus Mastacembelus; species Mastacembelus armatus. Next base: position 1,041,726 of record NC_046649.1, read on the forward strand.
GGAATACAGCTCCTTCATTTCAGTCTACCAAATCACCAAATATACAAATCAGCAAGTAAACATCCAATTTATTAGCCTATAATTAGTGATAATAAACTGAGGAACTTCTGTTTGCCAAATAATGCCTAAAACATAGCCTACCAAATAAAGGCCGGTAAAACATTAATCGGGGTAGCCACATTTTTCAAGAATACAAAATAACCCAATATCAACAACAACAACAACAATAATAATAATAATAATAACACATAAAGTACTTTGGCCTATTAGAAAATACAATCCAGCTGTTCAAAATCTAAATCCAAAACCAAAACAAGGACTAAATCAGGACTAAGCTCAGTTATACTAAAGACACACTTAAGAAAATAAAAGTAGGGGCTAAACAGGACCACTGTTAAATATGCAACAGATTAGACTTATTCCATATATGATCTATGTATTGTTCTATTGTTGGGGATAGCCTATTCCACTATACATTTGACTGAAATGTCTGTTGAAGCCCATCAGGAGAAGGCATCAAAAGTGCCCATCACAAAATGATTGTTTTGGAGTGAGCACAAGACTACCAAGACTGAAGTCTTTCACCTGGTGCACTAGATGGTGTTAGGGCATTATAGTGAAATGTGTTTTTTTGAAATTCTTGTAAACTAGTGCAGATTTTTCCATTGTAGAGGCAAAATTTAAATAAGACATTACCTCCATTTCCACTGACATGGGTGCATCAGCTGTGGAACTGGGCTGAAAAAGTCTTCCACACTGAAGATGTCAGCAGCGGGTTGAGGGATATTGGGCATCAGGTCTGCAGGCTCTTCTAGGGAGTGTCACTCCATTATAAAGAGGGACTTGAGGACTCTTCTAGCAGCCTCTGTTAGCCAACGCAGCTTGAACTTGGGAAGTGAGACAGCAGCCAGTAGCACTTCCTTAGAGTCAATTATTGCAGCAAATCAAGTTCTGATTGCTCCAACAATAACTTCAGGCTCTGATTGCTCAAACAATATATTCAGGCAGTTATTTGTGATAGGCTGTTTTACTCCCTTTTAACTATCTCACACTATATCTGTTTATTGTAACAGCAATGCTGTTGCTCTGAAGGCAGAAATCAATGTTGAGAGATGCTGAACACATCAAAGCTGTGTTAATATTTGAACTGTTTCACTTACAGTAACCATATGCAAAACAATGTTGAAGGTGTGGAACATAGAAAAAGTGTATTTAAAGTAGAAATACTTACTGGAAACACAATTACCACAGTTCTGCATTTCACTTTTAAAAATTACAAGTGCAATCAAATTCTGGCCCACAATGAAAGAGGAACCCACAAAAAAGCTTGGTTCTTCAAAACAAGAAGAAATACGTCACAGTTTTGCACACATGAATCTAAAGAAAATGTCCATATATGCATTACAAAATATTGCTTGTACTATGATTAATGTCCATGCTATGGAGCCTACAAAAATTTATTTTTACCATTTATTTGCTTAACAAAAATGTTGTGGACCTGCATTTCACATTTAAAAAGTTCAAGTGCAGTCAACTTCCGCACCACAATGAAAAATCCATCCATCCATCCATCCTATACCTGCTTATTCCAATTTAAGGTCACAGTGATCTGCTGGAGCCTATCCCAGCTCTCTTTGGGTGAAAGGCAGGGGTACACTCTGGACAGGTCACCAGCCCATGAAAAAGACAATAGAACCCAAAAAAAGCTTGGCCTTTAAAGTATGAAGATGGATGACTGCAACAACACACATATGCGTGTGTATGAATCCAAAAAGTCCACAGTCAAACATAAATAAATAAATTGCAGGACTGCCATCATAGATCTTTTCAAGCTTATTTTTCATGAATTGTACCTTGGATGAGAGCCTCTGCCCATTCAGGCCCAGAAGAATCTTCTGGAACACTGCAAAAGTTGAGCATTGAGCATGTGCAGCTTTGTGTGTTTAATGGGCATGTTAAATAAAGCCATGAAATATTTTTTTTTATCAGTTTCAAGTTTATTAGACCACTTGAGCAAAATGTTGTTCAGCTGCAAAACTGCAAACTGTTTGAAAGAAGCTGATTCATCACATTACATTACATCACAAGATGACATCTTCTGAATAATTCTGCAGCCATGTTTCCTGATGAAAAGCAGTGTAAACACTGAATGAAGCACTTTTCTATCTTCTTTGGTTTACTCCTGCACCTTTATTTTGACATTTAGTAAATGATATTCATCACACTAGATCTGCATCGGTCACTGCTGACGAGACATTTAAAGTGGTGTCCCACCATAATTGTTACCTCGCGTGCCTGTGTAAACCCAATTTCAAGAGCACTGGCCTCAGACACACACACACACACAATGACCTTGGTTCAGTCTGCTTTAGTTTTGAGGGCAGCACTGCAGGCAACATTGAACACCCCCTCCCACACAGCAACCCCACCCATACATGACCCCAGGCTATCAGTCTGACAGCCAGCAATTAGAACTTAACCAGTAACTACCCCAGACCCTCATTAACAGTTAATTAAATCAAATCTATCAGGAATTATCTGCAGAAACCTGGAATGTCTTCCAGGGAGATTTCCAAAGAAAGCTGAGAAAAAGCTTTTGTTCTGAAAAATGTCCTTTTCATCAAGCGTGAATGTGACCTGACATCAGCAAAGCTCAACTGTTGACACTTAAAGCTCAGTTATTTTAAATTCTTTAATTGAGGCTTTATTGCACATGCTGAAAACACTTGTTATGCCCTATTTTAGGCTTTCCTTTTAATCCTCAGCATAATTAAAAATCAATGAAGCACAGTTTGCACAAACAAATTTACAGTTTTTATTCAAAAAGCAGTGTGTTCAAGCTGAAGCTTTTACACATTTGATTTACATGAAAAGAATGAAAATACTCCATAATTTAAGCATTATTTTAAAAAAAATAACATCCATTTATTCTCAAACAAGGTAACAAACTGCTACAAAATGACGGGAGATTTCTGCACAAAATAAAAACATATAAAAGTCAGTGTAGATGGACTGTACAGAGGTGATGACTAATCTATTCCTCTTCATGCCATCTTTGCTTCACGTGAACTTATATGTGTGACTGTCAAGGAAAGTGACTTTTTTCCATAACACATCACAGCAGTCAGACTAACAATGATTTAATTGAAATATTAATTGAAAATAAACACGTCACTATACCATAACTGAATTCAACAGCAGACAAAATCAAGCCTCTAAACCGATTATCCAATTGAATCCACCGCGTAACAGTTTGAACATCACAACTGATCATTATCAGCTTCTTCCTGAAAGAGGAGAGTTATTACAGCACTATTGGACCTGAGAACATCATGCGTTTTTGGTAATGATGTTACTGTAAAGTAGTGAAGTGAATTAAGAAACTGATTTGCATCTGTACTATGTTACTGTCAGTGGCAAAGTCATCAATGTTAACAAATTCCAAATTCCAAATTGTGTTAATTCTGCAGCAGTTATCACCTTAGGTAGATTTCAATAGAATTTTTTTTTTTCCAAAGTGTTTACATTTAAAAGGATTTTCTGCCTATTGGTCTTTCACTGATCCTTTGATTGTACTGTGGTTTTGAGAACACAGCTGTGCGGACATGAGGTATGGATCCATTATTTTAGTTAAAATTCAATATCCTGAAGCATACACAAATCCTTCATAAAATTTGTATTATTTAAAGCATGCATGTAGTAAGTACCTCAGACCAGATAAATAAGAGAAACCTTCAGTTAGTGTTTTATGAGAAGCCTTTGTTCTGGGCTGTCACTGGCTGTAAAGGATATGAGTCATAGTCAAGTTTCTGGGTTAGAACTCCAGTCAGGATGAATTCAGCATTGTGAACATCTGGACAACAGAAAACATCAGAAACAGATCACATATCAGTACAACTTCTAGTGGCATGTCATGGTTTACAGACACAGTTCATCAGGTACTCCTACAATTTTTGGTACAGTCTATTGAAAGATGCCGTGAGGAGTTTTACACCACCAACAGTGCTGTGCAGCCATGTCACAGTTATCCCCCTGACAGACGGTGGAAACAAAGTATTTCCAGTACTCCTCAATGATTCACACTGAGTTATAGTTTCTTTACATGAAAACTCCACTGGGGACCTTTGAGAATTGCTAAGTGGGAAGAGAATACGTACAGATGATCGCAATCATAGATATACTATACTATACAGTTTGTAAGACATTTTACACAGCAGCAGAAAATAAGCAGTGATAATTAAATATGTGTCTGGCACAGCTGTGCACTATAGACTATGGGACACCTTATGCTTCACCAGTATATATATCATATATACTCAGTGTTGGCTAAGCTGTTTCCTGAATGTTTTCTACATTCAGCTTTGCTAATGAGGAAGAGAGAGAGTGTCAATCTGAGGCTGATCATTAGGATTGTCTTGGGTCATTGTCATCAACTTTCATATAGTACAACTGCTTTCTAAAAGTAGATTAGGACTGTGATTATAAATACGGCATGCTATGGTTGTGCAGTCACATTTGAATAAAACTGCGAGAGTTGTTTGTCTTGTCTTCATACTTAAGTACTGTTTGAGAGTTCAGACTCGGTTTTGCGATTTAGGTCATTATACTGTATATTCTGTCACCACTGAATGTCACTAACTTTGTGCTCTCTCTCTGTACCTTCTGCAGGTGTCCCTGGTCCTGGAGCTGTATATTGCTGATGTGCAGTTACTGGCCCCACCAACCTGCAGTGTCTATTTGTTGTTTATTGTTGCTGTTCTTTTCTCTCTCCTCTATCCACTCACCCCAATCGGTCGAGGCAGATGGCCGCCCAAACTGAGCCCGGTTCTGCTGGAGGTTTTTTCTTTCGATAAAGGGAGTTTTTCCTCTTCACTGTCGCTAAGTGCTTGCTTATAAGGGACTGGTTGGGTTATTTCTCTTTTTTTTTGTAACGTGCCTTGACATGATTGTGTTGTGATTTGGCACTATACAAATAAAACAATTGAATTATCTGGTTTAAGTCTAGGTGAACCTCATGTAACACTCATTTGTGTCTATACCAAGCACATTTTGAGCTGTGCAGTGGAAGTACTTTCTTTACAAGGAGTATACAGGAACACACTGAAAAAGGGAAAATGATCCAAAAGCTCCAAAACTTCAACAAAACAATAGTCAACTCGCCTGTTTTGAAACCCATGGAAAAACATATGAGAAATGAAAAAAACAAACGCAACACTTCAAAAGAATTGTATTTTAAGTAGACTTAATATAAAATGGCAAAATGATGAGTTTTAAATGTGTTTACTTGATGTAAATAGTCTTCTGGTGCCACATGAGTTGCTGCCTGTAACAGCAGCTCTGTCTCACCACTGAGCTTTTTTCTCAGGTTTTCTTTTAAAGGTTTTTGTGGTGTTATTTGTTCTGCACAATGGACATCAAACTTGTAAAATTTGCTCTGGTCTTTGGACTACTTTTCTCACCGTTTACTGTGTCAGGCTATTATGTGGAGAACCCTATTGTTTACACTAGGGATTAGCTGTTAGCACTTTGTAACCCTAACCCGGAGAGATCTCTCTTAAATAAGATGGATGAGCTGATGGCACCAACCAGACATTAAAGTGTGTACAGGCAACGCTGCCTCCTGCTTTTCACGGAAAAATTGGTAACTATGCTAACTCCAGATAAAGTCATTGCTTTGGATGGCTTCCATGTCATATGGTCGCATAGAAATGGAGAGTGGTAAGAGAAAAGGAGGAGTGCTGTCAGTGTTTGTGAATGATAAATGCTATAACTCTGGGAACATCACTATGAAGGAGTAAATCTGCTGTAGAGACAGAGTTTCTAAATGCCTGTTAGCATTAGGCAGTGCTATCTACCGAGGGGGTGCTTGCATGCTATTGTGATGGCTGCGTACATTCCCCCTTTGGCGCTAAATGCGATAACTTGCACTCAACTGTGAGCAGGCTGCAGACACAGCACCCACAGGCCCTCATGCTCATCTCTGGGGACCATGTGCCTTTGTCCTTCACTGTCTTCACCTTGACGCAGTATGTGACTTGCCACACCAGGGACAATAAAATATTGGATCTATTTTATGCCACCAAGGAGACATACAACTCATCTCCTCTCCTCCCTCTTGGAAGAGCAGATCACAACCATTCTGATTCCCTGCCACAGCTTGTCTAGATGGTATCAGGTCCAGGTTCCTCAAGTCCTGTGCAGACCAGCTATGTCAAATTTCAAATTCAAATTTTTATTTGTCACATACACTGTCATACACAGTATGATATGCAGTGAAATGCTTGCACAACTGCCCATGACCTCAGTTAACGTATGTGGGATAGTTGTGTTCTTGTTCATCTTGAGCCTCAGAGTAGGAAAGACACCACAACTGTGAAAAATGTCGCAGTACCAAAGACAACACCCAAAGGACCTCAATAGCTACAGGCAAGTAGCACTGATATCACACATGATCAAGACACTGGAGAGGCTGGTCCTTGTGCATCTCTGCCCTCTTTTGAGCTCATCTGTGGACCCACTTCAGTTTGTCTACCAGGCTGGCATTGGGGTGGATGACGCCCTCATCTGACTTCTTCCACAGAGAGCCTTTTCTCATGTGCCTTGGAGCATTGTTGAGGATCATGTTCTATGATTTCTCCAGTAATTTCAACACCAAACAAAATGGACTCTTATAAGTACCTGGGTGTTCACCTCAACAATAAACTGGACTGGTCAAAAAACATAAATGCCCTTTATAAGAAAGACCAGAGCAGCGACTACCTGCTGATGAGACATGGGGTATTTTGGAGTACAGGGGACACTCCTGAAGACCTTTTTTGACAATGGTGGCATTAGCCATTTTTTACGGAGTGATCTGCTGGGGCAGCAGCACCTTGACTGTGGACAGGAAGAGACTGGACAAACTAATCAGTAGGGGTAGTTCTGGAAGGCCCCTAGATCCAGTGCAGGTTGGGGGAGACAGGTGGATGTTAGCCAAGCTGACATCCTTGCTGGAGAATGACTACTTCCCTATGCATGGGACTGACAATACTGGGTAGCTCTGTCAGTGAGGGACTGCCCTATCCCAAATATGTGACAAAGTGCTACTGCAGGTCTTTCCTTCCTGCTGCTGCCAGACTGTACAATCAGTACTACTCCCAATATGTCCTGTACTTTCTTATTATATATATATTTTTTATATTATATATATTATTTTATTTTCTATATTACATTTGTATTATATCGCTATCGTATATACCTTTGAAAATACAGTATTGCTGCTATTCTTTTTTTGCTGCTGTTGCATTCTGGAATTTCCCCTGTGGGACTAATAAATGGTCCATCTTATCTTATTTCTCTGTTCTAGGTGAAATTCGTACGCTTTAATTATTTAGATGGATTTCTTTGAAGCGTTTATGCACAGGGCCCTCAAAGAATAGATTTGAAGTGGCAAAATGTGCTTCAAGTCACGCTTATGTACATAAGTACAAATTTTGCATGAGACGACACATGGGCAGTGTCTAGACAGTGGGACTAATTAAACTTCAGCCAGCTACTTTGAACATGTATGTATAAACTGTAAGGGATTTTATATTTAATTAAGATGGACTCTAATGTACTTGGAGGTCCCCCAGGTTGTGGGAAACAGGAGGATGTTAGCCAAGCTGTCATACTTGCTGGAGAATGAATGTGTTATCTTACCAATGTTTTTCAAAAAGTACTCTCTACAGAGGTGGAGGTCATTGTCACAGGAAATTAAGATGATCTCTGGAAGATTCTGTAACAAAAGACCCACATGTAGTTAGAGCTCTAAAGAAATAAATATAGGGAGACATTTGCCAATAAGCAGAGGTGTACTTATTTACAATATATTAACACAAAGTTGGATTTATTTTTAAACTTTATATGAAAAAGGTCATTACTGTCATCATTCCTTAACACCATCACCTACCACGAGCTGTGGAAACTTTGAATAAAAATGTATTGAGAAAATTATAAACCATATCACTGTGCAAAAAGCAAATTTCCAAACACTTTCAAGGAAAGCCAGTGACTTTCACAACATAAATTGACAGGTGCGTTAAAGATTTCCAGTTATCTTTCAGGACCTTGTTCTGCTTATGCTCCATGATCTTTCTGTAGGAGGGCTGTTTGGTCAGCAGCTTTCCTCCAGCACTTTCCAGGATAGATTTCATAGTGCTGAGAGTGGGGCAGACCCCTGGGGTAAGGTAGAAGTACTTCCCCTACATTACCAGTCACACAGAGACAGAAAGATAGCAAGACAGTGAAGGACATGCACAGATTCCATTCATCAGAATTGATCCAAAGTTATCACAAATGTTCACCAAAGCTTCATCATGGCTATTTAAACCAGAGGAATGTGTTTTCATGTTGCATTAGTGTGAAGCTTGCTGTCTGACCTTGAAGAGTGGTGTATTGCGGGCTCTCTTTAGTGATTCCTCCAAACTGAAGCCAAACAACACCTCTGCCTCCGCATCCCTAAGAGTGTGTCTCTGCTCATCTGAAACACACACACAATATGGCCATGTCACAACTGTAATACAAAATACACAGTTTTTGTCACTTTGAGTAAAGGGGCTGTAGTGGGAAAAATCCATATAGATATTTGTCGCTTACAGTGGGTACGGAAAGTATTCAGACCCCTTTAAATTTTTCACTCTTTGTGTCATTGCACCCATTTGCCAAAATCAAAAAAGTTCATTTTATTTCTCATTAATGTACACTCAGCACCCCATCTTGACAGAAAAAAACAGAAATGTAGAAATTTTTGCAAATTTATTAAAAAAGAAAAACTGAAATATCACATGGTCATAAGTATTCAGACCCTTTGCAGTGACACTCATATTTAACTCACATGCTGTCCATTTCTTCTGATCCTCCTTGAGATGGTTCTGCTCCTTCATTGGAGTCCAGCTGTGTTTAATTAAACTGATTGGACTTGATTAGGAAAGGCACACACCTGTCTATATAAGACCTTACAGCTCACAGTGCATGTCAGAGCAAATGAGAATCACGAGGTCGAAGGAACCGCCCAAGGAGCTTAGAGACAGAATTGTGGCAAGGCACAGATCTGGCCAAGGTTACAAAAGAATTTCTGCAGCACTCAAGGTTCCTAAGAGCCCAGTGGCCTCCATAATCCTCAAATGGAAAAAGTTTGGATGACCAGAACTCTTCCTAGACCTGGCCGTCCAGCCAAACTGAGCGATCGTGGGAGAAGAGCCTTGGTGAGAGAGGTAAAGAAGAACCCAAAGATCACTGTGGCTGAGCTCCAGAGATGCAGTAGGGACATGGGAGGAAGTTCCACAAAGTCAACTATCACTGCAGCCCTCCACCAGTCGGGGCTTTATGGCAGAGTGGCCCGACGGAAACCTCTACTCAGTGCAAGACACATGAAAGCCCGCATAGAGTTTGCCAACACATGAAGGACTCCAAGACTATGACAAATAAGATTCTCTGGTCTGATGAGACCAAGATTGAACTTTTTGGCGTTAATTGTAAGCGGTATGTGTGGAGAAAACCAGGCACTGCTCATCACCTGCCCAATACAATCCCTACAGTGAAACATGGTGGTGGGAGCATCATGTTGTGGGGGTGTTTTTCAGCTGCAGGGACAGGACGGCTGGTTGCAATTGAAAGAAAGATGAATGCATGAATGATGAATGAATGAAATGAATGATGAATGAATAAATCCAAGTACAGAGATATCCTGGAAGAAAACCTCTTCCAGAGTGCTCAGGATCTCAGACTGGGCCGAAGGTTCACCTTTCAACAGGACAATGACCCTAAGCACACAGCTAAAATAACAAAGGAGTGGCTTCGGAACAACTCTGTGACCGTTCTTGACTGGCCCAGCCAGAGCCCTGACCTAAACCCAATTGAGCATCTCTGGAGAGACCTGAAAATGGCTGTCCAACAACGTTCACCATACAACCTGACAGAACTGGAGAGGATCTGCAAGGAAGAATGGCAGAGGATCCCCAAATCCAGGTGTGAAAAACTTGTTGCATCATTCCCAAGAAGACTCATGGCTGTACTAGCTCAAAAGGGTGCTTCTACTCAATACTGAGCACAGGGTCCGAATACTTATGACCATGTGATATTTCAGTTTTTCTTTTTTAATAAATTTGCAAAAATTTCTACATTTCTGTTTTTTTCTGTCAAGATGGGGTGCTGAGTGAACATTAATGAGAAATAAAATGAACTTTTTTGATTTTGGCAAATGGCTGCAATGACACAAAGAGTGACAAATTTAAAGGGGTCTGAATACTTTCCGTAACCACTGTATATGACTTGACAAGGTAATGAGACTTTGGCTCTGGTACTCTTTCACTTCAAACCTCAGCAGGTACTTGAGTATTTGGTTGATACGACAACCAATTACTGGTTGTAATACAATGCAGCTGTACCTCCACCCCTAAGCATGCTGGCTTGCTTTTCACTGTTTCAAGACTGAAATATCTCTAAACAAACAACATTTTAGTTAGAGTAATAGCTAATATCATTTGCTTACTTGGTTACAAACTGAAGTTAATGCTAGTTTATTGTAAGATATGGATCTCATGTTACATTACATTAGTGAACAGTGGATTCATGGTCCAGCACAAACTGCGGATCGACCCTGTTTGTCCGATATCCGATAACCTGATACCGATATAGGATCAGATTGGGTCCAGTTCTTCGAACAACTAAATATTAATTTAATCCCAACAAGCCCCTTACCCAAAATGTTACCTACCTTTACTGTTACACACACTTACCTACAAATTTCTGACTCCTCCAACACTCCTCCAGCCAGTCTGGGCTGACGATATGTTTAACCACAGACATAGCAGTGAGGAACTTGACTGTGCGAGTCACCTTACTGGCCACCAGATGAGTGACTTTCTGATTGTTGTCTGCTACTTCTCCACCTAATGCACGTAACCTCTGCAGAGGACAGACACCATAAAAACACAGACAGCATTTAGTAGGAGGATATAAAGAAGCCATTGCTAACATTTTACATATAGAGCTAGTGATAAATTTGACTACTTAAGGTGTGAGATTGTAAAACTAGCGTTCTGCTTGATGGCTGGTCAGTGTTTTGTTGGTGAGTTTGTGAAGTCTGATGTTAAAATTACTGACTTTACCTTTGTGTACTGCTCTACTTGTGTGGGCTCAAACCCTGTGAACATGACTTGAGGAGTGAACTCTGGAGGAAGCTTCTTATTAGGAGACTGTGTCTCCTCCACTCTGCACACACACAGTTTTACCATTAACCACAACTTCATCATGACATGGTTGATTTAGATAGTCAACATTGGGTTCAACTCTGCTGAGTCGTAGTAAACAACAGACTACTCAAATCTGCTATACTGACCTGGGCTTTTTATTTGCTGGCTGGTAGGTGGAATCAGTGTTCTTCTGCCTCTGGAGAAGCTGCAGGCTCTACACCCCACACAAACACACAATCAGACAATGGACTTATTGAAACTGACACAAAACTAGGACAATAACTTTACATAATGTCAGGTTATGTATTATGGTTATCTCAAGCCACCATTCACAAAACATCCTGTCCTTCACTACTAATGTGCAAAGACACTCATCTATACAGGTACAGCTGGTAAACTGCTACTCTCTTGAGTGGAGGAGGTTGGGGAATAAGAGGAGGATCAAACTGAAATCATGAACAACACCTTCTATCCTGTATGGGACAGGATAACCTGAGTAGTCTGAGCAGAACCTTCAGCAACAGGCTGCTACAACTGTGGTGTATGAAGGTCCCTTACCCTGGTGCCATCTGACGTGCCAACTCTCACTAAATTTGTCATTGTTTGACCCTGTATTCATGTGTATACAACACACCATCTGACAGACTGACTCTTCTTACTGTGTTATTGAGATGAGATTAGGGCCACTCACTCGATTGTTTTCAATCGATTAATCTGACTTTTACAAAAGAATATAAAATCATTAGATTTCTGACATTTTGTCAAAATATGAACCTTAAACAAGTTTGCTACACATGAAATAAAAATAATTTTACGTGACATTTAAACAAATTTAAAATTTTGTTACATTAAAAAAGTTGCTTGTTTACTAGAATTTCACATTGAAATTAAAAGTACATTAACCCTGATCAAGGGGCATGCATTTAAACATTGCTAGACATTATTCTGGTGAGCTACGAGTGAAAGCCGTGAGAATGCTTAGATCACGCTTGGGTGACGCTCTTTCCCCAGCTAAAGTTTACCTTTATTTTTGCTGTACTCAGTAGATCTACACTCATATGAGTGCATTTTACAGCTAGCTTGACGCCATTTTGTCTAGCTAATTAAAGCATAGGATAATGTCCTAATGTAACTTGCTTGGAAACAAGCAGATAAGTACAAAGACTGGAGGAAATTTGCAGATGCAGGAAAGCTCTTAAAGAATCCACTATTAATAGCCAATACAATTTGTTGTTGTTCTTAATAATGCTCAAATAAAGCTTTTTTTTTTTTTTAATGGTATATGAATTGAAATAACGAGCTTTGTGTGTATGCGGGTGGGTAGAAGAGAGTGAGAGGAGAAAGAAAATGTTTTGTGTGTGTTCACAGTGAACACTTCATAAAACTGAAACACTGATAATATATAACCTATATCAGGCTGTATGAATTTAGATACATTATGTTTCTAGTTATTGTTTTATGTTTCTGACTAAATAGACACTAAAGAGAAAATAGGCAGGAGAAGCCAGAACAGATCAGACGGACACAGATCAGAGAAAAGAAACGGACAAATAAAAAATAGAAAGAGATAAAGGTAGGTGTATGTTTGTGTGTCTCTTCTATTTTTTTCACAGAAGCATCATGTTATTTAAAAAAAAAAAAAAAAAAAAAAACAGCATGTAGAAATTGTACCGTGGACTCCTTTAAGGTAAATATACATAGCTATTCATGTGGTAAATATAGGGGCTGTTTTTACAGAAAGCAGTCTATCTTTTTCAGTGATGCCTTGATGACCTTAGTGGCCAAGGGTTTGTTAAGAAAACAGTGTATTGTCTTGGTTGGTATTGTCTACTGTGTAAGAACATCAATATCTTCTACATAATAATTTCAGAAAACATCTTAATCCATGACCTCAAAATATATCCATAGCTTCCTGTGATGATCTCTGTACATTTCTGCTGTTCGCTGGTTGCTGCTGGACTGCAGGTATATACAGTGGTGTGAAAAGGTGTTGGCCCCCTTCCTGATTTCTTTCTTTTTTTTTTGCATGTTTGTCACACTTTGTTTCAGATCAAACAAATTTAAATATTAGTCAAAGGCAACACAAGTAAACACATCATGCAGTTTTTAAATTAAGGTTTTTATTATTAAGGGAAAACAAAATCCAAAACTTGAGAATTACCCCAAGAGCGCAGCGACGACTCATCCGAGAGGTCACAAAAGACCCCACAACAACATTCAAAGAACTGCACGCCTCACTTGCCTCAGTTAAGGTTCATGACTCCACTATAAGAAAGAGACTGGGCCCAAGCAGCTATTAGGTTTAGGGGGCAACACTTTATCACACAAGGACATGTAGTTTGGGATTTTGTTTATAATAATAATAATAATAATAAAAACCTTCATTTAAAAACTGCATGATGTGTTTACTTGTGTTATCTTTGACTAATATTCAAATTTGTTTGATGATCTGAAACAAAGTGTGACAAACATGTAAAAAAAAAAAAAAAAAAAAAAAATCAGGAAGGGGGCCAACACCTTTTCACACCACTCAAAATTTGGCCGAGTGTATTAGCCAACCTAAAGTTTGATAATCCAGGGTGGGGACCGGGATGCAGAGACTCATTCTAAAACGCCTCTCTGCAGTTAACTTAGAGCCGTCACCCCCCTCAAACCACATAGAGATTGTGTCTGCCCCTTGAACATGTAAATCAAATAAATCAGAAGTTAACAGAAGAGGAGTTATTCATAAAAAAATCTAATAAAAATTAAGACCACTCCTCTTATCAAACAGAAAAACAGAACAGTTGGATGTGGATTATAAAATATTAGGTCTCTTTCATCTAAATCTCTGTTAGTAAATGATTTGATAACTGATCACCAAATTGACTTACTCTGTCTTACTGAAACCTGGCTACAGCAGGATGAATATGTCAGTCTAAATGAATCAACCCCCCTCAGTCATAAAAATTGTCATGTTCTTCGAAGCACATCCTCAGAACAGTTATAAGTCATTTGAGAGCCTCACTCTTAGTCTCTCACATCCAAACTGGAAAACACAAAAACCAGTTCTACTTGTCATTGTGTACCATCCACCTGTCCTTTACTCAGAGTTTTTAACTGAATTTCCAGACTTCCTGTCTGATTTAGTGCTTAGATCAGATAAAGTCATTATAGTGGGAGATTTTAACATTCATGTAGATGTTGAAAATAACAGCCTCAGCATTGCATTTAATTCTATATTAGATTCAATTGGTTTCACTCAAAATGTTAATAAACCCACCCACTGTTTCAATCACACCCTTGATCTTGTTCTGACCTATGGCATCAAAATTGAACATTTAATAGTTTTTCCTAATCTGACAAAATCCTGTTTTGTCAGATCACTCTTTAATAACTTTTGAATTTAAGATGATGGATCATGCAGCGTTTGGAAAAAAATTCCACTACAGCAGATGCTTATCTGACAATGCTGTTATTAAATTTAAGAAAATTATTCCATCTGTATTTTACATCTTTGCCATGTGCCAACACAGTGGAGGGCAACTGCCTCAATCCCACTCCCTATCAAATTGATCATATTGTTGACAGTGCTGTAACCTCATTGCGTGAAACGATTGATACTCTGGCCCCTCTGAAAAAGAAGTTAGTGAATCAGAGGAGATTAGCCCCATGGTATAATTTACATATTCATACCTTCAAGCAGGAATCACGAAGGCTGGAAAGGAAGTGGCGTACCACAAATTTAGAGGAATTTTTTCTAGCCTGGAAAAACAGTTTATTAACATATAAAAAAGCTCTCCGTAAAGCCAGAACTGCATACTATCCATCACTAATAGAGGGAAAAAAGAACAATCCCAGGTTTCTTTTCAGCACTGTAGTCAGGTTAAAAGTCACCAACGATTTTCTCTTAGCCTCTGACAATGGACTTGTTTCTATACTTGTTCTCCTAGACCTTAGTGTTGCATTCAACACCTCTAATCACAACATCTTATTACAGAGACTGGACCATGTGACTGCTATCAGAGGAACAGCATTAAAATGTTCCAATCCTATTTATTGGACAGATTCCAGTTCGTTCATGTCCATGATGAACCTTCCACATGAACAGAAGTTAATTATGGAGTTCCACAAGGCTCTGTGCTAGAACAGATTCTGTTCACCCTGTACATGCTTCCTTTAGGCTATGTCATTAGGAAGCACTCTATTAATTACCACTGCTATGCAGATGACACTTCAATTCAATTCAATTCAATTCAATTTTATTTGTATAGCGCCAAATCACAATACAAATCATCTCAAGGCACTTTACAAAAACTAAAACTAAAAACCCAACAATTCCCTTATGAGCAAGCACTTGGCGTCAGTGGAGAGGAAAAAACTCCCTTTAACGGAAGAAAAAAACCTCCAGCAGAACCGGGCTCAGTTTGGGCGGCCATCTGCCTCGACCGGTTGGGGTGAGTGGATAGAGCAGAGAGAAAAGAACAGCAACAATAAACAACAAATAGACACTGCAAGTTGGTGGGGCCAGTAACTGCACATCAGCGATAAACAGCTCCAGGACCAGGGACACCTGCAGAAGGTACAGAGAGAGAGAGAGAGAGAGAGAGGGAGGGAGAGAGCACAAACTAGGGGAGAGAGAGAGCACAAGGTTAGTAACATTCAATGGTGGAATATACATGAGGTCGGAGAGAAGGGGGAGGGGCGGGCGGGTAGGGTAGGGGAGCTCAGTGCACCAATGGTCCTTGGGCAGTCTAGGCCTATAGCAGCATAACTAACTAAGGGATGGTTCAGGGTTGCCTGAAGCCAGCCCTAACTATATGCTTTGTCAAAGAGGAAGGTTTTAAGTCTAGCCTTAAAAGTACAGAGAGTGTCTGCCTCCTGAACCCAGGCTGAGAGCTGGTTCCACAGGAGAGGAGCTTGATAGCTAAAGGCTCTGCCTCCCATTCTGCTTTTGAGAACTCTGGGAACCACAAGTAGGCCTGCACTCTGAGAGCGAAGTGGTCTATTGGGATAATATGGTACTATGAGGTCTTTAAGGTATGAAGGAGCTTGATTATGAAGGGATTTGTATGTGAGAAGAAGGATTTTAAATTCTATTCTATATTTTACAGGGAGCCAATGAAGAGAAGCCAATATAGGAGAAATATGATCTCTCCTGCTAGTTCCTGTCAGGACTCTGGCTGCGGCATTCTGGATTAATTGGAGGCTTTTTATTAAGATATTAGGACATCCAGATAGTAATGAGTTACAGTAATCTAGCCTTGAGGAAACAAACGCATGGACTAGTTTTTCTGCATCATTTTGAGACAGGATGTTCCTAATTTTGGAAATGTTGCGCAGGTGAAAGAATGCAGTTCTAGAAATTTGTTTTATGTGTGAGTTAAAGGACATGTCCTGGTCAAAAATAACTCCAAGGTTTTTTACAGTAGTGCTGGAGGCCAGGGCTATGCCATCTAGAGTAGCTATAATTTTAGAAAAGTTATTTCTGAGATTTTTAGGCCCAAATATAATGACTTCTGTTTTCTCCGAGTTTAAAAGTAAAAAGTTACTGGTCATCCAAGCCTTTATGTCAGTTAGACAGGCTTGAAGTCTGGTTAACTGGTTTGTGTTAACAGGTTTAATAGATTGATATAACTGAGTGTCATCCGCATAGCAGTGGTAATTAATAGAGTGCTTCCTAATGATATATCCTAAAGGAAGCATGTACAGGGTGAACAGAATCGGTCCTAGCACAGAACCTTGTGGAACTCCATAACTAACTTTTGTTCGTGTGGAAGGTTCATCATGGACATGAACAAACTGGAATCTGTCCGATACTTCTATCTATGAAACCTGTTAACACAAACCAGTTAACCAGACTTCAAGCCAGTGTGTCTAACTGACATAAAGGCCTGGATGACCAGTGACTTTCTACTTTTAAATTCAGAGAAAACAGAAGTTACTGTATTTGGGCCTAAAAATCTCAGAAATAACTTTTCTAAAATTATAGCTACTCCAGATGGCATAGCCCTGGCCTCCAGTACTACTGTATAAAACCTTGGAGTTATTTTTGACCAGGACATGTCCTTTAACTCACACATAAAACAAATCTCTAGAACTGCCTTCTTTCACTTGCACAACATTGCCAAAATTAGGAACCTCCTGTCTCAAAATGATGCAGAAAAACTAGTCCATGCATTTGTTACCAAAAGGCTAGATTACTGTAACTCATTACTATCTGGATGTCCCAGTATCTCCATGAAAAGCCTCCAGTTAATCCAGAATGCTGCAGCCAGAGTCTTGACAGGAACTAGCAAGAGAGAGCATATTTCTCCTATATTAGCTTCTCTTTGTCGGTTCCCTGTAAAATATAGAATAGAATTTAAAATCCTTCTTCTCACATACAAATCCCTTCATAATCAAGCTCCTTCATACCTTAAAGACCTCATACTACCATATTATCCCAATAGACCACTTCGCTCTCAGAGTGCAGGGCTACTTGTGGTTCCCAGAGTTTCCAAAAGCAGACTGGGAGGCAGAGCCTTTAGTTATCAAGCTCCTCTCCTGTGGAACCAGCTCCCAGCCTGGGTTCAGGAGGCAGACAATCTCTGTACTTTTAAGGCTAGACTTAAAACCTTCCTCTTTAACAAAACGTATAGTTAGGGCTGGCTTCAGGTAACCCTGAACCATCCCTTAGTTATGCTGCTATAGGCCTAGACTGCCCGAGGACCATCGGTGCATTGAGCTCCCCTATCCCTCCTCTCCTCTCCTCTCCCTTCCCCTCTCTTCCTCTCCTCCCCCCTCAAATGTATATTCCACTACTGAATGTCACTAACCTTGTGCTCTCTCACTCTCCCCCTCTCTCTGTTCTCTCTGTATCTTCTGCAGGTGTCCCTGGTCCTGGAGCTGTATATCGCTGATGTGCAGTTACTGGCCCCACCAACATGCAGTGTCTATTTGTTGTTTATTGTTGCTGTTCTTTTCTCTCTGCTCTATCCACTCACCCCAACCGGTCGAGGCAGATGGACGCCCAAACTGAGCCCGGTTCTGCTGGAGGTTTTTTCTTCCATTAAAGGGAGTTTTTCCTCCCCACTGTCGCCAAGTGCTTGCTCATAAGGGATTTGTTGGGTTTTTTGTAGTGGTCCACCAATATGGGTTTTCTCTAACCGATACCGATGCCGATATTTAGAAATCAGGGCAGCCGATAGCTGTAGATTTTAATTTTCCCCCTTCATCTCACAAGGTATAAAGCGCCCAGGAATAAAAAGTGTATTGTTATGTTTGTAGTATTTTTTGTCCTTGCTTTTTCTGCTCCCATGCTCAGCAACCTCTGGCAGATATTGCACTTGGCCTTCCCTGATGTTGGCTGAGTGAAATACTGCTATACTGGGTTAAATTTCTTTTTAGCCATCAGACTAATTTAAAAAAAAAAAATACAAGATTTGTTATTTTAAACTTTTTCTATAATTACATTATTCCATGCACATCACAATCCCAATATGTTTTGGAAAAAAACAGGATTGATTTATTGCAGGGCACCCGTCATGATCCTTAGGTTTGTTGACAGACACTGCTGTAATTCACAGGGCCATAGTCTAAGAATATGCCTAAACAAATATGTGCAACAAGTCATTTGCATGTGAAAGTAGAAACGCGCACTTCAGACAAAACTTCAGGCTAAAACGTGCACATTAGCTTTCCTCAATAAAAATGTATTTTTTGGTGGGAGCATCGTGCCCGTGTTGCGTGTCGAACGCACACACACATTTATTGAGGAACGTTATCCTGCGTGTTTTAAGGGGGAATATTCGTCTGAATTTCACACGTATTTCTACTTTCACATTTGTTGCACACATGACGGTCAGCGTCAATTCTAATACGCTACAATGTAATTACGTGTTGAAAACGAAAGGTTTTCAACGGTTATCAATAGCTGAAGCAGTGTGTATGCGACTATAATAATTTAGCCACTGGGCTTGTTAGCATGTTTTGGTACCCGTGCCTACAGCCTAAACTACAGCTCGCTAACAATACAGACCAGACAATCGCTCTCCAAAAGTAGCTTCATATTCAACCAATGAAATGTATAAGGCTAAATTAAAAACGAAAGATAAGTACTTTCTTACCGTTTTTGGACGTTTTTCAGCTCACTAAACAACCTGCTTGTCGCAACACGTCTTCACGTGTTCCACAACAATGCTTAACTGGTCGCAGATGTGCCTGCCTATAAATCGGCCAAATTTGCAGTGAAATTGGCCAATGCCGATTAATCAAAATGTGCAAAAAAAAAAAAAAAAAAAAATCGGCCGATTAATCGGCTCTGCCGATAGATCGGTCGACCTCTAGTTTTTTGTTTTTGTAAAGTGCCTTGAGATGATTTGTATTGTGATTTGGCGCTATACAAATAACTGTTTGAATTGAATTGAATTGAATTGTATAGCGGTTTGAGTCTATGTTGTGATCAGATTTACCCAGGGTCAGGAGAGCTGTATGCTAATGTTCAGGAAGCATACAGGAAGTCTAGGGTTTTATTCACCCTCATCATGCAGTGCACAAACTGTTTAAAACTGAGCAGGGTTGACTTAAGGGTCTTCACCCCATAGATTTCACTCTATTTTATGGTTGTAATTATTAGTAGTGTAATACTTCATTAGAATGTTTGAGTGAAATGACAGTGATGGCAAGTCTTTACTGCCAGAAACCAGTTTCACCTTCTATCTAAATCTTGTTTGAGTTTGTTCAGATTCACCACTAGAATCATGAGCTTACTATGACCAAGTCAAACATTCCAGCTGTGAGAGGCCACAGTGAGTTAGTGTGGACAGAGCAGTCAAAGATATGGCATTATTGCAAGTTACTGATTGCCAGGTGTGCATGTGAAGAGCAGAGTAGAGAAGAGAAACAAGAATAATTCATGTTTCAGTTTAAGGTTTTGAAAGAGTTCCAAAATATTTGCAGCTATTCTTATTGGCTAAAAACATCATGATCAAAAACTTAATATGTTTTGTATACATAATATACATGTTTCATTATCTGTCAATAGTATTGTGAGAATGCTTAAGGAAACCACAAGAAGGTGACACACCTAAAAATAAGTGTTAAATACACTGTAGCATGCATCTCAACGAACTTACCGCCAAAGCTTCGGCAGATACTTTGATTGGCGTTCTCCAAGCAGCTACAGAGTAAAACATATGCTAAAGTCAGGTCAGTTTAATTTCCATGTAGACTAAGGCATGCGCATGCATATATATATATATATATATATATATATTTTTTTATTATATTATATTCAACTGAACGTACCCAGCAGGTTCTGTACCAGCTGTGGATTAGGCATCAGTGGTTCTGTGTGTGTGTAGTTTGAATATCTGCTATGGTGAATCTGTCTCAGCGCTTCAAAGTTGCCCAGCAGTATGTCACACAACCACTGGGCATTTACACATGGGATCTTCCATTCCTTGGCCTTCTCATATTTAAGCCCTCTGGGTCTGAAAAGAGATCAGCAGGACAACCACATAACCAATACAGTGATTAGGTGGCAAGAGAAAAAAAACCAAAAAAAAAACCAAACAACTGCAGGTGCAAGTCCAAACAGGTTGTGGTGATACAGGAACCACTTGTACTTGTTCTGTCCTCTTTTTTCACTCTCGTTATCTTTCACCAGGTTTCTGTGGCCTGTATACTGAGCTGTACATTATTGATGTGCAGTTACTGTCCCCACCTACAGGATTGTCTTTATTGCTGTTCTTACTTCTCTCTAGACAAATAGCCACCCAAACTGAGCTTGGTTCTACTGGAAGTTTCCTCCATTAAAATAAGTTTTCCTCTTCACACTCACTAAGTGCTCATCGGGGAATTGTTTTCGATGTTAAGTGCCTTGATTTATTTTTTTTATTGTGATTTGATGCTATGCAAATAAAACTAAACTGAATTTTAATGTGGTCAAATTTGGTAGATGGCTCACCCTACAAATTTGTATTTTCCATTGGTATAACCCTTTTCCAATGATTCAACTGGTATTCAACCAATTTTACTTTTAGTACATCGGTTACTGTATGTGAATCCCTTGAAATTAACTTGTTTTCTGCTTTAATTTGCCATAAAAGTGATGTGATCTTTATCTAAGTCAAAATAATGGAGAGAAAAATTGGGCTTAAACTGATAAATAATTCTAATTGCCCATTCTTTATTGAATGCACCCATTAAACATGGCTGGAGGACAAGGTAAATGAACCCTTGAAGATCATAGATGGTTGAAACTCCTTTGGGAGCAATGACTTTAGGCAAGTACTTTCAGTAGCTGTGGACCAGACCTACCCAGCATTAAGGAGGAATTTTGGTCCATTCCTTGTTAAAGAAGCGGTTCAGCTCAGACATACAGTGGGTACGGGAAGTATTCAGACCCCTTTAAATTTTTCACTCTTTGTGTCATTGCAGCCATTTGCCAAAATCAAAAAAGTTCATTTTATTTCTCATTAATGTACACTCAGCACCCCATCTTGACAGAAAAAAACAGAAATGTAGAAATTTTTGCAAATTTATTAAAAAAGAAAAACTGAAATATCACATGGTCATAAGTATTCAGACCCTGTGCTCAGTATTGAGTAGAAGCACCCTTTTGAGCTAGTACAGCCATGAGTCTTCTTGGGAATGATGCAACAAGTTTTTCACACCTGGATTTGGGGATCCTCTGCCATTCTTCCTTGCAGATCCTCTCCAGTTCTGTCAGGTTGGATGGTGAACGTTGTTGGACAGCCATTTTCAGGTCTCTCCTGAGATGCTCAATTGGGTTTAGGTCAGGGCTCTGGCTGGGCCAGTCAAGAACGGTCACAGAGTTGTTCCGAAGCCACTCCTTTGTTATTTTAGCTGTGTGCTTAGGGTCATTGTCCTGTTCAAAGGTGAACCTTCGGCTCAGTCTGAGGTCCTGAGCACTCTGGAAGAGGTTTTCTTCCAGGATATCTCTGTACTTGGCCGCATTCATCTTTCCTTCAATTGCAACCAGTCGTCCTGTCCCTGCAGCTGAAAAACACCCCCACAACATGATGCTCCCACCACCATGTTTCACTGTAGGGATTGTATTGGGCAGGTGATGAAAAAAAAGTTCAATCTTGGTCTCATCAGACCAGAGAATCTTATTTCTCATAGTCTGGGAGTCCTTCATGTGTTTTTTGGCAAACTCTATGCGGGCTTTCATGTGTCTTGCACTGAGGAGAGGCTTCCGTCGGGCCACTCTGCCACAGTGATCTTTGGGTTCTTCTTTACCTCTCTCACCAAGGCTCTTCTCCCACTATTGCTCAGTTTGGCTGGATGGCCAGGTCTAGGACAGCCATTTTCAGGTCTCTCCAGAGATGCTCAATTGGGTTTAGGTCAGGGCTCTGGCTGGGCCAGTCAAGAACGGTCACAGAGTTGTTCCGAAGCCACTCCTTTGTTATTTTAGCTGTGTGCTTAGGGTCATTGTCCTGTTGAAAGGTGAACCTTCAGCCCAGTCTGAGATCCTGAGCACTCTGGAAGAGGTTTTCTTCCAGGATATCTCTGTACTTGGATTCATTCATTCATCATTCATTTCATTCATTCATCATTCATGCATTCATCTTTCCTTCAATTGCAACCAGTCGTCCTGTCCCTGCAGCTGAAAAACACCCCCACAACATGATGCTCCCACCACCATGTTTCACTGTAGGGATTGTATTGGGCAGGTGATGAGCAGTGCCTGGTTTTCTCCACACATACCGCTTACAATTAACGCCAAAAAGTTCAATCTTGGTCTCATCAGACCAGAGAATCTTATTTGTCATAGTCTTGGAGTCCTTCATGTGTTTTTTGGCAAACTCTATGCGGGCTTTCATGTGTCTTGCACTGAGTAGAGGTTTCCGTCGGGCCACTCTGCCATAAAGCCCCGACTGGTGGAGGGCTGCAGTGATAGTTGACTTTGTGGAACTTCCTCCCATCTCCCTACTGCATCTCTGGAGCTCAGCCACAGTGATCTTTGGGTTCTTCTTTACCTCTCTCACCAAGGCTCTTCTCCCACGATCGCTCAGTTTGGCTGGACGGCCAGGTCTAGGAAGAGTTCTGGTCATCCAAACTTTTTCCATTTGAGGATTATGGAGGCCACTGGGCTCTTAGGAACCTTGAGTGCTGCAGAAATTCTTTTGTAACCTTGGCCAGATCTGTGCCTTGCCACAATTCTGTCTCTAAGCTCCTTGGGCGGTTCCTTCGACCTCGTGATTCTCATTTGCTCTGACATGCACTGTGAGCTGTAAGGTCACGTCATGTGAGTTAAATATGAGTGTCACTGCAAAGGGTCTGAATACTTATGACCATGTGATATTTCAGTTTTTCTTTTTTAATAAATTTGCAAAAATTTCTACATTTCTGTTTTTTTCTGTCAAGATGGGGTGCTGAGTGTACATTAATGAGAAATAAAATGAACTTTTTTGATTTTGGCAAATGGGTGCAATGACACAAAGAGTGAAAAATTTAAAGGGGTCTGAATACTTTCCGTACCCACTGTAAGCGACAAATATCTATATGGATTTTTCCCACTACAGCCCCTTTACTCAAAGTGACAAAAACTGTGTATTTTGTATTACAGTTGTGACATGGCCATATTGTGTGTGTGTTTCAGATGAGCAGAGACACACTCTTAGGGATGCGGAGGCAGAGGTGTTGTTTGGCTTCAGTTTGGAGGAATCACTAAAGAGAGCCCGCAATACACCACTCTTCAAGGTCAGACAGCAAGCTTCACACTAATGCAACATGAAAACACATTCCTCTGGTTTAAATAGCCATGATGAAGCTTTGGTGAACATTTGTGATAACTTTGGATCAATTCTGTTGGATCAGTTCCTACCAGACATACCCACTGTATGTCTGGTAGGAACGGCTCTCTTGAGATCCACAGCATGTCTGCTGTGTTGAGGTCTTGGCCACTCCAACAAGCCATTCTGTGGTGGTTCGCTTTCTCCAGCACTGTGAATTCTTGATGGGTGTTATCATCTTAAGCACATTGTGTTTGTCTATTGTTGTGACTTAGATGAAGATCAGATCACATTTTCATGCAAATTAATGCAGAAAATCTCTTAACTCCAGAGGGTTCACTTACTTTTTCTTGCCACTGTATATCCAAGTTTCTTAAAAACAAAAGTGTTATTATCATCACATTATGCTTTAATTCATACTGCAGTTTGAACAGGTATAGTGAAGATAAAAATAAAAATGCTTCCTTGCAAACTGTGAATTTCATACAGAATTACAGTGCATGGAGAACTGAAGAGAATCTTACTCTTTACAGATGAGGACTGTGTTACTGCGACACAGATATCCAGTGTATCTGGCACCAGCCAGATAGGCCATTAACTTCAGGTCATCTCTGTCAGTGTCCATAAAACCTGTCACTGATATTATCTGAAAGGAAAAAGAGCAAGGTTATACTGCAGAGATGATAGGTTAAAAAATAATTTTCACTAGTTTCTGCACTTTTAAATGTGTATGACATAGGTCACTAACAGGCAGACCGCGGTCCGGGTGCGGACCCAGAAGCCGCCCCATACGGACCCGGCCTTACAGCCAAAACAGAAGGTTAAGATTTAAAACCTAACGGGGCTTTCTATTCCCACCGGTGCAGCTTTTGTAGACTTTACGGTAGTGGAAACGCACAGACCAATTCCATGCGAGTTGATCCATCCCACGTGATACCACTCAGCCAATCAAGTCTGTGCATCCCATGCGGTAAACATTACAACTCTACAGTGTAAACAGAGCTAGAGGCAAGTTACACATGAAGAGATGGTACAAAGAAAAAGAAAAAAGGCGATACATGTAGAAAACAAAGGGAGAGAAACAGGCGAGTGAGACAGAGAGAACTTAGTTAATGAGAGAACATTATACATATATGTTCAGTTGTATGATACATGACAATAAATATTGTCAAAAAGTTTTTGAATTTTACTGAATTAATTTGATTTGACAGTCAGGTATTGATTACATGCAGATGTTGATAAAACTACTTAGGCTACTTAAATACATATCACACTAACTAGTTAGACATTATGATCTTCCGGACCTTTGCTTCAAGAAATTTTCTCTAACTGGACCTCTTTAAATTTTAGTTGAATACCCCTGGTGTATGAGATTATAACAGTAATATTCTATAAGTGTGGGACTCCTCCACTGCAAAATCACAGATACTGTTAGTGACAGTGGAACCTCAATATGAATATCAATGTAAGGCTGAAGTACATCCACTTTGATGACATCAGGAGAGCACAGCTGTTTGCCAGTAATGTAATGCTGGCTCCATCAGCCTGTGAGATCTAGCATTCACTAGGAAGCAGGTATTCAACCTATTGTGGAGCAGGACCACATCACTTGCAAAAATACTGTAGACTGCCATTGCTGCCCCGCAGGAAAAAGTTTTTGTGTCCTGGACTCAATTTACAAGGGAAGCTAATAAGGTGGTTTACAATGGAGTTCTGTTCAAGTAAATATATCGCGGTTCAGTTTTCTGGTCAAAACGCCTCCCTGCAAGTTCAAAGTTGTTGGAGACCTCCTGAAGTTAACTTATTTAAACTTTACCTAAAAAAAAAATAAGTGCCAGTGTAAGTTTCCAAGGGAAAAAAGTAATTATTAAAATGTATTTGCAAAAGAATGTAAGAAACAACTGTTTCAACTCTGTGTCTTTATTAAGTAAACCAACAGATTTCAGGCAGGGTTAATTTCATTGACAAAGTATTTTTGTTATAATTTTTGTCAACAAGTTTTCACTGACGAATACGAGACGTTAACTAAATAAAAATTAAGTGATGACGACGAAAACTATAATTAAAATATATTGACATTTTCGTTGACTAATAAAAACGAGACAAAATTGTGAGTGAGGGACGTTTTTAGAAAAGATCCAACCAGAATTAATCTTCTTAGACACACACGCACATTTGAAAAGTAACTGATCCACCTAGTGACGCGGGATGTGCGAGTACACGACATCATCATAGCCTACACTGGGTTTCTGTCTGACTTAAACTATAATGAAATGGCAACAGCTGGGAGAAAACAAAGAGAAGATATATGGGTCAGTTTCACGTTTGATGCAATGGCATTACTGCTAAATACAGTTTTTCTCTTAAATATTTTGGAGTTGCACTTTTGCTTTAAAGAATGAAGAATGTCATATGCAGGTTATAAACAATGCATATCTAATTTTTGGTATTTTATGGAAAGGTCATATTCCATATATATTAAATGTTTTTTATTTAATTTTAATTTATAATATTTTGTATATTACAATAGTTTTACTAAATTACACTTAAATTAAATCCAATATATTTTAATCTACTGTAGAATTAGTCGACTAAACTCTTATGCTATTTAGTCGACTAAAACTAGACTAAAACTAAAACAAAGCAGATGACTAAAATATGACTAAAATTAAAATTGCATTTTAGTCAAAAGATTGACTAAAACTAAATTAAAATCTGATGTCAAAATTAACACTGATTTCAGGCCGGTAACAAACATGACTGTGTGAACAAAAGTAGCCTACGTGCTGAGAGCAGGGCTTGGCTCCAGGAGGGAAGGCAAAGGGCACATGTAACGTCCGATGAGGAGGAACCATCCTCTTCCTTTTTAGTACAGTGTTGAGCCAGTGTGCTGTTATACACCGCTTCCCCTCTCTAAGTGCCTGGAATAGAATCCACAACACACATCAACAAGTGACAGACACTTGTCACTAAAATAAATCATAAAATAAATCATGGAGCTTATGACTTATTAGTTCAATGGTCAGCAGACCCCTCCTCCTCTTAAAATTGTAACAGACAGTCATTCCTTTCTCCTGTCAATATGTTTATCATCTCATCTCTTTATTTTCAGTATTGTCTTCTTATAGACATCACCTGGTTCCTCTGGCTTTGCAGAGTTTACTAGAGATGTGAAAAAGACACAGACTGACACTGCATGTTTTAGAATTGCAGAGCACTAAATGTAGTTGTGTATGTGATGAGAGCACAAATCTTTACCTGCACATACATGTTGCTGACCTGGCTCTCACACAGCAAGTGTGTGCAGCGGCTGGTCAGGGTGGGGTCAACAGCACCTCCACATGCCTGGATGACCTGTGATAGGAATTTAATCTTTAAACTTGATTTCTCAATTTTTGACTCTGAAGAGCATTTCTGTATCTTTTTTCAAAAACATGTTAAATATCTTAAAGGTCCAACATATAACATAAAGTGCTGCTCATTTATTCCAGGCACTGAAGGGAGACTACCATCTTCTCCTGATTTTTTTTCTGTTTTACTAAATGACAGTCTTACCCTCTTCCATGTGGCAAGGAGTTGTTTGTCAGCCATCTGTTCTGGGTAGTCAGCAATTGCAAACACACAGCCCAGCAAAAAGCCATCCTGTGGAACTGAAAATTAGAAGAAAAAAAAAAAATCAATTATTTAATCATTTGAGTAAGAAAATAGATAGAGCTGACAAATATCAACAACTACAATATTTCTAAGCTGCTCAACCACCTTTGGCAGCATTAACTTCAAGTAAGTGATTCTTGTAGCTGTGAATGCACAAGACTGCACAACATTCAGGAGGAACTTTGGACCACTCTTCCTTACTGAACTGTTTCATCCTAGACATATCCTTCACCTGCTGTGAATGGCTATCTTGAGGTCATTCTACAGCATCTCAGTTGGGCTAAGGTCTTGGCTTTGACTGGCCTTTTTCTGCAGGATACCTTGATAAACTTGGGAATCTGTCTCTCATGATGGCATTCTGAATTGTGCCTTTGGAGGGATCTTTACTGGGAACCACCTTCTCTGGAGAGCAGCCACAGTACCAAAACATCTCAGTTTACAGACAATATGTCTAATTGTGATCTGATGAACATCTAAGGTCATTTACTCTGCAGTCCTTTCCAGTTACATGCAAATAAACAACTCTTCAGTGAGGCCTTCTGAGATTTTTTGTGTCAGGCATGGCTCACATCAGATGATCCTGCGTCAATAGCACACTGACACAGTTTGACTGTCAAGGTAAACCACACCTCCATTCTCACTTCATTGATTGAACTCCAGTTGATGTTTAGTGACATCAGAATCCTAGTGTTGGTATTTATTTTTCCACCATTACTCTGTGTGTTTAATGGGTGTGTTGAAAAAAAAACATGAAAATCATGACTGTGTTTTATTACCTTAGAAATATGTTGTTTGTTGCTACTTTTTAACTTTGGTTAAGATCAGATCACATTTCACTACCAATTTATACAGAAAACCAAGAAATTTTGTGTATATGACTGCTGCTGTTGTTTTTACATAAGTCAAAACAGTTAGCAGTAATTGATGCCATGCATGCTAATAACAATTTGTGTAGAAGGTTATAAGACATAGTCAGGTAACATATTATTTTCAACTCCTAACAACCCCACATCAAGTTCTAAATCCAAAACGTTATTTCTGGAAATCTACAGTTTTAGTGATCTTCCACAAATGCAGCAACTCCAAATGTAAATACCAACAGTGGTCAGTTAAACACACTGGTCCAGATATTACACACTGCCATGACCAGACACCAAACTGACTACTTGTACTCACTCTCTTGTCCTGGCTCGTGTCCAAAAAGCTGGGAGATGTGAGGAGACTGTTGGAGCTGAGGCTGCAGTGTAGCCTGCTGCTGCTGGCTCTGGTGCTGCAGAGCCTGCTGCTGATGATTCTGCAGGTGTTGTTGCTGCATCTGCTGCATGTGTTGCTGCTGTAGGAAGTGCTGTTGTTGCTGTAGATGCTGTTGGTGCAACTGCTGCTGATTCTGTTGTTGCTGTAACATTTGCATACGTTGCTGCTGCTGGAACTGCTGCTGCAACTGTAAGGCAGGCCGTATGAGCTGCTGCGGCCGTAGCTGCTGCTGGGAGAATGCATGCTGCTGCTGTTGTGAAAATATCGGCTGTTGTTGCATTTGCTGCTGCTGCTGCTGTTGCAGAAACTGTTGCTGCTGTTGGGGCAAATGTGAGAATCCTTGCTGTGCCACCTGTGACTGCTGCTGTTGGTGTTGTAGCTGCATCATTTGATGGTGCTGCTGGAGGTGCATCATAGGATGCTGGGGTTGCTGTGGTAATTGTTGATGATGTTGTTGGGCAGCCTGATGTGACTGCTGCTGTTGGAGCTGCTGCTCCGCTGTGAGGGGCTGGCTGTTCAATTTGGGCTGATTAAAGAGAAGAGGATTGGTACTAACAGGTATCTGAGAAGGGCTCTGATTGGGTTGCTGCTCTAATGGCTTTGTCTGACTGCCTGTCAGATTCTGAATGACCTGCGACAGAAAGATAAAAAACATAAAACAGACAAAACACAATAAGAGATGTTAGCTTCATCAGTCCATATTCACTGCTACTAGAATAATATTACTTATGATGTGGTGAAACTAAGTCAGAGAACTGCTATTAAAAAGGTGTAGGGAGAAGGCTGAGATTTCTTACATGTGCTACATTGACAGGTCGACTGCCTGGCTGCATGTCAGAATTGTTTGTGATGTTGCGAAGGGTCCTAGCATGTGGACTCCACCCAGGGATGCTCTCTGGAACAGAAAAAGAAGAAAGAGATTAAACCGTTATCCATTAATATAAAATATTTTTTCTGAAGATTTTCTACTTGTTTACTACTTTCTTCTTTGTTGTTGATATTCAGTGTGGATATTTGGTTTTGCATTATTTAAATAGTTTTAAATTTTAAAAAAAAAACTGCAAAGAGCAAAAAACACGCTGATCCACATTCAAATTTATCTGAATATTTCTCACACAGGTTATAGGCCCCAATAACCTGTGTGAATTTGTTTTCACGTCACACTTTTCGAAAGCCCAAGTGGTGGTCCTGTATCTCACTGTCAGACAAATCCAATGTAAAGTTGTGCAGAGTCAAAAATTGCCACAATAAGACTGTTGCTTTGATCTGCTTATACAAATGCATACATTGATGGTCCACATAGCGACGTTACTCCTGCACGACATTCAACAATGCTAGTAAACGTTTTCACATTACACTTTGCTCCGTCAAGAACTCACTGAATTCTTTGTTGCGTAGGCAGCCTGGACCTTGGTGTCAGTCCATTTGCAGGTTTTTGTCAAAAGCTGTTATTTACACTACTAAAAGTAACTTATAAAAAAAAGCCGGTTGCTGGTGTTCCATTGGCTGCATTACTATTTGATGAAACAATGTAGACAAAGGCCATTGTGGCTCTTAATGTACTGGAAAGTACCTTTCATTATTGCCAGTCCAGCTCCAAAAGTAGGAGCTGAAACAATCCCCCAAACAGTGTTCTAAAAACTATTTCTAGTTCTCTACTAGTTCTCAATTCCTGATGTGCAGACACACAAAAAAGGGAAACTTCCTCCAACAGTTCAAAGAAATATGAAAATGTTCTTCTGGTGTAAAAGCACCTTATGTTATGCTATCTAGGGTTCCTGCCCCGCACTTAAAGGAATTAGGTTGTACCCATTAATCACACGTTGTGACATACCTCAAAACTGACATCACAGTCAGACACAGGGTGAGACCAAAGGCCTGTCAAGCAACTGTTATCACACACAGCCATGACATACTGACCCTGCTGTGTGCTGTGACTGATGGCAGCAGTTGCAGAGCAAGCCTCTGTAGGCATGGCTCGTCCACTGCCAGGTACAGGAGTTACAGTGGAACACAGGTTAATCAGCCCACTTCCTGTTGATGACACTGGGTCTTTGTTGCTGGGTGGCCCACCCCTCCGCCTGGCTGTGCCGGTTGGAATAGTGCGAATGGGTGCTATGACCTCAGCCGGTGTCCAGTTGAGGTTGGTGCCTTCCTTCTCTATGGAGGACTCGTCGTCTGAGTCGTCAAACATGCGCTCAGCTTTGTGGGGGGACGATGGAGAGAGAGAGTTCAGTTTCTTCGGCCCCGGTCGTCTGCGAGGGCTGGACTCTTCCCCAGACGAGCTGCCACTGGTCAGCTGGGATTGCTCGGGGCTGTAACTTCCACCTGAACTGGAGTGCTGGACATATGATTCAGCTTCGCTCACCTCCTCATCTTCAGGTTCCATGTATGTGAGTCTGGGGTGGTAGAGTGCCTCATCCTTCCTGCTTTTGTCTGTTATAAAAGGTGAAGAAAAGAAATTGTTGGAAATGTATGATGTATACATATTTTCATGTTACTTAATACACCATTAAAATAAAGCACAGCTATACCCTCAAAGTCCTCTTATTTGGCAAAAATGCCTGTTTCAGTTTATACACCAACACAGACTAAAGTATTTTGTTGACCGGCAATTTATATTTTTGTCTTAATGAATCTTCAGAACACTCAATCTCAGAGACCAGTCTTCACTGAGAAACAGTACATGATTCGAATAAACTTTATTCATCCTATCAACCGAAAAGTTAAGAATATCACTGCCCAGAGTAGAGCCCAAGCAGACATTAACCTAGTGTAAAATATTTAATGCCATGTCTAAAACCAAGTATCCACACCAACCAATATACTATTATTATTAACACCATAATAAATTATATTTTAAAAGAGTTTAAACTCTTACAATTACGCATATTTTTCATTTACATTTTTTCTGTCAGGGGATGAAATTATATGTTGACTGATTCTTTCAGAGCTACGCTAATCAGTAAATAGGAAATTAATCTGCAACCACAAACAATGAACTATTTCAGTCATTTCTTAAGCAAAGGTGACAAATATTTCCTGGTTCTTTGATATATATGATAATAAAGTGATCACATTTAAGATGTGGTTGGTTGAATAAAACAAGCATTACATGACTTGGGCTGTATTAAATCAAAACCCTTTTCTAGCACTTGATTAGATCAAATAATTCAGTGATTTATTGGTATTCACTATTAACAAGTAATGAAAACAAACATTAACTGTAGCTCTATTATATTACCAAATCTGAATACAGACTAACAAAATTCGACAGCTAAAAAATGCATAATTCAGCAGACTGATCTGCACTAATGTAACCTTTAACAGAATCTGTGATCCAGTCCAGGGTAACAATCTTGATGCCAGCATGTTTCAGAGCACACTCAAACTTGGCCTGCAGGGAAAAATGTAACCACAAAATATAGTGTATAATTAGATGTATCCATATTAATAAACATGATAATCCTTTTTTGCTTGTTGCAAAGTATGTATCTAGAAAATAAGTTTGAATACCACATCAGTTTATGTAAAGTACCTTAGTTAACATGAGATTATGACTGAAATTCTAGTGAAATGGTGAAGATCACACACAGATCATCCACTTACCCCCTTTGGTTCTGTCACCACTAAATGGGTGACCTTCTTGTTGAGGTTAAGCTGGCATTCTCCTCCATAAAATGTTACGTAAGCCCACAAAGCACTAAGATCACCTGGAAGCTTTACACGCACGCATGCACAGAGACACACAGACACACACACAGAGAAAAACTTGTTTCCATTTCTCATGGAGGCATTATATTGACTTAGATTCATTTCCTGGAGACTTACTTTAACTTTTACCATAACCACTACTTGCCTAACCTTGACTCTTACCCTAACATCACTCTAACTTTAAACCAAGTCATTTCTTTCAAATTTAGTGATTTACTTGGTGGGGACCAGGATTTTGTTCCCCAGAGGAAGCCAAGTCTCATTCAGTACCAACAGTGTACCAAAGACATGTTTTATACATACACTTACCCTGGGAAGACAAGCAGTCACACCAAAGAATATCTGTCCTGATTCTGGGGAGAATCCAGTAACTCTGTGGTGTTCAGACTTATGGAAAAATACAGCAAAATGTAATGCCACATTGGAACTGTGATGAATACATGCTATATTGCTTTGGGACAATGATCCCCTTACAACCTCCTTTTTTAAATTTCTTATGTTGTTAATGAGGTGTTCTAGGATTTGATGGTGGAAGGATACGGTAACAGGTCTCCACATCGGACTGAGAGGATCACCCAGGACGGCTGGAAGACATTACGAATATTAACGAAATCATCTCCCATAAGATAAGATAAACTTTATTCATCGCCAAGTGGAAGTTCATAAAAAAATTCAATAATAAATTCATAAGCTCTGAATAATCACAACATAAATTAGAGACCTGTGCATAACACCTTATGTTTTTTTTAATAGTTGGGACATCTTGGTAGCCCTGTCTTCACTCTTTATTACAAGCCAAGCTAACTATCTGTTGCCTGAAGCTTGATATTTACTAAATAGGCAGGAAAAAGAATAAAAGGTCTCTTCCTTAAAATCCTTCCACCAATTGCAGATGAGGGCAGTCACTTTAACAAAGCCACGCTTACAAGCTTTATGAAGATTGTAAATAGGTAATTAGTCCTGACTTCAGGATCAAGTTAAAATAAAAAGGAAGAAATTGTTAAAAAGCAAGTACTCAGTTGCTAAAGAACATATTAAGAATGAGACCAAGCCTACCCTGGGTTTAACCTGACAATACTGTGGTAGAACCCCTACCTTGACGACAGGCAGGTCAAAAACCTCTCTTGACTCGCCAACCTCAGGATTGTCTCCGTCCTCTGCAATGATGTGAGTAGCCAGAGCATTGTATGACACCTCCTTCCCCTTTCCTGTTTTCAGAAGCTGCACCACCTGGAACATCAGAGGATTCAGTCAAACTGGGGGACAGAATCGAAAAGGATAGAGAGGAAGAAAAAAGAAACATAACAGCAAACAACTAAACAACATCAATTAGCAACATCAACACCCATACTTTGTTCAACAATACAATGTGAGACATTACTAGTTGTAACAGTGCAACACAACATTGTTAATCACAGCAATAATAATAATAATAAGTACTTTATTAATCCCCAAGGGGAAATTCAGTTGTTACAGCAGTTATTAAATTTGAGATTATTTAAATTATATTGATTAATAGTAATTCATAAAGTAATTAATAAAGTAATAAAGTAATTAACTATTTATTTGGGGGGGTTAGTGTGTGTGTGTGTGTATGTGTGTGTGCGCATATATATTGAGGAATTATAGAGTCTTATGGCCGTGGACACAAAAGACTTCCTGAATCATTCAGTCTTGGCTTTAGGGGATAATAATATAATAATAATAATAATAATAATAATAAACTAGCAAACATAGTAATAAACACAATAATGACTAATAATTACTACATGCCAACAATACAATTTGCAGTGTCAGCATTGATACACAGTATGAAGAAAAATTTATCTCACAATATTTTTCAAAATTATACCAATTTCACGACATATGGTAAATGGTCTTATACTTGTATAGTGCTTTTCTACACTCAAGTGTACTCAAAGCGCTTTTACACTATTTGTCCATTCACCCACTCGCTCACACATTTATAAACCGGTGGAACAGCGACCGTGGGCAACTTGAGGTTCAGTGTCTTGCCCAAGGACACTTCGGTCTGTGGACAGGGAAGCCAAGGATCGAACCCCCAACTCTCTGGCTCATAGTCGACCTGCTCTACCTCCTGAGCCACAGCCACCAGCTTGCGGCTAAGGTGGTGAAGCAAATTTCTTGTGTTACCGCCTGCGGAGACAACCTTAGCCCAACAACATTTGCAAAAAATAGTCATTGTTGGGCTATCTGAAACCAAAGTACCTCCACACAACAGACACAGCTCCTCTTTTTGGTACAAGTTCTTCAGTGTCAGTTTCTGAACTTTTCTCATCTTGTGGTTTTCTCGTCTGTCCTCTCCACCTTCACTGTCACACATACAGCTTTTGTAAGTGACATACACCGGTATTGAGGTATGTTAAAAATTTCATAGGCTCATAGGCAGGACGCTATAGAGGGATCCCACATAACACAAAATTAAGTGAACACAGGCAAGGGGCATTCTCAGAAAGAGATAACACAGTTTACAGTAATATTTCTAAATAAAAGAGTTATAAGGTCTCAACAGTGAGGATGGTACAACAGAAACATGCAGTGCCATTTCATATCACTATCCTAGGTGATTCTCTGTGTCGGAACTGAAAGGAAAGAGCATTTCACACTATGGGAAGTAACCAAAACTGTAGAGGAAATGCTGCTGGATTAAACATGGAAATGTGCAGGTATGTTAAATATGATCCATTACCATTTAGAATACAACTTCTATATAATTCTAAAATAGCTTTTTGTCAGACTGAGCTAATAAATTTAAAAGTTGATTAAAAGATTCTATTCATTATTTCCATCTTCTAATTTCATCAGAAACCTCAACCTCAGGAGCTAATGTATCACCTGACAAACAAAATTGTATTTCATCCATTGTCCCCTTAATGGGATGAACGAATTATTGGTCTCTGCTGAATATAAACAATTTGAAAGAGCGTACGGGTCTCACTATTTGGCAGGAAGTACAGTTCTGTGGCACAGGTCTCTAATACCAACGAGTGAATTAGCGCTACGTACGAAGAGTGCGTGGAGCTCACTAAAGGAGAGCCCTATTCGGCAAGATGTAGACAGGCTGATGTACATGAGCAGTGTGTCATATCTTACGTGTTGTGTTTTTCGTTACAACAGCACCATAAGTGCTGGGTTTTTTTGAGCGTATGGGATTTAGAAGAAGCAAGCTAACAAACTCCAGGTTTATCACTAGCTTAGCAAGCCCACTGACATAAACCGCACGCTAGAAGCCAGCAGCTAAGTTATAGCTAATGCTTAAGTGCAGTGATAAGGAGCTTCTGCACAAAATATTCACAGTCAACGAGGACCATAAACACGTAACAAGACATAACACTGGGATCGCCCCAACGTTATCCAAAGAGCAAGCTCAATGTTATGCATTAAAGTCAGTGAACTTGCTAGTTAGCTTCGCCCGCAGCACCTCATTTACATTGAATGGTGCTAGCAAGTTAGCATCCTACCAACTTAGCTGCAAGAAGCTAATGTACTCACCTTTTGATCAATGTCCCCAACCACGTAAAATTTGACATCTTTGAAAAGTTCATCGGAAACCTTGTTTTCTTCTTCAGACATGATTGTCCATTAATGCATCAGGACTATATCATTAAAAGCAGTCAAAGGCTACAAGAGTATAGCGCTTGTATTACTGCAGCTACTTCGCTACATACAACCACTGGAGACAGTGACACTCTAGCGCCAAATCACTGAGCGCGTCTTGGACTACGACATTCTGAAATACTGAGGGGGGGATTGTCATGTGGTAATATAGGTTTATTTAAACTTTTTTTCTGAGTGTTCTTTTCATCGTGTGACTTTATGTGGTTTTGTAATATGAGGGTTGATCCAAAGACAAATACAACAGATCAACAGGGACGAAAATATATGCATTTTTCTCTAACAGGCATGTAATCCCCCTGTCAAATGAAGGTGTATGTTTTTGCCCAACCTGTAAGGTTCAGGCTGCAAAATCCTCGGAGGAAATATACATTACGCAAGTGGTATAATGATTATACTAGTATAGTCAGGATTATGGAAACAGATGTAAAGTTTCTCTATGGTTATATTAGCATTAGTATTAGCTAATATAACAGTTGAAGTCTGTGCAGAAGATATTTCAGACATGGTTACTCCTTTCAGTGTCTGGGTCCAGAATAAGACAAAATACTCAGACACATTGTCATTGTTACTGACTTGGACACCGTTATTACTATAGAAAACTGGAATGATTAAGTTTACTTTACTTAGACAATGCAAGAATGATTTTTTGTTGCTCTGTATTAATAATAATTTGTTCAGTAAAGTAATGTACAATCACTGGTGGTGGCATATATGTCAAAAATGAAGACAAAAAGGTCTGTATTTGCAGACATAATTATTTTTATAACTAACATCATTATTTTCGCTTTACCATGAGCATTGCCGCAAGCAGCCCATTTATATGACCACCACCATCTTACTAAAAGGATGGATCATTCTAATTTTCTAATATGTAAATTTTCTATAATTTGTTTCAGCAGTAGTTAATTACTTCATTTATAATTAGGTGTCATGCCAGCTGTCAAGCACATGCACATAGGTAAGTGCATGCAGATGCACTGCACAGTGAATAGATGCTTCAGTGCTAAAAGACCTTGACAAATTGAACTACAGCCAATTGAGACCATTAATTGGAGTAGCTTTCTGACAGCTACATTAATGATGTAGATAGCTGCCTCTTGACCTTGTTGATGTGAAATGTAGACATTACTTTTGACATACCATCTGTCATTATGCACCATGTCATGCATGGTATTTATTCCTGTCATCCTTTGCACCACACCCTCCTACTGCTACCACCCACCCCAATCACAACAAGACACGGTCAAAAAAGCAGTGATTGGATGGATAACCATTCAACTAGTAGACATCTCATAGATCCGAATGTATCTAATTATATTTTTATTTTTAAAGGTACAAAAGCTGCACTTCCTAAGTGGACTTGATATGATTTTTCCAATTTGATCATTATTTCTGTTCATGTGAACAAGCTATTGTGATTGTTAAAAGAAAAAAATCTGTGTATATAATGACAGTATATTTGGGTATTCTGAATCAAAATGGTGGTAATGAATGAAGTGGTAATGATGCTATTGTGAATCTTCTGTGGATCGACTCACTGGTAAGTCATGTTCATA
Organism: Mastacembelus armatus; assembly: GCF_900324485.2. Taxonomy (NCBI): domain Eukaryota; kingdom Metazoa; phylum Chordata; class Actinopteri; order Synbranchiformes; family Mastacembelidae; genus Mastacembelus; species Mastacembelus armatus. The sequence goes on from NC_046649.1 coordinate 1,079,478, forward strand.
GAGCCTTTGACTTTGTTACTTTTAGGTGATAGTCATACCCAACATAGACCAGTTGTATCCCACTCTCACCACATTGCAAGAGTGGCTAAGACAGAGCAAGCATTTAAAAGTGGTAGGTCTTCAGTTATCAAGTCCACCACAAGTCCAAAGCATGCAGGAAACGGTGGTGGTACAATGTTGATTTCCTTTATAGATCTCTTTGTTTAAAGGGTTAGGGTTCGGGGCACCAGTTTAGTTTATCAGGCTTAACTCTTATGATAAACATAGTCCATATTTGACCTAAGAACTTTATACTATATACGGCTCAGGAAAATCACCAGTTTTAAGTGAACACTAAAAAGTGCTTATATTTGAAATGTGGACACAGATAAACTCTTTTAAAGTTTTATATTAACACGCTCAGATTTAATATAACACTGGCAGGACAGGAATGAGCGTGTAGCCAGACAGCCTAGGATGGTGGTGTGTAGGATGACTCTGGTTGTGAGGAAAATGAAGAGGACAAGAGCAGAGCAGAGGACCAAGTCGTGGAAGTTGAAAAAGGAAGAGTGTTGTGTGGCTTTCAGGAAGGAGCTATAAGCAGGCTCTGGGAGGTCAGAAGGTTCTTCCAGATGACTGGACAGCTACAGCTAAAGTGATCAGGAAGACAGGTAGGAGGGTACTTGGTGTGTCATCTGGAAAGAGGAAAGCAGATAAGGAGACTTGGTGGTGGAATGAGGAAGTTCAGGAGTGTGTTAAGAGGAAAAGGTTGGCCAAGAAGAAGTGGGACACTGAGAGGACAGAAGAGAACAGACAGGAGTACAGGGAGATGCAGCGTAAGGTGAAGGTAGAGGTGGCAAAGGGCATATGAGGATTTGTGTGACAGGTTGGACACTAAGGAGGGAGAGGTGGATTTGTACAGGCTGGTGAGGCAGAGAGATAGAGATGGGAAGGATGTGAAGCAGGTTAGGGTGATTAAGGACAGGGATGGAAATGTGTTGACAGGTGCCACAAGTGAGATGGAAAGATAGAAGGAATACTTTGAAGAGTTGATGAATGAGGAAAATGTTAGAGAGCGCAGACTAGAAGAGGTGACTGTTGTGGAGCAGGAAGTAGCAAAGATCAGTAAGGATGAAGTGAGGAAGGCGTTGAAGAGGATGAAGAGTGGAAAGGCAGTTGGTCCTGACGACATACCTGTGGAGGTATGGAAGTGTTTAGGAGAGGTGGCAGTAGAGTTTTTGACTGGGCTACTTAACAAGATCTTGGAGATTGAGAGGATGCCTGAGGAATGGAGAAGTATACTGCTGCCCATTTTTAAGAACAAGGGAGACGTGCAGAGTTGTGGAAACCACAAAGGAATAAAATACAGAGAAGGCCAGAAGGAGCTGCACTGTGTCTTTGTAGATTTGGAAAAAGCGTATGACAGGGTGCCGAGAGAGGAGCTGTGGTTTTATAAGAGGAAGTCTGGAGTGGCAGAGAAGTATGATCAAGTGGTGCAGGACATGTATGAGAGCTGTAAGACAGTGGTGTGGTCTGCAGTAGGAGTGACAGAGGCGTTCAAGGTGGAGGTGGGACTGCACTGAGGATCAGCTTTGAGCCCCTTCTTGATTGCTGTGGTGATGGATAGGCTGACAGATGAGGTTAGACAGGAATATCCGTGGACCATGATGTTTGCAGATGACATTGTCATCTGTAGTGAGAGCAGGGAGTAGGTGGAGGAAAATCTAGAAAGGTCAGGGTGAGGTCAGAAGAGTGTCAGCAAGAATGAAAGGAAAGGTGTAGAAGACAGTGGTGAGATGAGCAATGTTGTATGGTTTAGAGACAGTGGCACTGAGAAAAAGACAGGAGGCAGAGCTGGAGGTAGCAGAGCTGAAGATGCTGAGGTTCTCCCTGGGAGTGACGAGGATGGATAGGATCAGGAATAAGTACATCAGAGGGACAGCTCATGTTAGATGTTTTGGAGAAAAAGCCAGGGAAGCCAGATTGAGATGGTTTGGACATGTTCAGAGGAGGGACAGTAAATTCAATTCAATTCAATTTTATTTTTATAGCGTCAAATCACAATACAAATCATCTCAAGGCACTTTACAAAAACAAAAAACACAACAAATCCCTTTTGAGTAAGCACTTAGCGACACTGGAGAGTTAAAACTCCCTTTAATGGAAGAAAAAACCTCCAGCAGAACCGGGCTCAGTTTGGGCGGCCATCTGCTGACCAGTTAGGGTGAGTGGATAGAGGAGAGAGAAAAGAACAGCAACAGTAAACAACAAATAGACACTATAGGCTGGTGGGGCCAGTAACGCACATCAGCAATATACAGCTCCAGGACCGGGGACACCTGCAGAAGGTACAGAGAAAGAACAGAGAGAGAGGGAGAGAGCCCAAACTAGGGGAAAGAGAGAGCACAAGGTTAGTGACATTCAATGGTGGAATATACATGTGAGGTGGGAGGAGAGGAAGAGAGGGGAAGGAAAGGGAAGGGAGGGGTAGGGGAGCTCAGTGCACCGATGGTCCTCGAGCAGTCTAGGCCTATAGCAGCATAACTAAGGGATGGTTCAGGGTTACCTGAAGCCAGTGCTTTGTCCATACGCTCCATGCTCCATACGCTTGTCAAAGAGGAAGCTTTTAAGTCTAGCCTTAAAAGTACAGAGAGTGTCTGCCTCCTGAACCCAGACTGGGAGCTGGTTCCACAGGAGAGGAGCTTGATCGCTAAAGGCTCTGCCTCCCATTCTGCTTTTGGAAACTCTGGGAACCACAAGTAGACCTGCACTCTTAGAGCGAAGTGGTCTATTGTGATAATATGGTACTATGAGGTCTTTTAAGGTATGAAGGAGCTTGATCATGAAGGGATTTGTATGTGAGAAGAAGGATTTTAAATTCTGTATTTTACAGGGAGCCAATGAAGAGAAGCCAATATAGGAGAAATATGATCTCTCTTGCTAGTTCCTGTCAAGACTCTGGCTGCAGCATTCTGGATTAACTGGAGGCTTTTTATGGAGATACTGGGACATCCAGATAGTAATGAGTTACAGTAATCTAGCCTTTTGGTAACAAATGCATGGACTAGTTTTTCTGCATCATTTTGAGACAGGATGTTCCTAATTTTGGCAATGTTGTGCAAGTGAAAGAATGCAGTTCTAGAGATTTGTTTTATGTGTGAGTTAAAGGACATGTCCTGGTCAAAAATAACTCCAAGGTTTTTCACAGTAGTGCTGGATGCCAGGGCTATGCCATCTAAAGTAGCTATAATTTTAGAAAAGTTATTTCTGAGGTTTTTAGGCCCAAATACAATAACTTCTGTTTTCTCTGAATTTAAAAGTAGAAAGTTACTGGTCATCCAGGCCTTTATGTCAGTTAGACACACTGGTTTGTGTTAACAGGTTTCATAGATAGATACAGCTGAGTGTCATCTGCATAGCAGTGGTAATTAATAGAGTGCTTCCTAATGACATAGCCTAAAGGAAGCATGTACAGGGTGAACAGAATCGGTCCTAGCACAGAGCCTTGTGGAACTCCATAACTAACTTTTGTTCGTGTGGAAGGTTCATCATGGACATGAACAAACTGGAATCTGTCCAATAAATAGGATTGGAAACATTTTAATGCTGTTCCTCTGATAGCAGTCACATGGTCCAGTCTGTAATAAGATGTTGTGGTCAGTAGTGTTGAATGCAGCACTAAGGTCTAGGAGGACAAGTATAGAAACAAGTCATTACATTATCTGAGGCTAAGAGAAGATTGTTGGTGACTTTTAACAGTGCTGTTTCTGTACTATGATGTGCTCTAAATCCTGATTGAAAATCTTCAAGTAGTTCATTTCTGTATAAGTGACCTGATAGCTGCTTGGCAACAGCTTTTTCAAGGATTTTAGAAATAAATGGTAGGTTGGATATTGGTCTATAATTAGCCAAGACTCCTGGATCTGGATTCAAGACTGTTGAGTAAGGGTTTGATTACTGCAGTCTTAAAGGCCTGTGGTACGTAGCCTGATACTAGAGATACAGTGGGTACGGAAAGTATTCAGACCCCTTTAAATTTTTCACTCTTTGTGTCATTGCAGCCATTTGCTAAAATCAAAAAAGTTCATTTTATTTCTCATTAATGTACACTCAGCACCCCATCTTGACAGAAGAAAACAGAAATGTAGAAATTTTTGCAAATTTATTAAATTCAGATTTCTAGAGATGAGAGCCGCACCATCCACAGTGCCGATGCCGTTCCTCTCTACCAGATCAGGTTTTCCCTAGAAAGTGGAAGCCCATATTGTTTTCTGGACACCACCTAGACAGTGACGGAACGACAACATGCGGCTAAACCTGTCATCGCTGGTCAGATTGGGGAAGGGTCCAGAGAAAACTATGGAGTCCGACATTGTTTTGGCAAAGTTACACCGCCTCAACATTAATTTTAGTGACCTCTGATTGGCGTAATCAGGTGTCATTGCTGCCAACTTGAATAACATGTATAATGAGGAAACATTCTAGAGAATCAATCTATCAGAAAATCAAACAGAAAATCCCAGAGGTGCATGCTACCCACACTGTTTGAGTGATAGGAGATCTCTGTGAAGTACTGTAGAAAAACAGAAATTCACACAAAATATAGAATAAATATACAAAAGGCCTTCCAGTCAAAAGACTTTTAAAAATGAGAGGGTGATACTATGTCGAATCATTTTTGTGTGAATACCATATACTGCCAGTATATTTTCTGTAGATTAAATGTTGTCTTCAGACCATAATGGAGCAACAGTACATTTTAATTCTAGGGTGTTAATTGAAAATGAGAGAATGACCTCCAACACACAGAGAGATAGAAATAAGACAGGGATTGTCTAATAGAATACATCCCCAGGGTTTCACAGACAGTGGTACTTACTGCCACCCAGATTCAATCAGCACCATCAGATTAAAAAGACCAAAGAAACACAGTTTTAATTAGGTCATTTTAAAGCATGATATTTAGCTGGAATAATAATTGGCTTTGCTTGATTGTTGGTGAAAGCAAGATGACAGGATATGGTGAGAGAGAGGTTATTGAAAGTAAAAGTAGATGGTTGTGATTTATGGCTGGACTGGGTCAAAAAATTGGCCCTGGCCTTTTTTGTCCTAGATGGCCTATTACAGTTGTCAGGTGCCACCCAAGCTGTGTAATAAATGCCATAGACAAATATACCAGTGGAAATGAACCAAAGTATTCACCTGCTCTTGAATGACACCCAGTATAGAAAATGATCCAATGGGCAACTGTCCTTGAATTATGGGCCAATTATTAGCCAATACATTTTTTTGCAATTACAAATGATAAATTAAATTATATTGGCACCTGGAGTCCTTATTGTTCCTGGACTTACTAATGCATAAGCAGAGGTTTTTTTCACAATCTCTTGTTGGTGGGGAAATATTGAACTGTGCTCTCCTTAAAGCTTGGTTTGGCTTTTACTAAAGTTGTTTTCAGTAGTCATAAAAATATTTGCTCATTTATAGATTTCAGATTTTTCTGTGATCAAATTCCATTTAGAATAATTTATGGAGTAACTGTTACAAACAAAAAGTAAAGATGTATACTAAATAAGAAAAGACTAAAGAAATGAAGTTTAAAGCTTTTTTCCAAATCAGTGCCCTAGTTTGTTGTTTTAGGAGCTTGTGTGTGCTGCAATGTCTAAAGAAGAGAATAGAGAGGCCTTTTATAATTAAAAAGCAATGGAGCAAAACCTTCCTTTGTCACCAAGCACTGCAGTGAACTCATGGAGGACTTAGTGATGGCCCAGGATGCCAAGCTCTGCTGGAGCTCAGAGGACCCATCACTATGGCCTGAAGACTACTTTCACACCAGGTTTATCCATGCTACAATAATCAGGAGGATTAGAGCCGCAAGTGATAGCAACAAGGCCGCTCCATAGCCTTTTAGCATGCTGTCAGAGGCCAGGACGTAGACCAAGAGGTAGACAATAGATTTTTTTGTTTTTTTAATGCCTTCAGATCCAACATCTATTATAGACACCAGATATTGTTTTTGAAAATATCCAAATTAAATATTGCCCTAATATTACCTATGAGTAAATTCCATTTAACCAATTTTGACTTTTAAGTTCCAGGCTATGCAGTGACATAAATAGGCATGTCATGGTTTATGGCATTACCACACATATTTAAGTAATTTTACAACAATATTATTTTAAAAAGATATCATGTCAGGTAACACAGGTGTCATAATCATAGTCTTGGTGGGCCTACAAAATGTAGAAACACAGTTAACTCCAACTTCACCCCTGTTACTGTGACAGATGATGGAGCATACTCGGGTCAGGAGGTGTAGCTGCAGTGGTGGAGATGCACACAGGTGGAGCACAAGGAGGAGGCAAAGATGAAGGAGGAGACATTGAGGAAGAATGAGGGTGTATGGCTGAACAGGCTGGGGCAGAAAGTAGATTTGCAGCAGTGTAAAACCTGTTGACGAACTTGTCATTGGCGCTGTCCACATCACCCACTGGTGCCTAGTTGTTCATTTTTTTTATAGCAAGTAAAGTTGTTCATTCCCCTCCACCCTTCACTAATAATGTGGCAAGGCAAGTTTATTTATACAGCACAATTCATACACAGAGTAATTCAAAGTGTTATACAGAAATAAAAGACAGGTTAAAAATACATAAGCAAGAATCAAAATGAGAGGCATGCCACCGCTTTGTCACCATATTTGCCCCTCATGATATCGACTATCGGACGACACTGACCCATATTTGTGGGTCCCCTGCTTTCAGTTTGTCCCATCCCTGATGGACTAAAAGTACCTCAACACAGACTATCTGCGGAGACGTTCCTGAGTCCCGGACTCTTACGTCTACGATCGAGTAGACTACAGCCGAAGGTTCCAAACCCCTTATTTAAGTCTACAGCTGTTAAGACCCGTATTCTAAGGATAACACTAAAGCGCCTGGGTTCCTAACCCCTGAGTCCCTGACCCAGTTGGCTTTAGATCGAAGGTTCCTAACCTAATCAACTTAGAGTACTGAGCGTGAGTCCGATTGTCTCCCCCAACAGGACAAAAGTAGTGACAAAACAGTTTTTAAAAAAAATTAATATTAGAGGAAACTGAGTGCAGATGATTTATCTGTATTTATTTGGATAAAACACTGTCAGTTGTCATATGTTATATGCCACACTAAAAAGAAAGGTTTTTAGCTTGGACTTAAACATTGCCAGAGATGAAGCTTGTCTAACATCATCAGGAAGACTATTCCAGGTTTTAGCTGCATATAACTGAAACGCCGCTTCTACATGTGTTGTAGTTTTCTCTTTCTTTATTATAATGTTTTACCTTCTCTGGTAGGACAGTTGACAAACTGTGAAGTGAGAGTCACATGGGTAAAATCTCCTGATATTATAATGGGAGTCTCAGAATTTGTATCTTGGCACCAGTCTCATGGTTGACTTTACATGGAACATTAGCATTTGCTCTTGGTTGAATGTAAACAAGCATGGCGATGATACGTCTGAACTGAACATAATAAGGTCTGAGACCAGCTACCAAAAGCTCAGTGACATAACAACATGTCTTTTCCTTGACAGTAATATGGCCAGGGTTACACCATCGCTTGTTTACAAATAAAGCCAATCCTTCACCTTTTTTCTTGCCACTTGCCTCAGCATCTCTGTCTGCATGTACCAAAGTGAAGTCAGGGACATCCACACAGGGGTCTTTTGACTCAACCAGGTCTCAGTAAAACACAACAGTCTATAATCACAAAATGCTCTCTGGATCTTAACCAGTGCATCCAGCCCATCACTTTTGTTCGCCCAGGATGGAGGGATAACTGTCGAATGAGAATATAGAGTTTTAGAATATAGCCTTATTAGGGAATGACTTTGTAGAACAATAGGGAAGTACAGACTTAATTATCTGATTATGTGAATGATTATTTGCATTCACTTTGCATGTCTGTATAAGTAGCAGCGTCAGCCTAATAGGAGCTGAGCAACAGGGGAACAACTGGGGAAGACTGATCGATTGTGTTCTATTCTGGTTTGCTCCTTTCTTGCAAGAAATATATTCTGAAAAAGACAATCTGTCTGCACTCTCTTTATTGCTCATCCAACGGTTTTTGCCGCAACAGTTGACATTCCCCATGATGATGGATGGTAGGAAATCACCACACATCCTAGCCTTTAATTTAGCACTATCCATGGACAAACCTTTTCAGCTCAGCTGGAATAGGATGATATACTGCAGATTTGCTCTGTTGCAGTAAGAGTAGATCATCTCTTGTGTAGCTTCTTCTCTCCACAGCAATATCCATAAGTAATTAAGGAAAATAAGATGGTAATTGCCAGAAATATGTCAAAAAAGTGAAAAACTACAAGCCAGCTGCTGGACAGTCATTACACACACGTTTGCTTCGTATTCCTTCTCCTTGTCTTTTACATTCCTGTCTCTTAAACTGAAATCCCTGAAAAAGAACATGCACATACAGTACATACCATCAGCTACTAATTGCAATAAAAGGTAAATAAAGTAAATTACATAAAAGATTTATGTTGCTTTTGGTGATAATTCCAGCCTGGACGTTACAGTGTATGTGATCAGCAGACAGAGCAGAAAAGGAAACGTCCTCTAACCTCAGAGGCCCCCTCATCCCTCCTCCTCCTTGCAGAGGTTTTGTAAAAGCAGACAGAAGGCTAATGGTCCTGGCTGACCTCTGCTTTTGTCTCCTGGCTCATCTCACATCTGGACACCAACACAATGTGGGAAAGAGGTATTCTGAGTGTCACATAGCCTGCCTCTCATCTTCAGGATGTTATTAAGACACACTCAGATATGGAAACTATATTAGTGATGTTCTGTAGGACAGTCAACACTGTCACACGGACCATCAGCTCACATTGTGCACTCTCATGGGATCTTATTTTAAACATTTTACAATCTAAATGAAATAATAAATAATTCTTCCAGGTTATATGCCATTTAGCCTCCTACAGTCAATAAAGTTTTTCAAATGTCATCCGAACCCAGATCATTTTTTTATATATTAGAGTAAACATCTACATAGCCGATTAAAAGTCCAGAGAGATACTTCAATAGTTCTGGCTGCTCTTTCAAACGATTATATAAAGCACTTTAAAGGAGCTGAAGCACCAAAACCCTTCTAGGACCTAACTGAAGGACATACCACATCAAAACTACCCGGTCATTGTTCAAGCCATTATTGGCCATCTAGGAAGCAAAACTCATCTTTGCAAAAGTCTCATGATGATGATGATCATTAACATTGTTATTAGCAACTTCTGGTTGTTCTTTTACATAGGCTATCAACTTGTTCGTAGTGTTCTTGTCTGAGACGTTTCAAGAGGAGGCTGAGACGAGTCAGACGATAAATTCAATGCGCGCAACATAATCGCTTTTTTATTTGAGATGCTCAAACCTAAAACCCCACCCCTATGACTCAGAATATTTAAGTAATTTTGATTGATTTGACTTAAGGTGTTAAATCTAAATAATACTTGAACAATTATACTGAACAGCTTTTAAGGGCATAGCGTGGACTAAATATGTAACTACAAGTGTCTGTAACGACCTGAGGCATTTTAACGTAATGGTAAATACGCCTCAGATGGGTTACCCCACTTTCCTCAAAGGACAACGTCTTATTTCGTGTTTTTTCATTCTTGAGGTTTCATTAATTTGTCAAATTAATTGGGTGAACGTCGTTTCCGCTTCGATTACAAACAATTACAAACTACCTATTTAAAATATGAAACTGAAGTGCACGGGCCGCACAAGAACTATTAAAGTGTCCTAAGGGTTTGTGTTCAGTTACAAGTGGCATAAAATCAAATCAATCCTGGCAATCCCATGCAGCCTATCGGCTACTATTTTATAGCCTACATTAAATAGCAACATATGTTAACGATGCATAAAATGCAAAGGAACAGCGCGTACATTAATTACTAACAAAGCCTATATAAAAAAGATTAAAGGCTGTAGGAAGCCACGCCGTGTTATTCAGATAAGGTGTGCAGGCACAGAGCTGTAGCAGCAGGCTATTTTTCAGTGCTACACAAAGGTGCTGTGACATGCACAGTATACAGGCAGCTGTACCAGGTCCACATAGTGTCCTCTTTAACACACTGTGGAACGTCATCTTTTTTTCGAAATGAAAAGAGGTAAGTTCGTTTGTTCTATACCTTTTCTAAACAGGCTAGAGTACTCCTGGAGGAGGCTTATTTCTGACGCCAAATGTGCACGTGCTTACACATCACTGTGGACATATAAATTCACCTGTTCTCCAAGCTTTTGATTGGCTCAAAGGCCAGCTTGACTCGTTAACCGGAAAGTGTTATATAAAAGCTCAAAATCGACATTTGTGAGTGAAATTTCTGCCAAAAAAAGAAATATTCAGGAGTAAAGGTGCGGAATAACAAGTAAATGTTCCCTTTACAGAACAGGCCTGCTGATCTAGGTTTCATTAGGCCTTTTGTCTCCAACCTTTCATCTCCAATTTTGCAGTTTTCATTAGGCTGTTTAGGTGAACAAGGTGAGTGTCAAGCATTATTCAAGTCAAAATGCACTGTCATTCAGAATTATTTCGATTGAACATTTTTTAAGGCTAAACCACAAGCTGGAATCGTATACTTTTTATGCCACTGTGTTCGATAGATTGGTTTACGGATAGATTTTATTTCAAGGCTCTTTTTTACATTCAACACCTGATAATCTCATGGATCTCTTAAATGTCACGTTTTTATCAGTCTTGTTTGAGCTTGGTGGCCAACAGCTTGACAGTGAGCACAGTCTCAGAAAGGCGGAGAGGCTGCAGAAGCGAACACCAGCACCCGCAGACTCGAGGCAGTGTTTCATATTAGCCTTCGACCACCAAATAAACAGGGCTCTTCTTTCCTCCTGCTCTCCACATCACTTTTCTATTCAACATTTAATACAGCAATTATAGCCTACCGACCCTCAGTGTGTATACGACTCTGTACTCATAGCCGCGCCAACTTTATGAATCAATATACAAAATAACCTTCTTCTACAGTCTCACTGATTTATCGACCACATGACCCTGAAAAAGACTACGGCTGAAATGTGAAAAACCTGAACTTCGTCAGTATAGGCAGAGGTTAGCTATTCATTGCGTTCATTTAAGCACGTGTGCTGTCTTATATCTTGATTCTATATCAAAGTGAATATGTAGCCTATAAATGAGTGTGTATATCTGCGAGCCCATGGTGCGTGGGGGTTGCGCGGTGACCGTTTCAACGGTCGCCTAGAGCTGCGTTCAGACACAACAGCACCCGGAGAGAACATTTGGCGTGATTTGGTGTTTCTTTCATGTGCGCTGGGTTGTCTATGCAGCCATGCCGCAGCTTCTTGCTGAAGTGCACCTACCTAAGCCTCAGTTCGTATGTTCTTCTGAAAAAATGATTTTGCATTCCCGCACGGTGGGATGTCGCTGTCGAGCTCCGAAATATCGCAGCAGAAACTCTCCAGAGAATAGTAAATATAGTAAACTGGCTCAGCAATCATCACTAATCAGCGACAAACTAGTTTAAGACCACAAACCCAATAAAACAAAAACAAAAAAGACTTTATATATTAACAATTCGCTGTTTTCAAAATGATTTGATTCAAAAATTAAATTAGGTTCACTCATCACAACATTTGATCTTTCTGCGAGGCAAACTCTAAAGTCAGATGCAGGAAGACAATCGCTCCAATTTCCCGGGAGTAAAAGTCCATGATCTAATATCAAGAAATGCTAAAATTCAAACATGAGCTTAGAGCAGGACACACACAAGAGTACAGATAATCGTTAATCGTTGTTTAAAATAGGAGTAGCCTATCTGTAGAAGCATCAAGCAAAACGATACTGAATGAACCTTTAAAAGAAAGAGACAGACTGTTAATGTGTTTTAGCTTGGCCCACGGATAAAGTCTGGAAAAAACATTTAAATGGACCAAATGACAAATGAAACGTCCATTAGGTCATACTTGATGGTGAGTGGAGCACCTGCAGTTCACTGCGTGGAGCACCTACCTAATAATCAGCACTCTCCTAGAAAAAAGGCATTCCTGTTGTAACTGAATATACCAGAAACTGACTGAGTGGATTGGATTAAGCTGCACCTCCGGGGAATTCCGGGAATCCCACCTGACACCAACGCTGCCCATCTATTGGTCTAAGGCACGTGTCTGAGAGACCTGTAGTACAACGTCATGGCAGTGTTTCAGAGCCAATCAGAAATTAGAACCAAAATCTGTAGTGAAAGTACTTGAGCAGTGTCTTCATCTGGGCAGCTTAGTGCTATCGGAAGCTTCAATAATTACTTGCAGGGGAAATTAAAATACACTACTTATACTAATACTTTTGTAAATTTCGGTTTCCTAGTTTGGAATAAAAAATCCGAGCCTTTTAGGCTTTTGCTAGAAAGCGAAGCATGATTTTCTTTGTCAAATTCATAAGGAAAACAATATCAACTACAGGCCTATTGCCAGAATAGATTTCCTCATCGCCGCTTTTTAAGTTATAAATATTGCTATTGATTGATACGAACTTGAACAGGGCGCATCAGAAAACTGGAATTACTACTTTGTAGAAGGACGAGGACAACACTGTGCTGAGGTTGATCAAAATTCATTATGATGGAAGAAAATGATCGCCGAGACCTAGAGCGGCCAGAGGATTCCGACCGAGGCGAGGAGTCCAACCGGGCCATCCTGCCTCTCCTCCAACCCCTTGGTAACCAGCAGTCCCACAGGGTCACCAACTTTTACATAGACAACATTTTAAGACCAGACTTCGGCCGAAAGAGGAAGCATGGGACTTTGGTGCTGGAAGAGGAGAGTCTAGGAATGATCACTGGAAGAGAAGAGCGGGCAGGGAGAAATGTTTCCAAAACTGGCAACCCCCAGCAGGATGGAGCAGGAGGCGAGGCAGACGAAGACATGCCAGCATCCGACGACCAGCATCCGGACCTTGAAGCCAGGAGGCCGAACCCGATAACTGGTGATGTTGTCGTGAAGAGCCGGGGTGGAGACGGGGACCAGGCCAGCACAGCCAGCATAGCCAAACCAATGCTGTGGCCTGCTTGGGTTTATTGCACCCGTTACTCAGACCGCCCGTCATCAGGTTGGTGAAAAAAAATCTATTCCTCAGCAATTTTCGCTAAATAAAAACGGCTCTGGCGGTATTTAATTTCAAAGTCCGTTAAAGGCTGAATTGCAGAAACCCGCCAGTCCGTCATTTCAGAGAGAGAGAGAGAGAGAGAGAGAGAGAGAGAGAGAGAGAGAGAGAGAGAGAGAGAGAGAGAAACACCTGTTTTGACTTTGATGAAAACAGTAGTGTCGAAACGTCAGTCTAATTTGTTTGCAATAAAAGCAGTCAATTTATCAGTGTCCTCCAGTTTTCTCTTCTTCAAATTTCTGTCATTATTATGAGAAGCACCTGATCCAGCTGCTTGTTTGTGGGGAGACACGCAGAGAATACCACTTTTGTTAGAAAAAAGTCTAGTTTCATCAAATAAATAAATAAAATAAAAAACTAGCATTTGATTGTCTCTGTTGTCAACTACAGGCAGCCTAAAGGCTACTTAATAGACATATCAATTGTAAAAATTGACAAACCAGTTTTTGCACTGTTACAACTAACACTTTCAATGTTTAAAATATTTTAAACATTCTAAGAATATATTTGAACCTGTTCATAACGATTTAAACACAAATTATGAACTATTGCAGCTGTTTGTGGGGGACTTCGATTTTGGATTTGATTTTATAATTAAGTCGAGATGAGAACGGGTCGTCAAGAAGACAAAATAAAACTTTACATGCAATTGAAATGAAATACAAGCTGAAAGTAGCCTAAAGAAGAAGTGCGGAGAAGCGAAGTAAAACAAGTTTAACATCATTGTTCCTCAGTCTTCTTTGTTAATATTTCATTAGCATATTTTTTGACTATGGGGTGGGGGTGGTGGGTCTAAGAAATGAGGGCCGTGTCCCAAAACAGGCCTTCGATGTAAAAGGCTAAATAATAAAGCTTAAAGTATTTTCGCCCGCCAACCAAAGCAAACTTTATTTTTGCCAACATTTCCATGCTGGGCTCTGAGAGCGCATTTGAAACACTTTACCAACCGCCTATTCGATCTTCTGCCTTTTGATCGATTGAGTAAAAAGCTTGCATTAGTCCGGGGCTATTTTAAAACACATGGTGCACTTGGCCTTTTCTCTGTTATGATTTAGAAAAAAATCACTCAGCTAAACACAAACCAACGAATTAAGTTATTTTTTATTCATCGAAGCAATGTTTTTTTGATACACCGAGACATACAAAAGTTTCCATTAGGTCCATCATGCAGGTCCAAGGTTCCAGTCTATGGAAAATGACCACAAAGGGTCTGGAGGCTGAAACTTCACAACGTCAATAAACACGTTTATAGAAATTACAAAATGACTTTCCATAATTAAGACTGGAGATGTTTCCAATGTGTTAAAACAGCCGCTCGACCTGCAGCTCATCGTGGCCTGTGATCCTTGGTTAACTTAAAGAGCGCGTTCATTCGTCTGCACTTTGCGTCTTTGAAACGTTAACAAACAAACAAACATTCATAAACTGGTGTTATTCTCAGTAAACTACTTTAAAAAGGTGTTCCTGTGGTAAAGGGGAGGGAAAGAGGCGCACAACTTTCCCATCCTCCATCATTTCCTAATCTCACACTGCATATCTCTCCTCTCCTCCTCGGACTAGCCAGAACAGCATGAACAGCATGCAGCTACAAGCAGAATATCCCACATGTTATTCCTACTTATGATCGTGGGTGGAATCAAAAATAGCGTTCTGGAAGAATATTTTCCTTCAAATTCCTCCTCTTTTAAACGTTTTAGCCCCGGCAACAAAAATATATTTTACATTGTCTATTCAAGAGTTTTATGTTTTTTAACTTAGCCTATAGTACATGAATGATTTGTGACGCAGGGACCACCAGCCCAAGTCCGTTTATCAATGAATGAGCACTACGAAAAGCCTACCGCATGAAAACATGTTGCAGCTTTCATTCCTCCATTATCCTCCATACATCCGAAGCAGTGTTCATGTTCACCTGCCTGTGATTAGAAAAGGTGGAAACACATAAGTAGGCTACCCTACTGCTCCTAACCATTTGGTATCGTTTTTTGTTTTCACCACACCCAAGGGCCAAGATCCCGCAAACCAAAGAAGGCGCCGACCCCCAGCAAAGAGGACAAGCGTCCCCGCACGGCCTTCACCGCGGAGCAGCTGCACCGGTTAAAAACAGAGTTCCAGAGTAACCGGTACTTGACCGAACAGCGGAGGCAGAGCCTGGCCCGGGACCTTGGCCTCAACGAGTCTCAGATCAAAATTTGGTTTCAAAACAAACGTGCCAAAATAAAGAAAGCCTCTGGGAATAAAAATTCTTTGGCGCTGCATCTCATGGCACAGGGACTGTACAACCACTCCACGCCCAAGGATGCCAAATCGGACAGCGACTAAAGAAGACACTGGTGGTGGTTGCTTGTGTGTGTGAGGGCGGTGCGGGAGGGGGGCTGAACAATGCAATAAATTCACTCTAGTACCAGCATCCATATATATAAACTCAAGCAAAGACGATATTGTGAGATTTAGTTTGTCTTCAGTGTGTGGGTGTAGGCTGCGTGTCCTCCGGGTTGTAGTTCTAACGCTGTCCAACATGGCGCTGCTTTCCTGTCAAACTAGGACGTCGGAAACGTGCATTTAGTGCAGCCTCCTTACAGCCTGAAAACACCAATTTGTGCACACACACACACACGTGTGTCCAGGTAAAAAAAGGAGACTTGCGCATATGCGGCGAGTGTGATGTGGGTTTTATGTTGCTGTTAAGGTAACATCAGCTACCAACTGAGATTTGGCGTTTGACACACATAAGAGCCACATTTAAGAACTAGCAGAGTATAAAATTAAAAATGTCTTGCTAAAAATCTAATTTAAAGTTTGCCAAATACACATTAATGGAAGCAGTACTTTGGTCAGCAGCCTGCTCACTGGATACAGTTAAAAGTACAGTTGTAGCACAGAGGCCAAGGTAAAGCACAGAAAACATATCTTTGATGTTTTTTAAGAGGCCTAGGAAAAAACGTCAGCAACATACAATGGCAACTGAGAATATTAGAATCAGGAGTGGCCTGCACTTCCCATTAGGTCCAGATGTTTGTGGCTGATGAACTCAACTGATTAAGAAAAATAGACATAGCCTATATGTTTAAACCCAAAGATATATGTGTGTGTGTGTGTGTGTTTTTTTTTTTTTTTTGTGCAGTCAGTGTCACCTGCAGGAGGGTTTGCTCTTAAAGTAATTTTTTAAAAGCACCAAAACGTACCAAACATTTGGGAATGGAACAATGCAACATACATCAGGAATTAAGGATCTTTTTAAAGAATCATTCCATGAACAGCATTTCATAATGAAGTTGGTCTCCATAAAATAACTTTCAACAAACACATGAGCTGCAGAAAATAAATAAATAAAATAACAAACTTGCTTTTCTTTTTATTTTTACTATTGAAAAAAAATTCATTAACATTACATTGTAGGCCTTATCAGTGTTTCACTGAACTTAATTGCAATCTAAACAACTTTCAAAAATTCCCAGGATGTCTCCAGCCATTACCCACTGTCTCCGGCCAAATCAGGGACCTCATTAGTATGTAGACAACATGTACATGCATGAATGTTCCAGAAAATAGGCAAAAGTTTGAGTTGTTAACACAGAGCATTATATTCTTATTTATAATACAACAAACATCTATAGACCCTAGCCATGTGGAAACAGGGCTGTGGACTCTTTACATCATTTTTTTTCCTGCAATAATATTTTATTAGAATGCAACATCTTCGCTTGGTCAATTTCAAGAGGATTCAAACCAAATTGTGGTCTTGCGATGCTGAGAATGTGTTTATGTTTTCTGTACTGTGTAATAGGAAGTCAAATTTTTGCATTGTTACAAACAAGTTTATGCCTTAAAAGTCATCTTAATAGCCTACAAGGTAAAATATTAATTGTTAGAAAAAAAGAGCTGCTGTGTTTTCTCTATGACAAATGGGATTTTGACTGTGGGATTTTTAAAGATTAAATAATGCACACCTTTAGTTTTTTCATTCTCAGCTGAAGGTCTCTTTTATATCCTGCATGTAAATAAGTCAAATCATAATGATGTGATGGTAAATAAATGACAACAAATGTGACAAATGTGACATTTCAGAAGATTTTTAAACTGCAATGTATAAACTATAGAAAACATGAAAATATTCTATATGAAAAAATATGGAATGCTGTAGTGTTAATCTGTTGAATTTGTAGGTGGCTTTATTGAAATTTCCTGATACAGATGAGTATAACTATGAGAGACGAAGATGGACAACAAAACATGGAGGATGGTCTAGTTTGCACACATAGGTGGCCTACATCAGAACTCAATACAACAACAATTTGTTTGGCCAAAAGGCCCATTTAATACAATCCAGTGCTGCTCAGCCTTTGGTTTTTTGTTGAAGTCTTCTTTATAAATGACTATCACATGCCATTCCTACATTCCCTATACAGGCCCTTGCAAATATAGCAACTATTATTCTATTATTTTGGTATGAGTCTCCATGGCAACCACAACCAGGAAAACAATTTAAATGATGAAAAATTAAACAACACATTAATGAACTTTAATTTCAACAAGTATGAAATATAATAAAAATGCATTCAATTCAGTGTCATCTGATTTACATATAGCTGCTCCATGATTCTTAAAAAAAAAGAAAAATGGATTTTTTGATAGTTTTTTATATTTTTATCATTACGAGTCTTCATTAAAAAAATTTAAATTCATGAAAACAATTTTTAAAGCTTCTTAACTGTATCCAAGGTGTATATTTTTAAATAAATGTTTTCCAAGATGCTTAAACATTGGTATTTTACAAGCTTTTTACATGACAGCAAAGACATGCACTCAGTAAAATGATGACAAATTATTCAGTCCTGAGATGTAATTTATAGTTTTTACTAACCATTAGACAATACCTGCTCTTTAAGATACTAAGTACTAAAGTATCAAAAACGCAGATGCATCAGTTTTTGTTTTTTTGCCCACATTTGCCCAAGTCTGTGAATCTCACTGAGTAGAGATCAGAAATGATTGTGCTTTACATACAGGCCTGAGCGTATTCAAAGAACCAGTAGGAGCTCATAACTGCAAACCACACGACCACATGTGACCATCTGGTTTCAGGACTAAAGAACACTTAAATTAAATATTAATTTGGGTGACCATGAAAAATGGTTTCTGTGTTGCTTTGGCTCTGGAGTCATTTTCCACACCTTTAGAAAATTACCGTGGACCAAAAAGTGTACTGAAAATTCTCCTGCCTTTTTACACCCTTCTAAAAAAGGCATTAGTAATGATGCCAGGTTATCAACAGGCCAAGATGCAGTGAAAATGCACAAAAGCAGCATTCTGAAAAGTGAAACAAATCAGAAACTCATATTTTAACTGCACCAACAATGTTTTAAACACCTTGAGTAAACTTATCTGAAAGTCACTGTGACAGGAACAAGAAGGCCAAGACCATACAAATAAGTTTGGCTCATTCATTTGATATTCAAGAAACATCTATTTCTAGAAGTTACAAGTCCATTGGTGTATATTTCTGAGTGTCATATCAGCACTTCATTGACTTGACAAATTGATGCAAAAAGGACAAAATGTAAAATTTATCTGCAAGCACAAAATATGGCATTGATCCAGCAGCCAAATGAAGTAAAAGCATTGCTAAAATCACAACATCACTCACATCTGCTCTTTCCTGTGTGCTGTACCTGAACATCTGACCAAGGAGGAGAAGCAGTGACCAACCATGAAACAGGGAGGAGGAAAGAAATATAGAGAGCAGAGGGAGGGCCATCAGCAGAAAGCCAGAAAGCTGTCTGGGTTTTGTGCATTGGCAGAGGCAGCATTGCCATGGACTCCATGAATGGCTGCAGAAGCCTCATCTGCATTTCCTTTCTTAGCTGGCTTGTATGTGGAAGTAACGCCCAATGGCCACTGACTTGATGAGCTAAGCTTAGTCTTGACTCGGGTAAGGAAAGAAGGGGGAGAACCTTGATGAAGGTCACATCTTTTTTCCTCTGTCATTCCCACTGTGGAGGTCAGTAGTAAGAGGAACAAAACCTAAATCTAATCAGTATATGCAGCACTCTTCCCTTTTCCTTTAAACCAGAAGTAGTTCTCTCTGGTTTGACCTGCACACAGTTTCTCCTGGTCCTTTGCAGCAGTGTCTTATGTCTCATTATGTTATCTCAGACTGACGCCACATGACCGAGATTCACACTCTTTGGGGGTCAGACCATCTGCTGCAGGACTCCTGGTTCTTCTTGCTTCTGAAAATAGTCCTTCATGAACTATAGTGTTTTTTTATGGGCTTGTTGTCCTGCACAATGAATGTGGAATCAGACAGATGGTGTTTTGTGATAAGAACCAAAAACATCTAAGGTGCCTAAAACTTTTCCACAGTATTGTACATCAAAAGAGAGCTGACTTAACATGTTGCTAAATCTTCTTATGACAAGATTTCAGCAACAGGTCCTGTTGTTTTCTGACTATAAGCACAGTATCAAGGGAGAAAACATAAAAAACATCTTACCCAAAAGTTCATCACTCCCTTTGTCATAAACCTAACCTCCCCAACAGGCAGAGGCAAAGGGCATATGAGCATAGAAAAGAAAACTACATATCACAAAGTACTGTTGTCCCCTGTGTCTCCATCTGACAAAAGATGGTTGATCCAAGCCCCCCTCCCCCACAGAGTAATTTAGCCATAGTTCTCTAAACGCTTCCTAGTCAGACTTGGAATATGGAATGAAGGGGGCAGGGGCTTTATGGCGGAAATATAATTACGATCTCTCAAAGCTGGTGAAGGTGAGGAATGGGGGATGACATCAGACCAATTTCACACTCAGGCTTCGGATGGCCATGCCAAGCCTGGGCCTCGCTGCGCTGCACTGATCAAAGCCTGCTGCAGCCGCCCCAAAAGCCACAAAAAAATGGAGCCTTAACTATGCTAATCTCCAGGACAAATATATTTTAATCTTGTTAGAATACAAGTTAATGCTGCAGCTCAGGGACCAAACTTTATGCGTTAAGAGTATAAGGATACAAGAACACAAAATCAGTCTTTGTTTCAAAAGGTTTCAATCCAACAAATGGATGCTGAGTCTTAGAAAAACACCAGTAGAGGAACCAAGCAGTCTTATCTTTGTCATTATCTTCTGCAGACACTAAGCTCAAAAAGCACATGCACTCAAATTTTTCAACTGTCTGTGGCACATATTCTGCTCATGGCTACACTGATGAACCTGTTCAGTCATGACAACATGTGTGAAAAAACAAAAAGTCCTTCAACCCATGTGATCACATAGGTCATTTGTCCCTACTGTTTGATAGTAATGACAGGAGATATGCAACAGATTAAACTATAAAAATCACACGTTAGAAACTAGAAAATCCTATTTCTGCAAAAATTGAGAGTGCCTGCTGCTTGGAGCCCATGCTGAATAACCCAGTTGCTATCTCTGGGTGTGAGACACATTGACGTGAGGTAGCACTGGGTGATAGGTCAGTGTCTCCTGGCATCATCAGTCATCAAGAAGCCTGAAAAAGTTGCTCAACATGTTGAACGATGTTGTCCTGGCAGAAGATAACATGACTGATATGTAAAATGGCCTACAGTGGTGCATAAAGCAAGACTGCAGGAACCAAAAGCATATGCAACACTGATATTACTGTTTAGGTACATTTATTTTAAAAGATGGGCTTTTATTTTGAATGAGAGGCCAGCTGCAGGGCACTCATGAGCTTGAAGTACAAAAATAACTCCTTGAGAATATTTATTAAAAGTTAAAAGAAGTAATATACTTTTATTGTGAAAAACTGAACATTTCCCACTGGACATGAAAATGACCTCCACTGGTGCCTAAAGTAGTATGTCAAAACCTATAAAATGTTTAAATTATATTTGATTTGCTTTTATTTTGACAGCAAGAAGCAGGGCACTCGTGTGATCTTCCATTGAAATCTAGACTTTCATTTTGAATGTGAGCTAAACTTTAGAAATGTGCAGTAACATCCTCTAAATAACAGTAGACTTCTATTGTGAAAGTCTTGCAACATACTACTGAGAGAAAACATTAAAAAGTGGTTCCTATGGGTGTAGTAGTAATGGATATTACTAATATCCATATTACGAGCCAGCCAGTCTAATTACCAACCACAGGCAGCTGTGGTCCCTGCTACTGCTGTGTGAGCTGTTTCTATGGTGACCTGAGCCCAGAGTGAGAGGGGGAGTGACAGTGTGGTTGTTTTATACATATTGAGTTATAAAGTAAAGTTTAGGTCTTACTTCTTTTTGTGTTTAGTAGAATTGTAACAGGTGGTCATATTAATGGCTACAAATATTGCCTAGTAATATAGGATATGTTTTCAAAATGGATTGAGTGTTTTCCATGCAGAAATGCTACTGCTGTTTCAGTGGCAAAGGCATTACTAAAAGAAATAATTCCACAATGGGGATTCCTTTCCAAACTAAGTAGCAATAATGGAACACATTTTGTAAATAATGTGATAAAAAGTCTATCAGAAAGTCTTCAGATGAATCTAAAAACACATTGTGCATACCATCCAGCCAGTGGTGGTGCAGTTGAAAGAGCTAATCAGACACTGCAAACAAAACTTACAAAATTAATGGCTGAAACACAACTGTCATGGGTCAAAGTCTTACCTTTAGCGCTAATGTTTATGAGAGGCCGCCCACATAAAACAACTGGACTCTCTCCTTATGAGATACTCAGTGGACGACCCATGCACCTTTTTCCCAGAATAAGTTAACTTTAACAGGGATGGATCATGAGATGTTACAATGCTGTTGTGCACTTAACCATAGTCTGAAGCTCATTTTCCCTAATGTAAAAGCTGCCCTTCCTAAGCCTGTGATAGGACAACTCCATACCATCCAGCCAGGAGACTGGATAGTGGTTAAAGACCTTAGGAGAAAACACTGGCACCAGCCCCGTTGGACAGGACCATACCAGGTGCTACTAACAACCCCAACTGCCGTCCGGATTGCAGAGAAGGATACATGGATTCATGCATTCCACTGTAAAACCTTCCCACATGGTGCCACCAAAGAAATGACAACAAGGAGCTGAGAAGATGCACAGACTTTGTGTGCCGTTGGTAGTTTTTATCATTGGAATAATCACCACAGCAGCCATCATTCAATGGTGGAACCAAGCTCAAAGAAAAGAGGGTGACCTTTTACTTTTGACATCTAAGTCTAAGACTTAAGAACAGACAAAACCACAAAAGGAAGAATAAACAATGACATGTCACCCAGACAAGATCATGATGATAGAAGATGATATCTAAGATGATATCTTAGAGGCAAAGAAAGAACTATTAATAAGACGCAAAAGACAGTTGTTTGAACAGTCTAATTGGAAACCTTGGGGGTTTGATGCAGATGAAGTGCTTTCTCAACCCTCTGTTCATGTTAATAGTTGGTATTCCTACATTCAATGGCATAAAAACAAACCTTAGGGACCATATTCTAACATTCTAGCTATTCAGGGTCCTCCTGAAAATTGGTATTCTCTTTTCCAACTAGAAACAGCGCATTGACCTTGTTTGGACCCTGTTATTAGTTTAGTACAGTCTTTTGCAAAATATACATATTATCATGTGTTTTTGTACATGTGCACCCACTATGTGAGATGTATAAATGGATAGGAGGAGTAATTGGAGGAGAATACACTTCACTTTATATTAAATTACCAACTGAATCAACAAATACTGCTGGAGTACAGTTGAATGATTGGGCCCCAGGAAACCCATATAGTGAAAATGATCTAGATATGGAAATACCATAACTAATAATATAACGTTTTGTTTTCTCTAATTTGTGATGTCTTATGATTGATAATTGTGGTGACACTTTGTATCAAAAGGGGGGAATGTGGTTGTTTTACACATAATGAGTTATAAAGTTTAGGTCTTTTTGTGTTTCATAGTAGAATTGTAACAGGTGGTCAAAGGGTCACATAAATCTGTTGGGCTAAAGAATGCATGGTATGGGGGTTTTAGTGTTTTAGATATCTGTAAATAACTGCCAACATCGTTTTAGTGCCATTAGTGCTTGAAGACCTGAAATAACATTTGGGGTCTTTTCAAGATGAGTCCACCCCTTTCCTCAATTATATAATCCTGAAATTTAGGGGAAAAGACAGAGAATGCTGTAGATGCTTTCTCTCCATGCTGCATGAATTAAATTGAGATGATTCAACACACTTGTGTTTGTTCTTGAGAATTAGCAACTCTCACAACCTAAAAGAAATTTCCACGACAACAGTGGACACAGCACTCTCAGAAGAAGAAAGCCAAAACCATTGCTCAGAAAAATAGTCAAGGCTCAGACAGTATAAGACTAATTGAAAAAAATGTCACCAGCAGCGTGTCAAACCTTCAACAAACATGCTGATATGCTTTTTGTGTACCCACTGTTTAAGGAACAGCCATAGTCACAGAATACCAATGGCCTCTGCTTTTGGTGAAAACTTCAGAGCAAAATTTATAATGGCAGTGAATGGGACTTAAGATCAGCATTCTCTGCACTTTCCTGCCATTTCTGAAAAGACAGTCATATTGCTATTGGATACCAGTACGTGATAGAGAATATTTTTCTTTTACATTTTCCTTAAAATTGTCTATGTAGGTTCAAAATTGTGGACACAGAGCCAATTTGTTCCATTTTTTTCTTGGAAAAGTTTCAGGCTTGTAGGTTATAGTGGAGGTCATGTGACTCACTCTGAACTCCATGAAATACACGCCCATTATACATTTTTGAAAGGCTCCAAAGAAACCATAAAACGTAAATTGTGATTTTATAAAAATGATACTAGCTTTCAAAAAGTTAGTGACACGTCCAAAGTCCTCTGACCTGTGTCGCCTGGTCTTTCCCAGGTGGTTTTTTGTTCATCCGTTTTATTGGTTTCACCTGTGTCTGCTCTGCCTTGATTTTCTCCACCATCCCTCTCTCTCTCTCTCTCTCTGTATGTGGCCTCACTAGGCTAGATTCCCATGTCCACTAGTCCAGTTCCAATATATCTGAGTTTCTTTTTTTTTGGTTTGTTTGATTCTGTTAAGGTTTGTTGTATCTGCAACCTTGGGTCCAAATAAAATTATTTATGCAAACGTGACATATGGTAAAGGTTTGCTTAGCCTTAAGTCATGATTTGGGTATGTAAACTTACAGATGTAGCTTCTCTAAGTTAAGGAAGCATCATTGTGACAGTAACATAAACTAATAATATTTTCACTGTCTGTTTGAAACAGAAAACAGTTAGTCCCCTGTATTACTTCTGGACATCATGTATGCTTTATGTAGGAAGGCAGATAGTGGAGTTCCGGGTGGAAGGGTGTCTTCATATCCCAGCTCAGATTGTTACCACCATCTTTCCCTAATCAAAGCCACACTGTATTGCTATTTCACTCTTGCTCTTAAAAACACTGTCACTGAATGAAGAATAATCCAATATTAGTGTTCTGGTAATAGGGGTTCTAAATCTCAGACTATCTCAAGACTAAACTGGCTAACTTTGAAAACTTTTAAAAAAATCTATTTGTATTTTCTCAGAATTCTCTTTTTTTCTCAAAATGCATACTTGCATCTCAAATTTGTCAGAACTGTGATTTGGAAGCCTGCATTCTAAGAAAAATGCCAAAATTGTAAGAAAAATGTCAGAATTCTGTCAAACTCTTTCCTGTGATATTATGTTTTAACTGGCCAAGTATTTTTAAATTCCATTCATTCATGGGCATAGTATTCACATTAGCAATAGAAAAGCCATTAATCATAGTTGAGGATAATTTTAAAGTTTATTATAACTCCTTTTCAGTTTTATCCAAAACATCTAAATCAGATTATTAAAAGTGTCACTAAGAATCCCTCACTATACAGAAAAGCTGTCAACAACCACACTGAGTACAGTAATTCAAGGTTAAAGCAGGAAGAGTGATGGACATTTAGGTAATACTTTTAATGTTCCACTTAGGTTTATCTTCAAAAAAAGTTTGACTAGTGTGTTTCTGACCTGATCTGGCTGCTGTTGGTTATGGAACTGTCCAATTTATTGTAGTGACACTGTATTCTCACTTTCCAGATTTGTCAGGTGTGGTAGCTGCTTGTCCTTGACATTTGCAGACAGACAGCTACACAATGAGCCTGTGCGGGTGCTACGGTGACTTTAATCGCTGAGCAGAGGAAACTAAACACACAAAGAGTGAGGAAGCTGTGGTGCAGGAACAAGCAAACAGAAGGAATGTGAACATACAGAAATTATGCTTTGCAGAATTATTTCATGCTGGATTTCCTGCCAAACTGAACAGCAGCTGATCTTGGGTTTATGCTGTGTTAGCCAATGAAATGAGCAGGTGTAGCGCTTTACAAGATGGAGAACCTGCACAATCTCAGTTGACAATGGCACATGGCTTGGAATAACTGGTTACCATATGGGTTTGTAAATGCTCATAGCATCAATAAAATGATTCTGCTCAAATTCACCTCAGTGACCCCTTTAGACTTTCATTGGTCACCTGTTTGGAATGTTCTCATGCTATTCAATAGCCCGTTTGGACTTCCCTTCAGACTATAGTTATGGGTCAGTAGGTCGCTACTTACCTACTGGAAGGTTCAGTTGGTTGTTTTCATCCTACAGATCTTCATGATTGTCATTACATTCAGTATGTAAGTTATGTCCTTAATTTTAAGCATGACAACTACTTATAAAGCATTAAATCATCTTGGTTAGGTTTGGGCATTAAAATGTCTGTTATATTTAGGAAATATAATGAAAAAGGTGTACATTTCTGTCAGTTGCTAATGCTAATTGCCACAGACTCTCATTGCCTCCAGTTGGTGAAGTAGGTTCCTACTGACCTATGTAAATAGGACTGATGTGCAATGGTAAAGCTTCTTCAATAGTAAGACAACAGTCAAATCGGCTGCATTGACAGTCAGCATTTACTAACCCATATGTACACACTGGATAAAGCATCCTCCTGCTTGCATCTCTCCCACTCCCATAATAGCAATGAAATCAATAATAATAATAGTAGAACTAGTAGTAATAATAAAGGTCTGTATCAATTTATCAAAAGTACAAAGGTAGTAAGCAAACAAACATGAAAAGTATTCTTTTGTTTGTGATTTGGTTCTTGATGTTGTTTCTATATTTGATGGAAGTACCTGCATGAGAAATCAAAAGTGTGTTCTAGATTTTCTTTAATGTCTAACAATCCCATGAAAAGAACAGCATTAACAATGTCTCAGGCTATTAATACTTTTTGACTTTTCATCTTCAAGCATAATGGCTTTTACACAAGATTGTAAGATTCTCATTGCTTCAAAAATATTTAATCTGAATGAATGAGAATTAC
This sequence comes from Mastacembelus armatus, assembly GCF_900324485.2. NCBI lineage: Eukaryota > Metazoa > Chordata > Actinopteri > Synbranchiformes > Mastacembelidae > Mastacembelus > Mastacembelus armatus. The sequence goes on from NC_046649.1 coordinate 1,105,979, forward strand.
CACATAATTTCTTCTGATTCATTAGAAGCAAATCACATAATCTTATCAAAGTCTAAAAATAGAATAGCCTGTATATGATTCTTTTTGCTTCATGGTGCTTGCTCTGGATTTTTGTGACATGCTAATAAGGGACTTCTTTGTTGTGCTTATGCTACTGTTAAGTAGTCAGCAAACAGCTTTACCATTATCTACAATTGTCAAAGAATCAAATCCAAAGTTTTTTATTACCTTACTTCACAGATGGTCTGCTTCTTGTGATACTCTCAATATCATGGAGAGGGTAACAGAGCATTCAACAGAATATTGGATCACTGTTCCAGCAATCTTAACGATGCTGCTGTCTTCTCGGTCTGCATTATTGAGTACAGACATAACTCTACAAGTGATATTATCTTACATTAAACCTATGTAAACCCACTAGTATTTACATACAAGATAGTACTAAAATGGCAAAATGCTGCTGTGTGACTGATATAATAATCAGTGTGGGTTTTTTTTTTTTTCATTTCATAGGTTACCTGTTCAGCAGCCACAGAGTTTTGGAGTGGTGATGTGGGTTGGATGGAGGTTATCCCTCATGAAAAAAATGGAGCCTTTCAGAAATATTTACATCTACTATAAGGTGCTTCAGTATGATGCAGTCTCTGTCCCCTTCCAATATTGCCATGTGGACAGGCATGTGAATTTAGCATATCAATACAGTGTTTCAGCGAATCAGCAACCAGCTGCTCCAATCAGACAATGGATTCTTCAGTGTTTGTTCCAGTCTGTACACCTGCTACTTAGTATGTGAGGACACTTTGTATTTCAAACCTGTTTGTTCATATCCATCTGTTGGTTGTATGCAGATTAAAGTGCCACACTACACAGAGGACACTAAACTGTTTGTTTATATTTATATATCGGTTTTATATTTTACATTTTGGTTCCCTTTATGTAACATTGGAACCTTTTCAGTTAATAAGATTATAATATTTTGTGTAAAAAAAAAATGATAATCTGACCTTGAGTGACCAATTTTTATTTTTTGATTATATGATTAGTGGTTTTAGTGTATAAAACATGAAACATGCCCATCACTATTTAAAATGTTTTGCTTGGTCTGAGATTTTTTGCTTCATAAATTGGTTATTTTCTGTAGAAGCATAGTAGTTACTCCTCTGAAAACGACCATAAGTCAGAATGTGAAAATATGATAATCTGATCTGACATCAGTGCACAATGTGGTTTCTCAAGATTTATTTTATTTGTTCAAAAAAGACATTTTTCAAAAAACTGATTTTGTCAAGGTCTTCTCTTTAGTAATTCTGCAAGAAAGCTGGTCCCACCTTCATCCTCTGAAAATATATATCACCACTATAACTCCTCGTTTGTGAGACTGCTGTCTCTACAATAGTCTGAAATAAAAGCAGAAAGACAAAAATATGGGTGTGAAGGTAACTAACTTTTCTCACATGATGAAAATGTGTTGTGTTATTGAGACCTTGTCTCACACTCACTCACTCACTCACACACTCACACACTCACACACTCACACACTCACACACACACACACACACACACACACACACACACACACACACACACACACACACACACACACACACACACACACACACACACAAAAGATTATATTTGCTGTTCAAGGAGTTCATTGGATTATTTTGGAAAATGGACCAGTGTCTAACTATAAAGACACAATAACTTTTTCACATAGAGCCAGGTAGGTTTGGATGTGATGAAATGTGATGAAAACAATGAAATGCAGAAACAAACGTCAACCAGATCTGAAATGCTTTTTCTTTGACAAAGCAAGTGAAGTAATTTATCAGTGTTATTAATGTTGCCTAACACAATCAGCAAATTATCTATCAGTTTCTCCAACTTTATTCTAAATGCAACGTTTTTTGTCAAAATTATTGTACTTGATGTAAGGGGGGATATAGTTATCCAGTGCTAAGGGAAGAAGAGGATTAAGATAAATAGAGCTGCTGCATCATATGTGTTCCAGGGAATGTGTGAGGAAGCTGTGATACCTGAGACTCTGTTACATAACTTCTCGTGCACATGTTCGATGTTCTGGCTGAACACAGAGATGATATCATCCTCCAGCTCTTCCACAACTGTTTCACACTAAGACACAAACACAAGCACAGAAGAGACCTGGCTTAGAGGAAACCGTGCTGGTGTGGCTCAGTTATGCATACACAAAACAAACACACACACCCACTGACTTGTTATTATACCAGAGGGGGACATTAAATTGACTTAAATTTATTTCTTCGAGATTTACTGTAACCCTAATCCTTACCTTATCCATTCTTCTAGCAGAAGCAACAGCAAATTAAACATAAATTGACTGAAGGCAGAATAGTTAAAAGGATGACTCTGAACGTTAAACCATCATCACTTTAAAATTCAGTAATTTTCACGGTGAGGACCTGGCTTTGGTCCCCATACGTTTACCAAGGATTAGCAGTTAAGTTTACTTGTTCTTTTTTTTGTCCATTAACATTATGAATACCTTGTAATACTTTCTGCTTACACAGTGATTACTTTTGATTGGACGGTGTTACAGTAGCCAATTCACACAGGGACTTTAAAACTTCTTAAAACTGTCAGTTTTAATGGAGACTCCTAGCTAAGAAAATGACTTGTCTGAAAGCAGTTTGCAACACCTTAGACCTTAAGAAGGGATTTACACACAAACTGAGTCAAGGATGTTGCTGGTGTCAACTTGTCCTGGACTGTAAATACACAGCCCTACATGAGTGCACAGTTCATCTACTTCTGCACTCACTGCAAACTTCAGGGAGTTGGAAGCCTCGGGTCCTTCGAACTGGAAGTTTTTGAAGTTGGGAAAGTCCCCATTGGCCCCACTCCTCCTGGGAGCAAATCTCATGTACTGTCTGTGCTGGGTATCAGGATCCACATGAAGGGCATAGTCACTCATGCTGTTACACACTTCGTCCAGGAGTTCACTGAGGTGAGTCTCTGAGCGAACAAGAGGTACCTGGCCACATAACACAGAGACAGGAGGAAAGAAATGGTGAGCTGCTTGATGAAATTGGTGTACCGATTTCCTGTGGTCCTGGAAACCATGGATCTTTTTTAGAAATCCTTATTTTCCTAGTGTTTCATCTACTGAACTTACAAAGCGCCAAACTGGACATAGAATAATAACCTAAAAATATATTTTCAAATCTGAGATGACACTTTTTTCACTGCCCTGGCAATCAAATAGTATATGTGGTTAGCTTATACTGAGTGGGGAAAAAAATATTTATGATATTGTCTGACGACAGTCCTTCTCAGTGTGAAGGCTGATCCTGTGTCAGCAGTGTTTCACCACAGGATTCTGTGTGGGTCAACAGGGTGACCTCTTGTTTCCACATCCTCACTAACAAACTTCATCCTCCAACTCTGACTTCTAACCTATGTCAACATCCTCCCCACCTCCTCCATTCAAACTCTGTCCTCTTCCCCTCTTTTTTTTGAGGACAAAACAGTGAAGTGATGGTGTCTAGACAGGTCAAGACAGGTGCACTGCCCCAATCTCCGGAAGGATACTGGCTGACAAGGGTAATGCCTGGGGGTGAGGGGGCGAGGACAGGGCAGTGAAAAGGGTGATGACTGGAGGTGTTCTTAAACCTCTTACTGGGTTGGAAAGTGCCAAAAGGAGGAGTTGGTTTCCTGAGAAAGATGGGGTTGGTGGAGTAGATGGGAGAAGCCGGAGCCTCAACAGATGTGAAATGAAGGGTAAATAGCTCATCTTTGCTTCCCCTGTACAACCTCTGCTGCTCCTTTTAGCCCATTCATCGCTGTCCATCCTCCAGTGATCAAAGGAGGAAATAGGAGGAAATATGCCTTGTCTTCTTTGGTCAAAATGTTGCAGGGTGGGGGAAGGGAACAGCACAGAGAGGAAGAGGGGAGGGTTTGAGGGCACATTGCAGATGAACTGGATTTTGTGACAATGTACATATATTATTCCCTTATCCCTTTTGTCTCCTTTCAGAATTGGCTGTGTTCCCTTCTGGGCCAAGCCTACTTATTACATTATATCCACACACACACACGCATACACTTTGAGATGTCACAAAGTGACAAATGGCCTTTAACCATCTGCTTTCCAACGCACTTTTTTTGTGTTAGTTTTTCTGCTTCCTCTTCTGCTCAACAAACAAAGGCTCCATAGAAAAAATAAGTCAAATTAATTATTAATTCCTTTGTCTTTAAAGTCAGCCCATGTCTTTAACTTCTGTTTCAGCATGCGATCACTTGTGGCTGACACCACTGGAAGGAAGTTGACCAGTTGACAGAATGTGTTACAGCACAGGGCCAAAGGTTAAAGTGTGGTCACCAAGGGATGTAGGTTAGACAAGCAAATGATGATGAGGTTCATCTATCAATCAAAATCTTACCCTACTGATGATGTGTAACAACAGATGGGTAGCATCATCCACTGAGAGTGAAATTTGTGATTATGTCTAGGCTATTTGCAGGGATGATTATTTTCACTATCTATCAGCAAAGAATGAAAGGAAAGGTGTAGAAGACAGTGGTGAGACCAGCAATGTTGTATGGTTTAGAGACAGTGGCACTGAGAAAAAGACAGGAGGCAGAGCTGGAGGTAGCAGAGCTGAAGATGTTGAGGTTCTCTCTGGGAGTGATGATGATGGATAGGATCAGAAATGAGTACATCAGAGGGACAGGTCATGTTAGATGTTTTGGAGAAAAAGCCAGGGAAGCCAGATTGAGATGGTTTGGACATGTTCAGAGGAGGGACAGTGAATACATTGGTGAGCTGCCAGGAAGGAGGCCTAGAGGAAGACCAAAGAGGAGGTTCTTGGATGTAGTGAAGGAGGACATGAGGATAGTTGGTGTGGATGAGCAAGATGCAGAGGATAGGGTTGAATGGAGGCGGATGATTCGCTGTGGCAACCCCTGAAGGGATCAGCCGAAAGGAAAAAGATTATTTTCACTATCCACTGATGTGGACGTGACTTTACAAATCAATTATTTTATTGTTTAGCCCAATCTCAACTCTGCGAACACAGCACACTGATTTTGAATTAAATCTGCTTACTAGCTTTTGCTGAAAGCTTTAAAACCTAGGCTTTGTCATCTGAAAGATTTTTTTTTCTCATTTGTCATGAAGATGGCTTATTGGCTGTTACTAAATCTATTTTTTAAAAATTTATGTTATTGTTATTAATTAAGTTTATTTTGTCGAGCTACCATATACATACTGAGTTAAAGTTGAAGCATGAAAATTCAAATTTACTGACCTTTTATGTATTTCGTGAAGTTCTAGCTAAAACATTTACCAATAAATAGAGCATTTTTTTTAACTTTGTCTTTTTTTGTGTGTATGTCTGTGTCTGTGTATGTGAGTGGGTGGGGGAACATAATTGTTTTTTTTTTAAATCTGTAAACCACTTTGTGCTACATTTAATGCAGAAAAATAAAGATTGATTGATTGTTTGAAATACATAAATCTTTATCTTTATATATAAAAATTATATGTGATTATGGACAGTATTATTTGCAGCCTACAGAATTTTAATGTTTTAAAAAAACATCTAAAGTGCAAGAATTGAAGGATTGTGCAAACAAGATGGTAGTGTTTACATCTTTGAAATAGTTTGGTTAGGTAGTTTTAAACAAAGTACTCAGCTAAGAAACTCTTGTGAGTGTCACCGCTTCTCTGTTTATATGAAATTATTGCTGACTGAATAAAGACAAGTGTCACAAATAAAAATAACTAAAATGGAAAATAACCAATTTCAGGAATTTATATTATTATTTTATATGATTATCATTCCTGATGTATAAAGCAGCATTTACATGTTGCAAGCCCAGACCAATATAACTGTAACTACTGTAGAGCTGGGATGTTTAATTTTCTTTTTTTAAAATCTAGAACAATACATTATTTTTATACAAAGACAATAATAATAGTAAATGCAGTGGGGTTGAAAAGTATTTTCCTTTTGTTTAGAACATATCAAAACATCTTGATTGTATTCTTATTTAAAATCATATGATCATCACACTGTGGAACATTACATACCTTTTACGATGGGTCTTTTCTCATCATGTATATGAACTTAATAAAACATGAAGACATTTAAACTTAATTCTTTGATCACATCGAACATCCCCATTTAAAAAAAAGAAAAAGACAATAAAACCATGTCTATCTATCTCAGCCGTGGGCTTGGGCCAGAGTCATTATCATGCCATGCTACAAAATGGTTTGGAATTAAACCCCTTCCTTGCCAATCGAAGCCTTGTGAAAGGGAACTGTCAGTCACAGCGTTGTTTGAAGAATGAGGTGGGGGTGGGGTGAGGTATGACTGGTTGGGACAGAGAATAGGCTTCTCAGGGATGTTACACTCCATTCAATTCCCATTGAACGGGGCACTATTATTGCACTGCTGTGGACAGAGGCCTTTCAATTCCATTGTCCCAGGGATATGAGCCAATGAAGACCAATAGATTAATAATAATACTAATATGAGCAATAATAATGATATTGTCATCAAAGTGGAGAGTAGAAGGAGAAGGTAAGATGTCATTTTGGCCATTGCACCATAAAAAACATGGATTAGTGAATAACTAGCTCCCCAATACAGGTTTGATGATAATCTCAGGTTATGACAGGAGAGAGATCTTGAACAAGTTTGTAATTAGCTGACAATTCTGACTGTAAATTATATACAAAGTCAGGACAGCATTAGATAATAGCCTAGAGCTAGGTAATGTTTGCACAACGACAAACAGATGAGTCCTTTAATTCCATGAATCTAACTAATAATCCAGAGTCAATGCTTGGTTATCTTAGTTTAGCATTGAGACTCACACTTAGATCACAACTCATAGTTAATAAAGACATGATCCCTAACAGGCATCACATCGAGGAGCAGTCAGGACATAAACCTCCCTAAGACCACAGACTGTTTTTTTTTTTTTTTTTTTAACAATCCTGCCTATGGTATAAACTAGATAACAAGATATTGGGTATGCTGACTCTGAATAGTTCAGATGTCTGAAGCAGGGGCCTTGATGCAAGCAGGCCTAATCTCCCTTGTCTGCCTCTCGCATTGTTTTCTGACTTTCTCTGTTCTTAACTGTCAAATGAGCATAAAAATGCCAAAATAAATCTTAATAAATCTAGTCTAGCTGTATCCCTTTGTGTTCAGCCTAATCAAACTGTAGTCAAGCTCTGTACTTAACATGAGACTCATCAATGTTCTCATCAGAAAGAAGGCAAATAAATACCAATTCTTCAAAATTTGAAGTGTTGCTCTAGGAACCCAAAAGAGAGAAAACAGAACAGAAAGGGATTTTAAAAAACTGCATGTCATTTCATTCAGTCACATGCATGGGCCATGATATTATGTGTCACTGTGTCAGCATGCCATTGTGCATCCTCTAATTGTCAATGCATGACTTCCCACCAGTCACTATGGTGGAACTGCTCTAACTAAGTTCAATGTCTTTGGAGGTCCTAAATGTGTCTTTGTTGCAGCAGGCAGGTTAAACTTTTGTGCCACAGAGCAGCCCCATGCCCCCAGGAAGTCCTACTGTGAGGAGGCCAAAGAGCAAAGACTTAAAACCTGCAAATCCTCCTCACTGATGGCATCTAAGCTGTGACATCCCTCCCTCTCTGATTCAGTCTAGGTCAAAAGCTGGTGAAAAGGAGGGAGCTGGGAGGGCTCTTCTGTGCAACAGCAATGCAACAGGTGGAGGTTAGTGTCTGCGAAGGGCACAAGGGGAACCATACTATCCTGGTCTCATGGCTAGCTTGATACATACCGTTTTTACCAGAAACATTTCACTGGGTTAGAGTGATTTATTTCATAAATCATGGTATCTGTCCATTAAAAGGCCAGCGAATACAATTCTAAGACCAAATGTGAAGAAATCATGGAGGGTTCAGTTGGCAAGTGGTTAATTCTAGTATTAAATTTATTTATTCTTATTATTATTATTATTTAGTATTAAATTTCCCCTTGGGGATTAATAAAGTACTCTTCTTCTTAAAATAATACTACTGTAAACTGAGACTCTATGAGGCCTGTATTTAAGATTAATTAATATTTGTTCTTGTGCAATTGGTTTCAGGTTTTACATTTCAATCTGACACATTAATCCTGATGGAGACCTAATGGACATGTCCAGGGTATATTCACCCATGTGAGCTGGGAATGGCACCGGTACATGATGAATGGATGATTAAATGGAGGAGCCACTGGGTTACACAGAAGGTAACAACAACTCACAGCAATTTGCTGTTTCACATCATTGAGCACATTGCAAAACTAGGAAATACCCAATAAAGATATGCATTATGCATTTATGTCCATGTGTTCCCTTGTAAGAGAGCCCAGGTAGAACCACAACATCATCAGCGTTATCGCTCATCTCTTAGCTCAGACTTGGCAACTACACTTTTACAACACAAAAACGTTACATATTGAAGATGAGGAGTTGGATGGTGAATAGTCTTATACTTGTATAGTGCTTTTTTACACTTAAGTGTACTCAAAGTGCTTTTACCCTATTTCTCCACACACTCATACACCGGTGGAACAGCCACCAGGTGCCCAGGACATTTTGACCTGTGGACCAGGGAAGCCAAAGATCAAATCACCAAGCCTCTGGGTCATGGTTGACCTGCTCTACCTCCTAAGCCACAACTGCCTTCAAGAGGTGAAAAAGAAAATATTTTTAAAAATGTGTTTCTTGAATGTGTCACAAAGTACGTCATATGTATGTTAGTGCAAACAACATCTAGATGAATTTACTGCAAACCTACAGCTGTTTTGCTTTTTTTGCCACACATAGGAAGGGGGCAAATTAAATGAAATTTAAGCAGGACCCACAGTGGGGTGCAGGAGGAGTAATTAGCATTCATTGTCAGTCACATCGAAATGACTATACCTTTAAACAACCACAGAGAGCAGCAGTAAGAGCACCATGAAGCACAAATACTGTATATGTCCAAAGGTGCCCAACTGTGTGAAACTCTCCAGAGGACCTGAGTCTACAGATGGGGAGGGTCCCGGCTCTGTGGAAAACATCTTGTATTGTTCTGCTACCTAAAGTAAAGTGTCTGGCTTAATTAAATAACTACTATTCTCTGTTTAGTGATGCTCAAGCTCAAACGCATAATAGATGCTCTGCAGTTTGCTTACAAGGAACACACTGATGTGGATAATGCTGCCCTCTACATGCTTCACAGTGCCTTCTCTCCTCTGGAAGAACATGGAAATTACTTAATACTTATTATTCTCACTACAAGACTACCTGAATTTTCCTTCGGGAATCAATAAAGTTTATCTCATCAGAAAAAGCTGGTCAAGAAGTCAAGTCAAGCGAGCTTTTGAGAAATTCTAACATTCATTTAACAGGAAGTTAGATCAACCAATAAGTGCATAAGATATGCAGCTCCGTAATACACATTTGGGAGATTTGCATGTCGTTAGTGTGTGTTTCCATCCTTTCTAAGGATTCTTGCTAAGCAGTATGATATAAGATATAATGCTGGGTTATGCTGCTGATTTAGACAGTTTAAAGGTATGTTAGGTTATGGTGTCAAGGGTCATAGGGCTCAGTAAATATCTAAAAGCAATACCTGATACTTATTCTAGGGCCCAGTGATCATCTTTTAACTTTAATGGGCTTCCATAGGAAAACTACCCCGGCTTTTGAAACATTTCAGTATATACCGATAATTAAAAGAATATTTCAGGACTTTCGTCCAGCCTTCTTATCTTACTTGCACTCATCAATCAGTACAACTATCATAAGTATAATCAAGGATTAAAGGCCAGGAGATCAATAGCAGAGTTGGACACCCCATGGTAACCTTGTCCCCGAGTAATAGAGGATGTCCAGGTTCTAGTGGGATGTGACCTCATTAATCCAGGAACAATAAGCCAAATCCATAGTTTCACTGTGTCTACACACCATAGATCATTCTACTCTAAGAAGAAATACATACCAACATCCACATCACTGAACACAGACTTTCTTTGCGAATCACAGCTATCACATCTAAATAAAGTTTTACAACATTTAAGTTGGACATTATTTTGAAACAAGAAAGGCTTGCATGTGCAAGGAAACTGAAACAGATCTACAACAGGGAACATTTAAAACACTGAAATATCTTTAACTGACACTCAACACATGAATCATGCAAACTGTGCACAAACACTGCAAACACTTCTCTATTTTATTTTCATTCTTGTATGTGCTTTGTCCTTAGAGGCATCTGCATTGGGTTTAGTTGTATGACCACAGTTTTTTATAACTGCTTCACATCTGTGTGGCATGGAGTCAACCAACTTGTGGCACCTTTCAGCTGTTATTCCACTCCATGATTCTTTAACAACATTCCACAATTCATTTACATTTCTTGGTTTTGCTTCAGAAACAGCATTTTTATTATTACCCCACAAGTTCTCGATTGGATTAAGGTCCGGGGATTGGGCTGGCCACTCCATAACATTAATTTTGTTGGTTTGGAACCAAGACTTTGCTTGTTTACTAGTGTGTTTGGGGTCATTGTCTTGTTGAAACAACCATTTCAAGGGCATGTCCTCTTCAGCATAAGGCAACATGACCTCTTCAAGTATTTTGACATATGCAAACTGATCCATGAACCCTGGTATGCGATAAATAGGACCAACACCACAGTAGGAGAAACATGCCCATATCATGATGCTTGCACCACCATGCTTCACTGTCTTCACTGTGTACTGTGGCTTGAATTCAGAGTTTGGGGGTCATCTCACAAACTGTCTATGGTCCTTGGACCCAAAAAGAACAATTTTACTCTCATCAATCCACAAAATGTTCCTCCATTTCTCCAGTTGATGTGTTCTTTGGCAAATTGTAACCTCTTCTGCACATGCCTTTTTTTTAACAGAGGGACTTTGCAGGGGATTCTTGAAAATAGATTAGCTTCACACAAACATCTTCTAATTGTCACAGTACTTACAGGTAACTCCAGACTGTCTTTCATCATCCTGGAGCTGATCATTGGCTGAGCCTTTGCCATTCTGGTTATTCTTCGATCCATTTTGATGGTCGTCTTCCATTTTCTTCCACGTCTCTCTGGTTTTGCCCTCCATTTTAAGGCATTGGAGATCATTTTAGCTGAACAGCCTATAATGTTTTGCACCTCTTTATAGGTTTTCCCCTCTCCAATCAACTTTTTAATCAAAGTACGCTGTTCTTCTGAACAATGTCTTGAACGACCAATTTTCCTCAGGCTTTCAAATGCATGTTCAACAAGTGCTAGCTTCATCCTTAAATAGGGGCCACCTGATTCACACCTGTTTTTTCACAAAATTGATGACCTCACTGATTGAATGCCACACTGCTATTTTTTGAACACACCCCTTTCAACTAATTCCTCAATTGCACAGCCTTAAGAGCGTGCATATCATGAATGCTGGGTCTTGTTAGTTTTGTGAGAATCTACTGCACCAACTGGTAACTTGTTTGCCATGTAGCAATAAAAAATATACTAAAAACCTGGATTATTGTGGTTAGTCACATTGTACTGCTATTATTTTGAACAATACTGTAGGTAATAGCTGCAATAGACAAGTGTGCGAGTGAGAAGATAAAAGTATCCTTACATACATGTCAGCGTTCTTTACCTTTTTGTCTGTCATGGATCCATCAGGGTTGAGTCTAAAGCTGCCCACATTGATGGTTTTCTTTGGGTCCACCTGACTGATTGAGTAGTTTAGTTCATCCACAATAGCTTTGCATGCTGGAAAACACAGGCAAACATCCCTAAATACATTACATGTACCTCTTCCACCACTGTTGACTTTACAGTGGGTACGGAAAGTATTCAGACCCCTTTAAATTTTTCACTCTTTGTGTCATTGCAGCCATTTGCCAAAATCAAAAAAGTTCATTTTATTTCTCATTAATGTACACTCAGCAGCCCATCTTGACAGAAAAAAACAGAAATGTAGAAATTTTTGCAAATTTATTAGAAAAGAAAAACTGAAATATCACATGGTCATAAGTATTCAGACCCTGTGCTCAGTATTGAGTAGAAGCACCCTTTTGAGCTAGTACAGTCATGAGTCTTCTTGGGAATGGTGCAACAAGTTTTTCACACCTGGATTTGGGGATCCTCTGCCATTCTTCCTTGCAGATCCTCTCCAGTTCTGTCAGGTTGGATGGTGAACGTTGGTGGACAGCCATTTTCAGGTCTCTCCAGAGATGCTCAATTGGGTTTAGGTCAGGGATCTGGCTGGGCCAGTCAAGAATGGTCACAGAGTTGTTCCGAAGCCACTCCTTTGTTATTTTAGCTGTGTGCTTAGGGTCATTGTCCTGTTGAAAGGTGAACCTTTGGCTCAGTCTGAGGTCCTGAGCACTCTGGAAGAGGTTTTCTTCCAGGATATCTCTGTACTTGGCCGCATTCATCTTTCCTTCAATTGCAACCAGTCGTCCTGTCCCTGCAGCTGAAAAACACCCCCACAACATGATGCTCCCACCACCATGTTTCACTGTAGGGATTGTATTGGGCAGTGATGAGCAGTGCCTGGTTTTCTCCACACATACCGCTTACAATTAACGCCAAAAAGTTCAATCTTGGTCTCATCAGACTAGAGAATCTTATTTCTCATAGTCTGGGAGTCCTTCATGTGTTTTCTGGCAAACTCTATGCGGGCTTTCATGTGTCTTGCACTGAGGAGAGGCTTCCGTCGGGCCACTCTGCCATAAAGCCCCGACTGGTGGAGGGCTCCCATCTCCCTACTGCATCTCTGGAGCTCAGCCACAGTGATCTTTGGGTTCTTCTTTACCTCTCTCACCAAGGCTCTTCTCCCACGATTGCTCAGTTTGGCTGGACGGCCAGGTCTAGGAAGAGTTCTGGTCATCCCAAACTTTTTCCATTTGAGGATTATGGAGGCCACTGTGCTCTTAGGAACCTTGAGTGCTGCAGAAATTCTTTTGTAACCTTGGCCAGATCTGTGTCTTGCCACAATTCTGTCTCTGAGCTCCTTGGGCAGTTCCTTCAACCTCATGATTCTCATTTGCTCTGACATGCACTGTGAGCTGTAATGTCTTATATAGATACGTGTGTGCCTTTCCTAATCAAGTCCAATCAGTTTAATTAAACACAACTGGACTCCAATGAAGGAGCAGGACCATCTCAAGGAGGATCAGAAGAAATGGATAGCATGTGAGTTAAATATGAGTGTCACTGCAAAGGGTCTGAATACTTATGACCATGTGATATTTCAGTTTTTCTTTTTTAATAAATTTGCAAAAATTTCTACATTTCTGTTTTTTTCTGTCAAGATGGGGTGCTGAGTGTACATTAATGAGAAATAAAATGAACTTTTTTGATTTTGGCAAATAGGTGCAATGACACAAAGTGAAAAATTTAAAGGGGTCTGAATACTTTCTGTACCCACTGTATGCACAAGTCTGATGGACTGATGGACAGCAGGCCTGAGGGTGAGCTTCATGTCAGTACTTTGGATAGGGGTAACGCTTCCTTTTACAGTCCCCTAATTACTAAGAATTTACTTGGTAAATAAGTGCCTTTCAGTTGTAACTGGATTATGTTGGTAATAACTCAGATATATTTATACTAAGTAAAACAACTATTTGCTAGGTAAGTGAGCTGAAACTGGACCCAGAAATTACTGCGTTCTTCCCACATCCTTTGTAATATGTTGTTCTCTTTTCCATGCATTCAACACAAATGTTTACCATGTAAGTTCTCTTACATTACTAAGTAAAACAACAATTTACTAGGTAAGTAAGCTGAAATTGGACTGTAAAAGACAGATATTTAATTGAAAGTTTTTAGAACTTAACTTTATCATAATCACACAAGCATATTGATGTTATGATCATACATAACAGAACATTCAGCAGTTTAGTAAATAAATAGAAGAAATCTATTTAGTCTCATAACTACTCTTCTCCTTTTGAATGCATGAATACAGCAGTGATTACACTAAATAACAGACAAGAGTTTCTTTTACAGTCCAGTTTCAGCTCACTTACCTAGTAAATAGTTGTGTTTTACTTAGTAATGTAAGAGAACTTACATGGTAAACGTTTGTGTTGAATGCATGGAAAAGAGAAAAACATATTACAAAGGATGTGGGAAGAACGTGGTCATTTCTGGGAAACAGATGAGACTTTCTTTTACAGTCCAGTTTCAGCTCACTTACCTAGCAAATAGTTATGCTTTACTTAGTATAAATATATCTGAGTTATTACCAATATAATCCAGTTACAACTGAAAGGCACTTGATGGGTTACAATGGATGTTTTTCTTAGTATTTCATCTATAGTTACACTGTATTTCCTTAGTTGTTACAGATGGTAGTTACCCATCACATACTGTAAGTTTCCCTTTATTTACCAAATAAATTCTTAGTAATTAGGGGACTGTAAAAGAAAGCGTTACCGTATCTTCAGGTACCATTCTTATTGAACTCACACAGAATATGAACTAATTTAAAACTCTAAGGTGCTTGCCTGGAAGAAAAACATTTGTTGAACATTAGAGCCTGACTGATTTTAGACCAACATTTATATCCAAGTTTAAAAATTCCACTATATATAAAGATCAATATTCATAATGTAAGTATTTTTTATAAGAATCTTTTAAATGTGGTTTCCAAAAGTCTATCACAAAGAAATGTAGTGAGCAGGACATTGTAAGAGTGTATAAATCACCTTTTCCGTGTTCTCTCCTAGGCAAAAAAAATGCTCTTGAAACTGGGATATGGTTTGTAATTGTCGCATGACTTCACCAAATTCACTACTAAACCTTGTTCTGGCAGTGCATAATGATTGGACTGCAACTGAAGTGATTTTAATATTATTCGTTGTTGTTCCTTTTTTGTATGTTTCTGTTTGTTTCTAAGAGCTGTTTTACCAGAACAGTAGAGCACCTTATCCCTCTTCCCCTGGCTGCTGATGGTGAAGACTGATAGCATCATCACAGTCATAATAATCCATGAAGCCATGTTGATAACCTAACAGGACAGACAGACAGTTAAGACTAACAGCCTGATTAGATAGTAACACAAACTCAAACAATCTAAACTAAATCAGTTTGTTCAACTTGTCTTTATTTTATTTTTATTTTGTTGTTTCTCAACTAAAGCAGCAGGGCATTAATTCATACCCGTACAATGTTAGTGACTCATAGTTGACTCAGCATAAAAAGTCTCAAATAATAGACGTGGACTACAGCTCAGAAGGTACACTTCACTAACAAAACATCTGATCGCCAGATAGGTCAAAACAAAGATGATGAAGGGGAGAAAAGGGTAACAAATTTAAACAGAAAAACTTATCTGTCTTTGTACACAAATATATCATCTGTAATTTGTGATTTAATCACACGCTTGAAATTGAACACTTAATAGTTTTCCCCCAAAATCCTCTTTTGTCTGACCATTCTTTAATAACTTTTGAATTTAAGATAATGGATCATGCGGTGTTCGGAAGAAAATTCCACTACAGATGTTTATCTGACAATGCTGTTAATAAGTTTAAGAAAATGATTCCATTTTTATTTTCATCTATGCCATGTGCCAACACAGTGGAGGGAAGCTGCCTCAATCCTACACCCTACCAAGTTGACTATGTTGTTGACAGCGCTGTAGCCTCACTGCGTGAAATGCTTGATACTGTGGCCCATCTGAAAAAGAGGTTAGTGAATCAGAGGACATTAGCTCCATGGTACAGTTCACATATTCGTACCTTAAAGCAGGCATCACGAAGGCTGGAAAGGAAGTGGCGTTCCACAAATTTAGAAGAATTTTATCTAGCCTGGAAAAACAGTCTACTAACATATAAAAAAGCTCTCCGTATAGCCAGAACTGCATACTATTCATCACTAATAGAGGAAAATAAGAACAATCCCAGGTTTCTTTTCAGCACTGTAGCCAGGCTGACAAAAAGTCACAGCTCTGTTGAGCCCAGTGTTCCCTTAGCTCTCAGCAGTGATGACTTTATGAGTTTCTTTATAAATAAAATCATAACTATTAGAGATAAAATTCATCAGATGCTTCCATAGTTGCCATAAATTAATCTTCTACTACAGTAGCTCTTGAATCTATGAGACCGATTATGTTTAGACTGCTTCTCTCCCAATGATCTCTCTGAGTTCACGTCAGTAGTTGCTTCATCTAAATCATCAACATGTCTCTTAGACCCCATCCCAACTAGACTGCTTAAAGACACCCTGCCATTAGTTGGCTCATCTTTATTAGACTTGCTAAATTTATCTCTAGTATCAGGCTATGTACCACACGCTTTGAAGACTGCAGTAATAATCCATGAGACCTAGAAGTCACACTTTTTCACACAGGGCCATGTAGTTTTGGATTTTGTTTTCCCTTAATAATAAAAACCTTCATTTACAAACTGCATGATGTGTTTACTTGTGTTATCTTTGACTAATATTTAAATTTGTTTGACGATCTGAAACAAAGTGTGATAAACATGCAAAAAAAAAAAAGAAAATCAGGAAAGGGGCCAACACTTTTTCACACCACTGTATATGCTGTTGCTGCACAGTGTTTATTCGTTTCTTGTTGCTGTTCTTTTTTCTCTCTTCTATCCATTCACCCCAACCAGTCAAAGCAGATTTAATGGAAGTAGTTACGCAGTACTTTCAGTTTACTTTGTATGTACTTATCAAATATAAAATAAACAAAACTATACCCAAGTATTCTTGAATTATACTGTGAGGTATACAGAAGTATCTACTTTATTGAGATATATTTAGTATAATTAAGCATTCTTGTCTTACCAGAGGTGGGAAGAAACGAAGAACAAATACTTTGTTACTGTGCTTAAGTAGATTTTTCAGGTATCTGTACTTTACTCGAGATTTTTGTGACGACTTCTTACGTTAAACTACATTTACACACAAATATCTGTACTTTCTACTCCTTACATTATCAAAACAGGCTTGTTACTTTTTCAACCTCTGCGGATGATGACACGACGTAAAAGACGTAACTAACTAGAGAGGGAAATTGATTGAGTGTACAGATTATGACAGAGAGAAAACTTGCAGTGCGACACGGAGGAAGAAAGGGATCCAGGGAGTATTGACAAGTCCAACAATAATGCACCCAATACGGAAAAGCAAGGCATTCCCCATCCATGGCCATATTTAAAAGAACCGTTTGATATTGTTGGCTTCAAGAATGATTCATGGTGATCGGTGTTGTGTTTTGGTCCCTGTACTAGCACTGTACAGGTTGCTAATAAAAGAAGAACAATTTCCTTTTTTTGTGTCGGAACGTTTTTAGTTTTGTGGTGTTATCAAAAGATGCATTGTGTATCATTGACGGCAAAAAAAGTTTTACTTTTTACTTAAGTACATTTGAGACCCTGTACTTTCTTACTTTTACTTGTGTAAAGGAGCTGAGTCAGTACTTCTACTTCTCCAGTCTTTTTTCACACAAGTATCTGTACTTCTACTTAAGTATAGAATGTGAGTACTTTTGCCACCTCTGTGTATTACATATAACATTTACATATTTGTTTTGTAGTTTTAGGTTAAATAGCTTAGACTAAAGAGTACATAGGTTAAAATGAACTAGTAGCAAAGGAGCAAGTCTTCTAACACAGTGAGATTTCCCAGCATGCCCCAAGGAAAGAAACTCTGTTTGACCACTATTATTGTCTGAGTTCACGCTGATCGATTATGTTCCTTTGTGTTTGTAGCACAGTGAGTGGCTATTTCATTCTGTGTTGAAGTTAAATGATCTTGTCCAGTTATTTTTTTCCTATTTGTACCCTAAGTGTAACATGTCCTGCCCTTTTGTTGCATGGCGGTGTTACGTTTCTGATTGGACTGGGCAACTTATAGGCTTGTCACACCCAAAGAAAGCCATTAAAGTGTGGAGTTATCGTAGTTTCCTGTCTAGATCAGTAATATAATTGCATAAAGAGCAGGCAAGAAGCATCGAAGTACCAGTAAGTAGTACCAGTAAATTCAATACACAACAGAGCTGCAGTACAAAATTAAACTATTTGTGTTCTCAAAGTTTACTACTCTTACACCTAAAGTACACTTCAAAGTATACTTTTACAAAATAAAAAGTGGGCTAATTTAGTCCCAAGAAGTCTGAAAATAGCACACTTAAAAGTGTACAACTGTACATTGATATTAATAGCCCATACCTGCTACATATTTTGGAAACATATTTGAACTTTACTTAAATTTACTTTATAAAATAAAGTTTACGTACAATTACTTTTAGTAAGGGATGCTGTCAAAGCATGACCCACACGGCCTTGAGATGCACTGCATTATATAAAGTTTGCAAACTAAAACTTCATTAAGCTGCCTTTGGGAGGAGTCACTGTTATGTTACCTAAATAGTCCTGACAAAGACTTCCTGTCACTTAGTAAGTCAACCATGTAGGTATGTCGGCATTAAGCATTTAAAAATAAACAACACTTTAAGAAAGTAACCTATGTTATATTAAATGCTGACAAGTGCTAGTTAAACTAAACTGCTACACCAGAGTTTTTAAAAAACACCAGACTAAGACAAGCAATTTGTTTGGCCTACTGCCATGGGAACTATAGGTAGTATAACATCAGCGCCCACTGTACAAAACCATGTGAAACTGCAGCAATTCGTCCCTCGGTTTATTAGTTAGAATAAAGCTACCCCAGCACCTAAGACCCACTCTTTTGATCGATTCTGTCTGACAATCTAAATAATTGCTATTATTTACACTGCGTTATATTTTACACCTATTTAAAGATGAATGCAACCTTCTCTATCCACTTGTGTGTAGCTATTTGTACTTGGCAATATTAGACTATACTGCGTCAAGTAATGACAGGTGAACCAAATGTGAAAAGGGCTGGGTTTTATTTTAACCTGTGATATTTGATGTATTGGGTACATGCCGAATTATAGCCTGACTCTAATCAAATTGTAACATGTACTCCATCACGTACTTGTAGACATGATAGTTGGCCAAAATGCAAGAACAAATTAAATATCTGTATTTCGAACTGTGGTCCTGCGTGCAGTGCATATCGAGGCTAAGGAATGGCCGATGGGCTAGTAGGCAGCTTGTCTTACCTCAGCTAATGTCAGGACCGGTTGCGGTGTCGTTCAGGTCACAGTAATGTTAGGAGTGCAGTTAACACAGCTACAGGCTAGCCATAAACGACTTTCTTCTTCATACTCAGTATCGGATCTATCATCCGCAGTCAGCTTTCAGTTATGCTACAGTGCAAGTTTTTACTTTCCGCTCGTAAATTTCAAAATAAAATATTTTTGACGAACAATTAGTAATATTTGAGTAGTACAAGGGACTGACGTAACAGTTTACGTGTAGTTAGTAATTCACCGTAAGTTAAAACAGTGTTTCTCTTCCATTACGTTACGTTAGTCTAGTCATAGAGACGACTTAGGCTTTATTGTTGAAGGCAAATCACCTCACCTCTCTCTCTGTACCTGTTTCCAGCTGACTTGACGCAATAGACAGTGACCAGGAAATTTCAGAATATAGACGTGTACGTGCTCGGCTGTGGTGGAGCCACGTTCTGTCAGCCATGGCCTGTTCAACCAATCATGTTCCAGTCTCAGAAAGGCCCAACCAATCAATTAGCAACGGTGTCTCATGCAGCGTATCGCAGGATGCTTCTGGTTAATTTTAAAAAAAACAAATAGAAAATCGATTACTACTATACAGTACACTAAATGCAACGCATTTTCTTAATGTTGAGGTGAGATAAACTTTATTAATTTCCTCACTTGTCTTTTTCACTTAATTATCTTACTTTCTTACTCTACTGTTCTTGATATGGTTAATTCGTTAGTTTAGTTACAGTATGCTCGCTCCTTAAATGATATGAACTGGTGTGATTAGGCTGGTGTGTGATGTAATTGTGATAAACTTTCAATTTCTTATAAATGTATTTTATAGTGAAATATAATACATAGAGGTTCGTGATTTATGAGATACATAGTAGTGTGAAAAGCACTGGCATGACCAAAAGCCAGACACATCCTGGGTTAAAGCATATTAAATAACATTTAACACAGTAACATAATAACACAACACAGTTGTGATAAAAATGACTAGCTATTTTTGCTGAGTGCTTTTAAGTTTAATGTGGTGTATTGTTATTATTTCATTTTAAAAATTAAAGTTGCACATAACTGGTATGACAATTTCTGGGACTCAAGCCTCTGGTTAAAACATGCTGGTAAGCAATAAATCTAAACTATTAATTAACTCGGCTGCAAACACAAAATGTTGCAGCTGCCATTAAACCTTGACATGGACCAAACATATTGAGATAAGTAGAGGAGTGGGTGAGGACATTTTCAAGCAGCCTCTGAGCACACTCACATTTACCTACAAGCAATTTAGAGTCACCAATTAACCTAGCTTCATTCATTGGTCTGTTGAAAGTACACACAGAGAAAACACACACACAGCAGACGCGTTTTGCATACTTTTCCTCAGTGGACCTTGAAGTTTTAATTACCTCGTGTGCAGAATGTGAGCATATATTAAAAAAAAAAAAAAAAGCAATACCAATGCCGCAGCAAAAGAACGTGGTGTGGCAGAAAATTGCTGACATGCGTTTGTTTCTTTCTGTATTAAAACTCTTTTTTATCAAAACTTTTAACAGTTTTACTTTTTTTTAAACCTATCGTATTCCTACAATGATGTGCTCCTCAGGTGCAATCCTACAAGTACCAAATGAATGATGCTGAATGTGGTAATGAAAAGGAGCCATCCTCCTCCTGGACCTTTATTTTGTATGGTTGTTTTCTTCTCACCTGGTATATCCACATGTAGTGTTTAATTATTCTGGATCACTTTCACCTGTTCTTGCTCTACCCTTCCTCTCTCTCCATCTCCATCTATGTTCTGTTTTGTCTCTTTGTTTGTGTCCAGTGCCTCTCATTTATTACCAAAAACGCAACAACAGTATGTATAGAATTATAACAATTGTTTAAAAAGCCCTTAATTTTCCCAGCTAGACAAAGAAGTTGACAGTTTCCGACCTTAACATTATGTCCTATGTGGATGTGCACTTATATGAGTTGTTCCGATGGCAAATAGGTGAAAGCATGCCTCTTATGTGGTTGACAGCCTTTGCTTCAGTGCTGCTGTGGCCTACCTGGGATGTCAGCATCACCAACAGCCAGACCAGACATCTACAACAACAAAAATCAAATTGTAGCCACACATGAGCCTGTGCATTACCTACAATGAAAGTAACACTAACACTTAGTTCATCCATTTGGAAGTATGTGTCATCGTACATGTCTGTGAAGATTCTCAGTTGTCCATGTGAAGTGATACAGAGGTTGAGTCATGGCAACTGGACCTAAATATATATGTTTTTAGGTCGAAATGTTTCACTAATCATCCGAGTAGTTTCATCAGTCTAAGAGAAAGCTTGTATGGAATCTCAAATTTATCCTTCAGGTTGGTTTCACTCCACCCTTAGCCCAAATAGGCTCATTAGGTGTGCTATGTAAATCAGAGAGGGTCGTTAGACCCACACTCCCCCATGTTCCAACACTGATGTGCTCCTCTGAACGTGTTCAATGTCCATGCAGGTGCAACTCTATAGGTACCAAATGGACGTGGCAGGAAATTAAAATGAAATAGAAAATCTCCTTCAAACAGGTAGATATTATTGAATTATTTATCTTTACATATGTAGGGCTAGTAGCCTATGATATAGCCTATGTAGACTAAAATAAATATTTCACAATGTTCCTTTTCCATATTAATGTTCATTTTTATAGCTAGTAGGCTGAGAACCAGAAAACAGGTGGGGGTCCAGCTCCACCACCCCTCACAGAGGCTGAGGAGATGGTCCTCAGCCAGAACAGTGTCCAACCCATGGTAGAAGGCATTGCTGGAGGAACCTCATCTGTCCCAAGCACCTCTCAGGACCCATCAGTCCTTGTAGACCTTTCCAGCATTTTCTCAGTGATTCAACATGGTGTCACGTTGACCTTCTGTAGTGATAAAAGACTAGTCCTCACTTGATGAATACTATAGGTTACTTTTTTGTAATGTCTTTAGATATTCTCAGACAGTACAGAGCAATCATTGTTAGAATAAGGGCATTGTAAATCGCTGACTGTGTTATGAGAATTGTCATTTTGCAGACAGATTTATGCAAAGGGTGCAACCAGGCATGTCACAGTTAAGGATGTTCCCTGTTTTTCTGTGCAAATCACCAAGACATGTAAATATATGGATGTGAACTCTGTATGAACTTTAAAGATAGCCTATGTTTCAACTCTCCCCTATTGTGTAAAGTGAGACAGTGCCTGGAAATCATGTAACCACATCATTATATAAATTAAAGTGTGCTGGGTTAGACTCGCGCTGCAGCCGGGGATAGCATCGAGTGTGCATCTCCTAACATCTCCTATTGGTGTTTCCGCCCGGTTTCCAATACAGCATCAACGGTGAAGAGGAGGACGAGGACGCTGGAAAACTGCGCGCAGTCGGTCCCATAGGGGACCGAGAAAAATCCACCCTCGTGAATTCGACGGGAGGTCGGTGTCTACTCGCCTGAAAAGATCCTCTTCACTTCTGCTGCTTGACGGAAGCCGGACAAGAGACGTATCTGCAGAAATAGGTGAGCTGCGTTGACTTCTATGTCAGGGACATAGCAGTGTCAGGGACACTAGAAAGCAGCTGTAGAGTTCGTCAGGGACGAAACCTATGTCAGGGACATAGTAGTGTCAGGGACACTTGAAAAGTAAAAGCGCTATTCGTCAGGGACGAAAAGAAAGTATCAGGGATACTGAAACACGTGTGAGTGAATGAGAACGTGTGAGTGAATGAGAACGTGTGACTGATGGTAGTTGACGGACTATTGTCGGCTGAATAGAGCAGTGTCACTACCTTTTAAAAACTGTGTATTTTGTTGGGCACAAGTAAAAATTGAAAAGTTGAGTGTGGTGGACGGCTGTATCCGCAGGTAATTAGTACCTGTAGAAGCTTGATACAGTGGACGATCCCCGCGCTGTTGTGACTGATCGTTTGCTTGTGCCAAAGTTGCAACTATGGGAAAGGGAAACAGTAAACCCCAATTAATGGGGGATCCTAAATTTATGAACACTTATTCTCCTGGATCAGCGAGATATTTAGGAGAATGGAAGAAAAAGTATGAGTTTCCTGGAAAATTGGAAACCTGCGCATGCGATAAATTGGTAACTCAGTTAAAAGCAGAAATGGCCATAGCAGAACCTAAGAAAATTGATACATTTAAATTGCAGCTCATTGAGGCAGTAAAATGGCAAGAGCAAGCTGAGAAGAGAAGGCAGAAGAGAAGAGATAAAAAGTCCCTCATAGGAGCCCTCCAAGAGGACCCAGCTGATTTTGTAGGGCGCCCACAAGCATTAATTCAACAAGAAGAAGCAGCGGCTGCTGCGGCTGCTGCGGCTGCCGCACCTGTGACGGGGGCAACGAAGGCAGCCGCGATCCCGCCTCCTACGGCTGGACCTGCCCTAACCAGTCCTAGCCACACTAGATCAGGAAATCTGTATGGTCCTTTAGTTGATGAGGTCCAAGGACTGGCAGAGGCTATGTCAAAATTAAGTCCGTTTAGGGACCTCCAGGGCGATGGGTCAAGGATGGGGCCCCGTCCTGATCCGCCGCCCTGGCCACCATTGATTGACCCAGCCAGCATCTTTCCAGCCATAGAGGTGCCTAACACCCATTTTGGAGTAGGGAATGACAACAGGCCCCTTCTCCTGGTAAGGAGACCGTGGTCTTGTAAGGAGCTGGAGGATGCAGTAAAAGGGCTAGGGGACCCCCTCGCTAATGTTCGTCAATGGATTGTAAATCTGCAACAACTTAGACAAACTTACAATTTGGACGGGCAGGAAATTGACTCAGTGTGCAGGAAAGCTTTAGGACACAGATATGGAGGAGTGAGGGGAGGATATACAGGGCGGACTCCAGCGGGGGAGGTTTTGCCCCCTGGAGACCCAGCCTTAGACAACCAAGTTACATTGTTGACAGATAGAGTAAAAAATGCATTTGTTAAACCTCCTGATTACCAAGCTATTGCCCAATGTAAACAGAAAGAAGGTGAGGATGTGCAGGACTATAGAGGACGGCTAGAGGAAGTGTTTAAGGCAAACAGTGGTTTGGACCCCTCTGACACTGTCGCTTCCCCCTATCAGCAACAACTGAAACAGGCCTTGCTGAGTGGGTTTCTTCCGTCCATCACTCACCACATCCGAAAGCTAAATATTAATACACCCACAGATGGAGTGACTCAAATAATGAATTATGCACAGCATGCCCAAGACTTACAGAAACATAAATCAGAACAACAATCAAAAGCTGCAGTGTTTGCACTACTGGATGTCATGGGTGACAGGGGAAGAGGAGGTCCTTCACAGTACAACAGGAGAGGATTCAGAGGAAGAGGCAGAGGTAGAGGGAGCTCAGGAAGAGGTTTTGGAAATAGGAAATGGAAGGATGATGTATGCTATAATTGCGGTAGACCAGGACACTTTGCCCGTGATTGTGATGAGCAGAACCAGAGCTCAGGGAGAGATGAAGGCAGACGACCAGAAGAGTATAGGAGGCCGGGACCCTTTAACTCCCAAGCATGACTAGGCCCCACTGTAGACGAAATGTTGGACCTTGAAGAAATAGTAGAAACTTATTATAATGCAGAAAGGAATAAAGTAATGCCCATTAGAATGCTAAAAATTAACGGAGTGAAAATAAAGTTTTTGTGTGACACAGGAGCAGACAGAACAGTCTTGAGGGATAAAATTCCTGGAGTGACAAGAGGTGATAAAAATATTTTTGTAAAGTCAGCAAATGGACAGGTCACCCCTTGCAGTTTCTCCCAAAGTTTTGTGATTGAGGATGAGGCATCTGGCTTTCAGGAAAAGGCAATGGCAGTTTTGTGTCCTAACTGTCCTGTGAACTTATTGGGCAGAGATTTGTTAAGTTAAAAATATCCCTAGTACCTACTACCAACGGGATGGCAGCCATAGGCCCGGGGGAGGAGATCCCCTCTTATGTAGTGCTGAAACAAGGGGCACCATATTACTGGTGGTCCCTAGATCTGCCCATGCCTGACCCTGGACGCACAGGAGAGCAGCTCCTGCGCCTGCTGCCTGATCCTCAACCACCACACTCAGAAAGCCTCTCCCCAGAGCAGATGCATGTCACCCTCTATTATAAACACACCCCAGGTCCAGATTTTGATTATGTACGGAAGTTTGAGAAGTTAGGGCCACAGAGAATAACGCTTAAGACCCTTTATACTGATAGGAAAGGAAAGGCAGTCTGCTCTGTTAGTCTTCCTCCAGAAGCTAAGCGCCTCTTGAAGGGATGGTCACCTAACCCTCATTTGTCAGTGTCTAAGACGAATGACATGCATTGGGAGGAGTTAAAGCAGTTTTTGAATAAAGCTGAGAGTATTTGTGATTGGCATGAGGATGAAGGGGGCTGGTTTAGTAATAGTGTGGGAAGCTGTTTTTACAAAAACTTAAATTGGGTTGTAACGGCCACTCCCCGTGCTCACATGGGGGAGGATGACCGAGAATGAGTGTTACTTCTGGAGGAGTTAGATCCGTGTTTGGCTGAGGTCCCTGACAGTTTCTGGTCTCGAAGCAAAACTGATGTAGGCCTAATGACCACAGCTCCAGAAGTTATTATTAAGGCCAAATCTGATTATAGACCTAGGATAAAGCAGTATCCCCTTAAACCAGACGCCCTTCAGGGAATCAGGCCTGTGGTACAAGAGATGCTTGATGCAGGGATCCTGGTGAGGGCACCAGAGGCTCAGTGTAACACCCCTATATTCCCAGTGAAAAAGGCTGATGGGAGGAGTTGGAGGATGATCCAAGACTTAAGGGAAGTAAATAAAGCAGTTGAAAGTAGGGCCCCGTGTGTCCCAGATCCTCACACTTTGCTGAACCATATAAAACCTGAGATGAAGTGGTTCACGGTTGTGGATCTCAGTAATGCTTTTTTCTCTATCCCAGTACATCCAGACTCACAGGGATGGTTTGGGTTCACCTTTGAGGGAAAGAAACTCACCTACACCAGGTTGCCACAGGGTTATGTTGATAGCCCTACTATATTTGCATCAGAATTGGAAAATTGCTTATCTACATTCCATGTGCCCTCACATAGCCAAATTTTGACCTATGTGGACGATATCTTAATTACATCAGACACTCAGCAGCACAATAAAGACACGGCGATAGCACTGTTCAAACATTTGGAAAGAACAGGCAACAAGGCATCTCCAAAAAAGCTACAGTGGGCTGCTGCTGAGGTTGTGTTTCTGGGGCATAAACTGACACCTGAAGGCAGAGCCTTAACTGAGTCTAGGAAAACAGCTATTCAGCAGGCCTGTAAGCCTGTCACCAAGCAACAAATGATGCAATTTTTGGGTTTGTGTAACTACTGTCGGCAGTGGATTCCAGATTATGCTCAAGTAACGCAACCGCTGTTAGACTTGATTTATGAAACACCGATGGCCATGAAGCAGGAAATACAATGGACTTCGGAAGGAGAACAGGCTTTCTGTGAGTTGAAAGAGCAGTTAGTGACCACACCTGTCTTGAGTCTTCCAGATTATAGTAAACCCTTTGTCCAAACTGTAGATTGTAAAGGGAAGTTCATGACCTCGGTGCTAACTCAGTTGTCTGGAGGAAAGCAGAAGCCAGTAGCCTATTATTCTAAGTGGCTGGATCCTGTGGCTTGTGCTTTGCCTGCCTGTGTCAGAGCTGTGTGTGCAGCTGCAATGGCAGTACAAGCCTCAGCAGAAGTAGTACTTTTTCATCCACTTACACTGCTGGTCCCACACTCAGTTGACTTACTTCTGACAGAAACTAAAATGTAATTTGTGTCACCAGCCAGACATCTGTCAGTCATGGCGCTCCTAATGTCCCAGCCGCATTTGACTATAAAAAGATGCTCTACACTCAATCCATCTACATTATTACCCACAGCTGAAGAAGGCACACCACACTGTTGTATTACAAACACTGAGGAGACATGTAAACCCCGTAGTGATTTGAAAGATGTAGCCTTAGCTGAAGGGGAAGTGTGGTTTGTGGATGGTTCTTGTTTTAAAAATGACAAAGGAGAAAATATGTGTGGGTTCGCAGTAGTGTCACTACAGGATGTCTGTGCAGCAGGCCAACTTCCTTCACATTTCTCAGCACAGGCTGCAGAAATAATAGCCTTAACGCAAGCATGCAGGCTAGCAGAGGGGAAGAGTGTCACAATTTACACAGACAGCCAGTATGCTTTTTCAACTCTTCATTTCTTTGCTGCACAATGGGCTCGCAGAGGAATGAAGACAGCTGGAGGACAGTCAGTTAGACATGCCCCACTCTTAAAAGAGTTATTACAAGCTGTCATGTTACCAAAACGACTTGCTGTCTGTAAATGTGCCGCCCATACGAAGAAAATTGATCCAGTGTCCAAAGGAAATAATAGGGCAGATGCTATAGCAAAAGCAGCAGCGCAGGGACAGTTTGGAAAATGTAATCTGTACCTCATGGAAGAAGTGAAACAGCCTATAGACCATGAAGTACTTTCAGATATACAGAAAAGAGCTCCACCGGCTGAACAGCAACTTTGGCTCAAAGAAGGAGCCATAATAGAGCAAGACCTTTTTAAAATTAAAGACAAACTTTGCCTGCCTAGAAGTCTCTATCATACGGCAGCTATTTTGACGCATGGGCCTTGCCATGTGTCAACAGGAGGGATGGTATATGCAGTGGAAAAGTATTTTCACGCACCAGGTTTTAATAACTACTCAAAAAATTTTTGTAAATCCTGTTTGACTTGCTGTAAGCATAACCCACAGGGAAACCTCAGACCAAAGAGAGGGAGATTCCCCAATCCGGACTATCCATTCCAAGTTATTCACATGGATT
Organism: Mastacembelus armatus; assembly: GCF_900324485.2. Classification (NCBI taxonomy): domain Eukaryota; kingdom Metazoa; phylum Chordata; class Actinopteri; order Synbranchiformes; family Mastacembelidae; genus Mastacembelus; species Mastacembelus armatus. The sequence continues at coordinate 1,133,953 of NC_046649.1, forward strand.
TCATAGAGTTGTCACAATGTCAGATATACAAGTACTGTCTTGTTTTGATAGATGCATACTCTAAGTGGGTTGAGATTGTGCCCAGCAAAAGTGCTGATGCACTGACAGTGGCCAAAGCGCTGTGCAAAAGTATAATCCCAGATCATGGGATTTCACAGCGAGTCTTCAGTGATAATGGTCCACATTTTGTAAATGAAGTAGTTACGCAGATGTCTAAACATCTGGGTTTCGAGTTGAAGAACCACTGTTCATACCATCCCCAAAGTGCAGGCCTGGTAGAAAGAACTAATGGCACTATAAAGATGAGACTGAGGAAAACTATGGAGCAAACGGGAAGGACATGGGTGGAATGCCAGAGCCACTGCAAGATACTACAGCCACTAGGGGCTGAGTAAGGTGGAAGTCGGCCGGTATCAAAACCCTTGGCTGCTGAAGAGACCATCTGATCCTTACTCCCAGCTATGGCTCTCCATTGGCTGATTCTGTGTTTAGGGACACTAAGTATTGTCTGTTATGCAAGCACAGAGGTGACTGTAAATACTGATTATGTGTAACTGATTGTGCTCTGACAGAGGACCAGAGGTGGTTGCCCAGGAGCCTGGGGGCCGGTTGGGAAGTTTTGCTTTATAGAAGGTTTTCGCCCAACCCCTCACAGAGCCTTGCTTTTCTAAAACTTGTTTAGTCATAATGACGAGTTTCCAGAAAATCCCAAAAAGAAGATGGAAAACTCCGATACTATGGTGAAAATGACAAACAGGAGGGAAATGTTAGAATAAGGGCATTGTAAATCGCTGACTGTGTTATGAGAATTGTCATTTTGCAGACAGATTTATGCAAAGGGTGCAACCAGGCATGTCACAGTTAAGGATGTTCCCTGTTTTTCTGTGCAAATCACCAAGACATGTAAATATATGGATGTGAACTCTGTATGAACTTTAAAGATAGCCTATGTTTCAACTCTCCCCTATTGTGTAAAGTGAGACAGTGCCTGAAAATCATGTAACCACATCATGATATAAATTAAAGTGTGCTGGGTTAGACTTGCGCTGCAGCCGGGGATAGCATCGAGTGTGCATCTCCTAACAGTCATGAGCTCAACCTAGAACAAAGAAAAGAAAGTCTCTGTGTAGATGTTTGATTAGAACCAACAATCATAATGTACAGTTTGATTATTTATGAGTTGATGTGGGCTCCATGCTGCTGCTTCCTTCAGGGGTTGCCACAGTGAATCATCTACCTCCATTTAACCCTATCCTCTGTATCCTCCTCACCCACACCAACTATCCTCATGTCCTCCTTCACTACATCCATGCTGTGATATTTGTGGAGTACAATTTAATCTATTCTTTGTCTCCAAACAGTAGCTGATGGTGTAATATGTTTGGTTGAGCCTTCTGCCATGACAGAACTCCAGAATGGAGAATAGTGGTAAACTGTTTTCCATTACGAGGGTAATGACTATGAGGAAAACTTTGTCTACTGCCACACAGACAGGATGCCCTGGGAATACTATTGAGGTAAGCAAGTTTACAGAGCATTTACTAGTTGATGGCACCATACAATAGTATAACACACATTTTTATGTCACAGAGCAATAATAAATAATTAATAGTTAATAAAATCCTTATTTTACTGATGGATACCTGGTCTCTGATCTAGCAGTTGAAATGTACCTATGTGACCTGGCGTTCCCAGGGTGGCGTTGTTTGTGGAAAAGTGAAAGTAATGGTTTATTTTAACATATATATTTATTATCAGGATTCAGGACGAGATCAGGACGAGACATCGTCTTAGTAGAACCGTTGTGTTACCAAATACTGTTGTATGCTGTACAAGTAAAGGACTGGGTCTGCGGTTGTCTTAAGTAGAGACCGTTATGTAATTAATTACTGTTGTAGACTGTACGAGTCAAAAGGGACTGGGTCCCGCGGTTGTCTTGACAGAGACCGTTTTGTAAGTAATTACTGTTGTAGACTGTACGAGTCAAAAGGAACTGGGTCCCGCGGTTGTCTTAATAGAGACCGTTTTGTAAGTAATTACTGTTGTAGACTGTACGAGTCAAGAGGGACTGGGTCCCGCGGTTGTCTTAATAGAGACCGTTTTGTAAGTAATTACTGTTGTAGACTGTACGAGTCAAGAGGGACTGGGTCCCGCGGTTGTCTTAAGAGAGACCATTTTGTAAGTAATTACTGTTGTAGACTGTACGAGTCAAAAGGGACTGGGTCCCGCGGTTGTCTTAACAGAGACCGTTTTGTTATTAATTACTGTAGTAGGCAACACAGTAAGGGACTGATTCCCACGAGGAAAGATAACAAGGGAGAACGGCTACTAGAGTAATGGGTTTAGTACTGGGTACTAAGAAAGAAGCTAATGCCTGGCCAGGGTCTGGTCTACCAACTGCATTGTCACTGTTAAATTATTAATAAAGAAATTAGAAAAAAGTACAACACAAGTTGTAAGCAACTGGTGGGAGCTGGGGTTTCCTGTGGAGTTTAGTCGGAGTAGTCAACAGTTAACCTTGTTTAAAAGATAAACTTAAAAAAGAAGAAAAGAGAAGAGAGAGTCCAGAGCAACACAAGTCTTTGTCCAAGAAAGAGAGAAAGAAAAACAATGACAGGTGAGGGAAAGTAAGATGAAGAGAACGCAGTATGAAGATAGAGACAAAAGGTCTAAACAGAATCAAACAGAACCAGAACATATTGTAATAGCTACAGTTATGTTAAACTTGTTATTGCCAGGAGTATGTGAGTGGGGGGCGCTGTGGAGGTGTGCCTGTGTGTATGGAGCGACGGGGCAGGAGGGAGACAGAGCCCGGATGTATGTGTGGATGCTAGTTTGGAGCAGAGTTGTTGTGTTAGCGTGTGCTGCGGCTATAACATCAGCACGTTGAAGAAGTTTCTTAAATAAAGGCTTCTAAGAAACTACAAGAACGCCTGGTTACTTGTAGGGGTATTACATTGGTGTCAGAAGCTCGGAATTCGGCCCTGCGGCTCGACGTGTTGATAATGCTTCCCTACTCAAGTGACCGACGGCAGGTAAAGACAGAAACTCCTGAGTGCACTATAGCTATGCCGGAGGGCGCCGAAATGAGCTCGGACAATGTTTCATCACAGTGCCCAGAGAATGCTGTTTACCAACGTGGAAACTCCCCGCAGAGCACATCGGCAACGGCCACGGGGGTCCGGGGAGATATTAACAAAGATGGTGATACTCTGCGGCTCGCTACGGCCGGCTTGTTGGCACCAAAGTTTTCAGGAAAAGGCAGCTGGGAGGGTTCAGTTTGAATTGCTGGCGGCTGCAGCAGGCTGGTCAAACCGGCTTAAAGCTGTTCAGCTGGCCCTTTCACTGACGGAGGATGCGGCTGCATGTCTCCTGCTCCTAAACCCTGATGAGAGAGAGGACTATGCTATACTGGTGGGTGCATTGTAGAGACGATTTGGAGTGTTTTGTCACAAGGTGCGGGTGGTGTGGTGTGAAGGAGGAGAGGTAGGACCCAAGTGCAGGACAAGCTGGTTCTTTATTACCAGGTTCAGACAAATGTAAGATAATCTCCGCCACTCGGTGGACAGGTAGGCAAACAAAACAACTAGAACGCCACTCGGTGAAACGAACAGGCAGAAACACAACACGATCCAACTCACTTCTATGTCAGCCAATGCTCTGACAGAGAACAAAGGAAACGAAGGGTATAAATAGGAAGAACTCAAATGGTGATTAGACACAGGTGACAAAACGGGGACAGGTGAAACTCATGAACACAAATTGCAAACATAAAGCTGCCAGGGACCAGTGCGAGGAGAAAAGGAAGTCACAACAAACTAAAGGTCCTCAGGCAGGAAGTCCCCAGAGGGACTCATGACATGTTTAATCTGAAGGACTCGTTATGCTGTGAATTCAATCACCGGGTCAGACAGCCGGGTGAGCCTCTCCAATCCCTGGCACATGACATTGAGAGCTTGGGCAGGCGTGCATACACTAGTTTACCGAGTGCAATCCAGAGTGAGTTAATCTGTAACCAGTTCACGCCCTGACTCCACTTGATCTGCGCCTGTCAGTAAAGCTCACACATCCTGCGACATTGGGAGAAGCGCTTGAATTAGCTTTGGAGAGAGAGATCGCCATCGGTAGCGCTGGGCAATCAACACCCCTGAGGTCAGTGACTACTGATGCTGCAAGGGAGATACCGGAGACGAAACCGGCAGGGGCGGAGGAGCTGGTGCAGACGATAAAGACTTTGTCAGTTGGTCCCAGGGAGCGTGAGCCGCGCTGTGAGCCTACAGCCTCCTGCTGGGGGTGTGGCCAGCCCGGTCACATCCTTCGTCGCTGTCCAAAGGCTAAAGAGCAGCGGGGAAATGCGAGAGGGCCCGTGTAACCCGGATGACATGGTCCCCATCTACCTCTCACCCTGAGCCGCAATTTCTGTTGGAGGAGCACAGTGTTGCTGTAGAGACTGTTGGCTGGACGGAGCTGGGTTATCGTTGCCATGTCCCGGTGCTGGTCGGGAATGTTTCATGTCCGGCCCTTGTGGATACTGGTTCCACAGCCACATTAGTGAGACCTGACATTGTCCCAGTGGGGACTGTTTTGGAACCGACTTCAGTGAAATTGCGAACAGTGACTGGTCAGACAGCTGCAATGAGAGGTAGAGGGACTTTCATTTTCACTGTTGGAGGACTATCGGTGACTTACCCTGCCTGGGTGGCTGACGTGAAGGATCCATGTGTCCTGGGTTTGGACTTTATGCAGTTTACAAGGTGTGTCCTGGACCTGGGGTCAAGTGTTCTCGCTCTGCCAGGGGGGCAGGCTATTCCACTGATTCCACCCTGCAGTCAGCAGTATTGTCCAGCTGCAGCCACCTTCTGTACAGCTGCACTGTCAGAAATTTATAACCCTCAGGCAGAGTTAGCCCAGCCCAACCCCCCATTAAGTGACTCAATACTGCCAAAAAAATCAACAGGAAGAAACTCAGGGAGACCGGGTGGGGGCTATCAGGGATATCTGCAAAAAGAACTGCGAGGGGTTGAGTGAACAGCAGCAGGCGGATTTGTGGGAGGTCCTGTGGGAATTTCAGGAAGTATTTGCCCTCAATGACAATGAGGTCAGCCTCACGCACCCAGTTGAACACTACATTGATACCGGGGAGGCGAGGCCCATCAAAGTTCGCCCCTGCCGGCTACCCATGATAAGGCAGGAAGTTGCTGATAAAGAGGTCCACGCCATGCTGGAGGCTGGCATAATTGAACCATCGGACAGCCCGTGGTCATCAGCAGTGGTCATGGTGCCGAGGAAGAAAAGTTCAAGGTGGAGATTCTGTGTGGATTACAGGCCCCTAAACAAGGTGACAAGAAAGGACTGTTACGCCCTCCCCAGAGTTGATGAGACCCTGGATCTGGTGTCAGGCTCCTGCTGGTTCACATCACTTGACCTGCGCAGTGGCTACTGGCAGGTTCCTCTTGCCCCAGAGGCGAGACCAAAAACTGCATTCAGTACCAGCAGGGGACATTGGCAATTTAAAGTTTTGAGTTTTGGACTGTGTAATGCACCTGGGACATTTGAGAGACTTATGGACCGAGTGCTGGCCAATGTTCCACGTCAGGAGTGTCTGGTGTATCTAGACGACGTTCTCGTCCATGGGGGGTCCTTCCAGGCTGCATTGCACTCACTGCGGCTGGTGCTCAGGAGGATCGCAGCTGCAGGACTGAAGCTGCATAAGTGTCATTTTATGCGGCGAGAAGTGGAGTTCCTGGGTCACAAAGTGAACAGGGAGGGTATCAGCACTCTCCAGGAGAAAATCCTGGCTATCAGAGACTGGCTGGTTCCGGATAACCAGAAACAACTCAAAGAGTTTTTTGCGACTGGCATCTTATTATCGGAGATTCGTTAAGGGGTTTTCCTGCATCTGCGCACCCCTTTTCCGACTCCTTCAGAACAAACAGCCTTTCACGTGGACACCAGATTGCCAGGGCACATTTGTCACGCTGAAGCAGGCACTTATGAGTGCCCCTGTTCTCAACCCCCCAGACTCAGCGTTACCATTCACGCTGAACACAGACACCAGTGACACGGGCATGGGTGCAGTGCTGGCACAGGTGGGACTGGAAGGTGAGCGTGTGGTGGCATATTTCAGCCGTGTCTTTAATAGAAGTGAACGACGCTACTGTGTGACAAGGCGTGAACTCTTGGCTGTTGTGTTGGCTGTCCGGCATTTCAAATATTACTTGTGTGGTGTACCTTTCACCATCAGGACAGACCACGCTGCACTACAATGGTTGATGTCGTTCAGGGAACAAGAAGGTCAGGTTGCACGGTGGATAGAGGAGTTGCAATCTTTCCACTTCAGTGTTGTGCATCACCCTGGGTCCCAACACGCTAACAACGACACCCTGTCTCGTCGCCCCTGTGCAGCTTCCGGCTGTGCCTACTGTGATCGGAGGGACACCAAGGAGGAGGAGCTCAGTGGGGGGACAACTGTTGCTGCGCCGTCATGCTGCTCTTTGGACGTTGTGGGTGCTGTAGATTGGGCCTCACAGCATAAGAAGTGTGGCCTCACCTCACATGAAGTGTGATAATGACTTACATCCTGTGCGGCAGTGGGTACAGAGTGGGGCGAGACCACCCTGGGAGGATGTGGCTGGACTGTCTGTGGCCACAAAGGGCTTATGGAGTAAGTTCAACAAGTTAAGTTGTGCATGGTGGATGGGGTGCTGCAGCGGGCATGGAAGGAGCCTGCCATGGGGGAGGAGAGGTGGCAGGTGGTGGTGCCTAAAGCTCTAAGGGAAGCCGTGCTGAAAGCGTGCCATGGGGGTGCAGGTGCAGGCCACTTTGGGAGTGCCAAAACACTCTGTCGGCTGCACCAACCAGGGAGCCAACAGAATGTCCTGTGTCAGAAAACACGCACCACACCTTTGCATCCACAGAGCGACGGTTTAGTGGAACGCTTTAATCGCACCATGCAACAACAGCTGGCTATCCTTACCACTGCCCACCAGAGCAACTGGGATAAGCACATCCCCCTGGTCTTAATGGCCTATAGGTCGGCTGTTCAGCGCTCCACACAGTGCACCCCTGCTGATGTTCGCAAGAGAGATCCGCACCCCGGCAGAACTGGCGTTTGGTCGGCCACCAGACAATGGAGAGGACTCACCTGGACCAGAGTACGCCAGGAAACTACAGGATCATCTGGAGACGGCACATGTCTTCGCTCAAGACCAGCTGGAGTAGGCTGGTATGAGACAGAAGAGGAACTACGATGTGAGAAATAAAGGAAGAGACTTCCAGTCGGATGAGCTGATTTGGGTCTATACACCGAAACGGAAAAAGGGCTGTTGACTGGAGTTGGTAAGACCTAAACCGCTGGTTGCAGAGCTTGCTGTTCCTCGAGGAGTTTCAACCAACAGCATCAGATCCTAGGACAGAGTACAGTAAGAAGGGTGATGTACATCGTACACTATTTACATCCGTTGTACAAGTTTGTAGAACAGTTGAGCTCATTAATAGCCAAAACACCGCTAATGCTGCAGCCTTTACCATTACAGAAACTAGATTACTACCAGAGCTCGAGCAGAATTACAAGATCGAAGGAAAGATTTACACCTGGACCAGATGTCCTCAAGGTTACTCTGAAAGTCTGAGTTACTTTCGTCAGACTCTCAGTAGAAGCCTTCAAGGCCTTTATTTACCTGCCGGCTCAGCATTACTACAGTATGTAGATGATTTGCTGATTTGTAGTCCATCTGAAGAAGCATGGAAAATAGATACAGTGCACCTGCTAAAACATCTTGCAGAAAATGGCCATAAAGTAATTCTTTCCAAACTGCAGTTTGTACAACAAAAGGTGACATATCACCCCAGAAGGAAAGACACTGTCACAAAAAAAAATTGCTGCAATTCAAAATGTTCCTAAGCCATTTAAAAAAAAAACAAATGAGTTTTCTTGGCATGACATCATTTTGCAGGCAGTGGATCCCGAACTATTCGTTGCGTGAAGCTCCCGTGTCTGCTATGGTGTATGGTACAACAACAACTCTGCACATGACGAGATCATGTGGACTCTTGAAGGAGAAAAAGACCTTTCTGGATTTAAAGGCAGCACTCACCGTAGCTCCCACACTGGGTCTGCCTAATCCTAACTCAACCTTCACTTCACTCAGTTTGTCGACCAGAAGGACAGTTACATGACTTCTGTGTTATGCCAACCTGACAGCAGAAAACTACGACCTGTTGCTTATTTCTCATCAAAGCTGGATCCAGTAGCAACAGGGCTTCCTCTCTGAGAGCCGTCGCTGCGGCAGAGAAAGCCGTTCTAGCATCACACGATTTTGTTTTGTTTACTATTTTGATTTAACATTGATGGTTCCACACGCCGTTGCACACATACTACACACAGCGTTGGTTAAGATATCACACTATTTTGCTTGAAATGCCTAACATCACTGTCAAAAGGTGTAACGTGCTAAACCCTTCTTCCCACAGAATATGATGGAGAGGCTCATAACTGCACTGAGGTTTTGGAAACCACCTGAACTCCCAGACCTGATCTTGCAGACACACCAATCTTGAACGCAGAGATGGAGTTATTTGTTGATGGCTCTGCCTCCCGTGATGTCAAAACAGACAAAAATCAAGTTGGGTTTACAGTTGTCACAAAACATTTTGTGATCCCTACTGGCAAATTGTCTTCTCATCTGTCTGCACAGGCTGCTGAACTAATTGCTCTCAATGAAGCCTGTAAATTGGCCAAAGATAAAACAGGAAACATTTACAGACTCGCGGTATGCTTTTGGTGTTGTCCATGATTATGGTTGTCTGTGGAGACAGAGGGGCTTCCTCACATCAGCTGGAACACCCATTGCGCATCATGCTCTTGTTTCAGCTCTGTTAGATGTCATCCTGTTGCCTAAACAGATCTCAGTTATGAAATGTGAAGCTCACACTAACAAAAAAGATTCCATTTCTACAGGAAACTCAGCAGCAGATGCCATTGCAAAACTGCAGCCACGATGGGTCAGATGTTTCACTTCACTCAACTTTCTCTCTCACAGGAACTCAACCTACAGGCTGACTTGTCAACCATGCAGTCACTAGCGAGTATATTATAAAAAATCTGTGGAGAAACTCTGGTGAAAAATTACAAAAAAGGGATATGGCTTGGCCCTGACAACACACCTTGTTTACCTAAAGCCACCAACCTGCAGTGTCTATTGTTGCTGTTCTTTTCTCTCTCCTCTATTCACTCACCCCAACCGGTCGAGGCAGATGGCCGCCCAAACTGAGCCCGGTTCTGCTGGAGGTTTTTTCTTCCGTTAAAGGGAGTTTTCCTCTCCACTGTCGCCAAGCGCTTGCTCATAAGGGATTAGTTGTGTTCTTGTTTGGTTCTTGTAAAGTGCCTTGACATGATTGCATTGCAATTTGGCATGATACAAACATTACTCAATGACTACCTCTCTTTTGTGTCCTATGTTAATTCAACAAAGGCTTTTAACACTGCTTTGTAGTCACAAGGAAGCAGACGGAAAGTCAGGGAGATGCTAATTATATTATGTATGCCATCCTGCTGGCATGATTTACAAGTGAGTGACCGTTGTGTAAATTAATGCTGTTCAACTGATACAAAAGCTGATCATTTTCTGTGCTCATGGTCAATCGGTATTGACCTGTCCTGCTGGCTGTATGTTCTGTTGTGACTCTGTAGCTTAGCCCGTTGCCTTGCCTATTAAATTTGCCATCCTTTGACCTGAGATTTGCCTCCAAGTATTTTTTCCACGACAAGGGGTTAGTGGGTGGGGTCGTAGTCATTCACTCTCTTCACTTGGTTTCCAACATGCAGTTCAGGGACACCCACAGGGCTTCCCTTTTGCTTCCCCTGAAACTAGGGAGTTGAGGGAACTTTTAGCACAGCAACAAGAGCAAATTACTCAGCTCACTCGGAGCATTGCCCAGTTGCATAGCTCTCGCCCCTGTAGCCACTAACCTAGGAATGGTTCAATCATATGTAGACGCTGTCAGCAGCCAGACCATTTTGCCTATGAGTGTGATTGGGTTCGTGCCCCCCCTCAGTCTCAGCCCCACTCTTCTAGGATCTCCCGCCCATCTATGCCGTCCGAAAACTAATTCCCACCGGATTGCAGAGCCACAGTTTGGGTGGGGCTTACACTGGCTCAACCGTTGTTCCAGACAGGTCAGAAGAGGTGTCTAAGCTCATTGCTGCTTACCCACAGGTTGTTATGGTAATGAGTGGGGTGCAAGTGCCATGTTTGGTTGATACTGGTTCTATGGTCACAACCATAACTGAGAGCTTCTTCCGTAGTCATTTTGAACCATGGCGTCAAGAGAGGCTTAAAGCCTGCCATTGGCTACAGCTTAAGGCAGCCAATGGATTAGCAATTCCCTATATTGGGTACACTGAATTTAGTGTGAGTTGTGTGACAAAGTGATGGCTGGCTGTGGAGTGTTAATAGTGAAGGACTCGCCACGCACTGTCCCTCCAGTTCCTGGCATTTTAGGAATGAATGTGATTTGTAGGTGCTACCATGAGATGTTCGAACAGCATGGTTTAGCACTTTTTGCCCAGGACTCTGTGTCACTTGCAACAACACCTGTTTTGCAAGCACTTCATTTTTGCTCAGAAGTCAGAGATTAAGCCTTTCTGGGCCCTCTGGGACGAGCTAAAGTGCGTGGACGCAAGTCCCGCAGAGTTCCAGCTAGTAGCATGAAGGTTGTTCCCGCAATTTGCTCTGAGCAGTTCGCTGACATGTCAGTGCTATTTGAACGTTTAGGGTCAAGTCTACCCGCTGGTTTGCATCTCTGGCCTTGGTACGAGTGGGAAGGGGCACAGCTTACGTACCTGTGGTTAATGTTGGTACCATTGATGTTGTGCTCCACCCAAGGACAGCCCTGGGTTTTTTGCACTGTCAGTGTTGTCAGTTTGCCTGCAGGCATCACTGAAGTGCCGGCACAGGTAGCTGCAGTTTCCTCCCAGTCTGTTTCCCCTTCTGTTTCTGACCAGATTGACGCTCTGGTACTGCCTGCATTTTCCTCTGACGACCAAGGTAGAGTTAGGTCACTCCTGCAGAGGTATGTTATTGTATTGGCAACACATGACGGTGATTTGGGGTGCACTGATCTCATTAGCCATGACATACCTCTCATTAACGATGTTCCTGTGAAGCAGCGGTATAGGCTTATTCCACCCTCTGACTATGATGTGTTAAAAATCACATAAATGAGCATTTGGAGTCAAACGTAATTAGGGAGAGTTGCAGCCCCTATGCTTCCCCCATTGTATTAGTGAGGAAAAGAGACATCAGCCTCAGGATATGTGTGGACTCTAGTCAGTTGAACAGTAACACCAGAAAAGATGCTTTTCCACTCCCATGCATTGATGAGTCTCTGGATGCACTTAAGGGGGCCTGCTGGTTCTCCACTATGGATCTGGCAAGTGGGTACAATCAGGTGCCTGTCACTGAGGCAGACCGGCCTAAAACTGCTTTCTGCACTCCCTTCGGCCTGTTCGAATGTAATAGGATGACATTGGGACGACTTTGCAATGCTGCTGGCACCTTCCAACAACTAATGCAGTGGATTTATTTTTGGTGACCAACAATGCCAGTCTTTGCTGTTATATCTTGATGACATTGTGGTTTTCTCTTCCTAAGTACACCAACATCTTGTGAGGCTGGAACTAGTGTTGAGCCGGCTGCAGCGAGAGGGTTTGAAGGCTAAATTGTCAAAGTGTTCATTTCTGGAACAGGAAGTGCAATATCTGGGTCATGTGATTTTGGACAAAGGAGTCTCTACAGACCCAGGCAAGATTGAGGTAGTGGTTAACTGGCAGACACCTACCACCATCTATGAGCTGAGGTCCTTTTTGGGCTTTGCAAGCTACTACTGGCGCTTCGTAGAGGGTTTTGTCCAGCTGGCTGCCCCACTCCATTGTTTGGTTGGGGAATTGGGAGGAACAAAGTCCAAGAGAGCCAAATTTGGTCTAAGTGAGTTTTGGACAGAGGGGTGTCAGTGCAGCTTTGACACTTTGAAAACAATGCTCACCACTGCACCAGTGCTCGCCTATGCTGACTTCTCCCTACCTTTCATCCTGGAGGTGGATGCCAGCAGTACTGGTCTGGGGTGCAGTACTGTCACAAGAACAACAGGGCAAAGTGCGTCCCATTGCACAGTAGGGTTCTGCAACCACCGGAGAGGAACATGAAGAACTACAGTTCCATGAAGCTAGAGTTTTTGGCCCTTAAGATAAGTTGAGAGAATATTTGTTGGGTCATAAATGTGTTGTCTTTACTGACAATAACCCTCTCAGCTCTCAGCTCAATAACCATCTCTACAACAAAACTCTGAGCCACTGAGCAACGTTGGGCAGCACAGCTTGTTGCTTGTGAGTTTGAGATTAAGTACCGTTCAGGAAAGAGCAACCGGAATGCTGATGTCCTCTCCCGTCAGCACACTTCTGCCCCTGCTGTCTTAAATACCTTGGTTCCTGGAACACAACTACCTGAGGAGCTACAACATGGGTCGGTTCAGCCAGAGGTGAGGCAAGCTTATGTTCTTACCTCAACACAGTAATGTCGAGATGTACACTCTGCAGCAGGCGGACCCAGTTCTGAAGGAAATCCTGACATTTTGGCGAGAGAAACATCCTGACATCCTGAGACATCCTGACCACATAGCACGTAAGCACGTCCAAGTTGGCTGTAACACTCCTCCGGCAGTGGGAGCGTCTTGTGGAGAAGGAGGGAGTGCTTTACCGTAGGATCTCCCGCCCATATGGTGGAGAAGAGGTCTTCCAGTTGCTGTTGCCAGCCACCCTCAAAACAGAAGTGCTAACTCGAGCTCATCAAGAGCACGGCTATCAAGGTGTTGAGTGGACTTTAGCACTTCTGAGGTTGAGATGCTATTGGCCAGGCATGACTGATGAGGTGGCGCGCCATCCCCACTAGAGATCAGCGGGCCTCTACTGTGGCCCAAGTACTGGTAACTGAGTGGATTTCAAAGTTTGGCATTCCTGCTCGTATTGACTCAGACCAAGGACGTAACTTTGAGAGCTCACTGATAGAGCAGCTTTGTCACCTGTATGGAATTGTTAAGTCAAGAACTACGCCATACCATCCTTCAGGGAAGGGGCAATGTGAGAGGTTTAAACGAACCTTACATAACCTGCTGCGCACCCTTCCTGTGACTAGGAAGAGAGACTGGAGTTCCTGTTTGCCACATTTGATGTTTTGCTACAACACCACACCACATCAATCTACCGGTGAGTCTCCATTCTTCCTGATGTTTGGTCAGCAACCAAGGCTCCCTATTGACTTCTTGTTGGGGCGGGTCAAGGAGCCGGTTGATGGAACTGTCCAAAAGTGGGTTTCAGAGCACCAGACCAATCTGCAACACCTGGCCATAGCTGCTGAGAGGAGAAAGAGGAACCATGACCAGTATGTCCATGAGTCTTTACTGCAGGTGTGCCAGCCTGTTCTCCTATGTGATTACAGTGTCTAAAGCCGACATAAAATCCACGATGTATGGAGTGCTGTGGTGCATAAGGTTTTGAAAACACCTGAACCCAGTGGTGCTGTTTACACTGTGGCCCCTCAACACGACCTGGCCAAGGTAAAGAGGGTTCATCGTACCCTGTTGAAGGCACTGGTCATGGAAGACCCTCCTGGTTCCTTTTCATCAGAGAGCACCCCTAGTAATCACTCATGGCCCGAGGAGGATATTTCATCTGAAAGTGACCTCTGCCTGGTGACAGATCCATTGTCAACAGCTACTGCTTTGCCAATGGAAGATCAGGCTGCTACAAGCAGTGCCCCTGTAGTATCAGGTCACCCTACCATTTCAACTGCCATGGTCACTACATCACCGTCCACTCACCGCAGGACCAGCCCAGTAGTTGTACGAAGGACCACCTGTCATACTGCTGGTCAGCATTCCATTCCATCTACTAAGGCCAGTGGGGAGATCGTCTCAGGGGGCTGCACTCCCTCCTGCCCATTGTGCTAATATGGTTATTGTGGTATTTCAACACAATTTACTTTAAAAAAAATCAATTATTGATTGCAGCGCAAGGAGTGCAAGTGCCTCCCGTGGTGTTTACCTGTCCTCCTGAACGGATCAAGCTATTAGATGCGCCTTTCCTCTGTTGTGATTGGAGCAGCCTTCTGGGGTATGTGTTTCTTCCAGTTAGCGGCGAAATTCATCACAATTATAGCATTTACTAATATACTTTGTTTCCTATTATAATAGGAGCTGCTGTTTTATTTGCTTGATTCTCTCTAAGCTCTGGTTCTGATCCCTGAAGCTTGTGGAGTGGATTTCTTACTGCACTGTTTGCTGTCGAGGCCAATGTTTGCTGTACGGCGTCGGCCATCAGTATTATATATGAACTGTTGCCTCAAGGGTTCGTGGTTACCTGGACTGCAGCCACGCACTGCAATATATTTTGCCTTTGTGTTTTAATTATTGTGCAGAAGTTAATGTTTTCTTTATTGAACTACTGCAGAGTTCTTTTAAAATTAAGCATAGGATTTATTCTCTTTTTTTGTTTATTGTTGTTTGCTTATTTTTATTCATTTTTGTGTCTCTCATTTTAGGAGAATTCAATTCAATTCAATTTTATTTGTATAGCGCCAAATCACAATACAAATCATCTCAAGGCACTTTACAAAAACTAAAACTAAAAACCCAACAATTCCCTTATGAGCAAGCACTTGGCGACAGTGGAGAGGAAAAACTCCCTTTAACGGAAGAAAAAACCTCCAGCAGAACCGGGCTCAGTTTGGGTGGCCATCTGCCTCGACCGGTTGGGGTGAGTGGATAGAGCAGAGAGAAAAGAACAGCAACAATAAACAACAGATAGACACTGCAGGTTGGTGGGACCAGTAACTGCACATCAGCGATATACAGCTCCAGGACCAGGGACACCTGCAGAAGGTACAGAGAGAGCAGAGAGAGAGGGAGAGAGCACAAACTAGGGGAGAGAGGGAGCACAAGGTTAGTGACAGACTGCCTACCAGTCTGCTTTTGGAAACTTTGGGAACCACAAGTAGACCTGCACTCTGAGAGCGAAGTGGTCTATTGGGATAATATGGTATTATGAGGTCTTTAAGGTATTGTGGAATGCAGATGCACCCATGGGGACTTCATATAAGATAAAGGAAGTAACTGGCCTTAGCTTGCTCAGTGACCACCGCCCAGAACACATAAAAGACAAAAGGGAATAACAACTCCATATATGGTAATACAATAAATTCCTTTTGGTGGAAAACTACTGGTATGGTAGGGTGGGCAACTGCTATAATAGTGTATAGTTTTCACCTATAGATTCAGATCTCTCTGCCTGCGTGTGTGAGTTGATCTCCGGAGACGTCTCTGTACTTTTATAATAAACCGGTGTGCCGATTCCTAACTTCCACTCCGTCCTCTTTTATCCCTCCAATTAATGAACTCGGGTGAAGGTCTCAAGGTCTGACTTTTCAACAGTATGAAGGAGCTTGATTATGAAGGGATTTGTATATGAGAAGAAGGATTTTAAATTCTATTCTATATTTTACAGAGAGCCAATGAAGAGAAGCCAATATAGGAGAAATATGATCTCTCTTGCTAGTTCCTGTCAAGACTCTGGCTGCAGCATTCTGGATTAACTGGAGGCTATAAAAAGCCTCCAGATAGTAATGAGTTACAGTAATCTAGCCTTGAGGTAACAAATGCATGGACTAGTTTTTCTGCATCATTTTGAGACAGGATGTTCCTAATTTTGGCAATGTTGTGCAGGTGAAAGAATGCAGTTCTAGAGATTTGTTTTATGTGTGAGTTAAAGGACATGTCTTGGTCAAAAATAACTCCAAGGTTTTTTACAGTAGTGCTGGAGGCCAGGGTTATGCCATCTAGAGTAGCTATACTTTTAGAAAAGTTATTTCTGAGATTTTTTGGCCCAAATATAATGACTTTTGTTTTCTCTGAGTTTAAAAGTAAAAAGTTACTGGTCATCCAGGCCTTTATGTCAGTTAGACAGGCTTGAAGTCTGGTTAACTGGTTTGTGTTAACAGGTTTAATAGATAGATATAACTGAGTGTCATCTGCATAGCAGTGGTAATTAATAGAGTGCTTCCTAATGACATATCCTAAAGGAAGCATGTACAGGGTGAACAGAATCGGTCCTAGCACGGAGCCTTGTGGAACTCCATAACTAACTTTTGTTCGTGTGGAAGGTTCATCATGGACATGAACAAACTGGAATCTGTCCGATAAATAGGATTGGAACCATTTTAACGCTGTTCCTCTGATACCAGTCACATGCTCCAGTCTCTGTAATGAGATGTTGTGGTCAATGGTGTCGAATACAGCACTAAGGTCTAGGAGGACAAGTATTGAAACAAGTCCATTATCTGAGGCTAAGAGAAGATCGTTGGTAACTTGTAACAGTGCTGTTTCTGTACTATGATGTGCTCTAAATCCTGATTGAAAATCTTCAAATAGTTCATTTCTGTATAAGTGACCTGATAGCTGCTTGGCAACAGCTTTTTCTAGGATTTTAGAAATAAATGGCAGGTTGGATATTGGTCTATAATTAGCCAAGACTCCTGGATCAAGACTAGGCTTTGTGAGTAAGGATTTGATTACTGCACTCTTAAAGGCCTGTGTTACGTAGCCTGATACTAGAGATAAATTTACTAAGTCTAATAAAGATGAGTTAATTAATGGCAGGGTGTCTTTAAGCAGTCTAGTCGGGATGGGGTCTAAGAGACACGTTGATGATTTCGATGAAGCAACTACTGATGTAAATTCAGAGAGATCTATGGGAGAGAAGCAGTCTAAACATAACTGAGGTCCTACAGATGATTCAAGAGCTACTGTAGTAGAAGATTCATTTATTGTAGGTATAGGAAGCATCTGCTGAATTTTATCTCTAATAGTTGTGATTTTATTTGTAAAGAAACTCATAAATTCATCACTGCTGAGAGGTAAGGGAGGTAAGGGCTCTGGGCTCAACAGAGCTGTGACTTTTTTTCAGCCTGGCTACAGTGCTGAAAAGAAACCTGGGATTGTTTTTATTTTCCTCTATTAGTTATGAATAGTATGCAGTTCTGGCTTTACGGAGAGCTTTTTTATATGTTAGTAGACTGTTTTTCCAGGCTAGAAAGATTTCCTCTAAGTTTGTGGAACGCCACTTCCTTTCCAGCCTTCGTGATGTCTGTTTTAAGGTATGAATATGTAAATTATACCATGGGGCTAGTCTTCTCTGATTCTCTGAACTTCTTCCACAGATTCCACAGAATCAAGTGTTTCACGCAGTGAGGTTACAGCGCTGTCAGCAACATGATCAATTTGGTAGGGAGTGGGATTGAAGCAGCTGCCTTCCACTATGTTTATACTTGGCATAGATGTAAATAAAGATGGAATCATTTTCTTAAATTTATTAACAGCGTTGTTGGATAAACATCTGCTGTAGTGGAATTTTCTTCCAAACGCTGCATGATCCATCATTTTAAATTCAAAATTTATTAAAGAATGATCTGACAAAACAGGATTTGGGGGAAAAACTATTAGATGTTCAATTTCGATGCCATAGGTCAGAACAAGATCAAGGGTGTGATTGAAACAGTGGGTGGGTTTATTAACGTTTTGAATGAAACCAAGTGAATCTAATATAGAATTAAATGCAATGCTGAGGCTGTTAATTTCAACATCTACATGAATGTTAAAATCTCCCACTATAATGACTTTATCTGATCTAAGCACTAAATCAGACAGAAAGTCAGGGAATTCAGTTAAAAACTCTGAGTAAGGGACAGGTGGATTGTACACAATGACAAGTAGAACTGGTTTTTGTGTTTTCCAGTTTGGATGCGAGAGACTAAGAGTGAGGCTGTCAAATGAGTTATACAGTGGGTACGGAAAGTATTCAGACCCCTTTAAATTTTTCACTCTTTGTGTCATTGCAGCCATTTGCCAAAATCAAAAAAGTTCATTTTATTTCTCATTAATGTACACTCAGCAGCCCATCTTGACAGAAAGAAACAGAAATGTAGAAATTTTTGCAAATTTATTAAAAAAGAAAAACTGAAATATCACATGGTCATAAGTATTCAGACCCTGTGCTCAGCATTGAGTAGAAGCACCCTTTTGAGCTAGTAGTGAGTCTTCTTGGGAATGATGCAACAAGTTTTTCGCACCTGGATTTGGGGATCCTCTGCCATTCTTCCTTGCAGATCCTCTCCAGTTCTGTCAGGTTGGATGGTGAACGTTGGTGGACAGCCATTTTCAGGTCTCTCCAGAGATGCTCAATTGGGTTTAGGTCAGGGCTCTGGCTGGGCCAGTCAAGAACGGTCACAGAGTTGTTTCGAAGCCACTCCTTTGTTATTTTAGCTGTGAGCTTAGGGTCATTGTCCTGTTGAAAGGTGAACCTTCGGCCCAGTCTGAGGTCCTGAGCACTCTGGAAGAGGTTTTCTTCCAGGATATCTCTGTACTTGGCCGCATTCATCTTTCCTTCAATTGCAACCAGTCGTCCTGTCCCTGCAGTTGAAAAACACCCCCACAACATGATGCTCCCACCACCATGTTTCACTGTAGGGATTGTATTGGGCAGGTGATGAGCAGTGCCTGGTTTTCTCCACACATACCGCTTAGAATTAACGCCAAAAAGTTCAATCTTGGTCTCATCAGACCAGAGAATCTTATTTGTCATAGTCTGGGAGTCCTTCATGTGTTTTTTGGCAAACTCTATGCAGGCTTTCATGTGTCTTGCACTGAGGAGAGGCTTCCCTCAGGCTCCTCTCCCATAAAGCCCCGACTGGTGGAGGGCTGCAGTGATAGTTGACTTTATGGAACTTTCTCCCATCTCCCTACTGCATCTCTGGAGCTCAGCCACAGTGATCTTTGGGTTCTTCTTTACCTCTCTCACCAAGGCTCTTCTCCCACGATTGCTCAGTTTGGCTGGACGGCCAGGTCTAGGAAGAGTTCTGGTCGTCCCAAACTTTTTCCATTTGAGGATTATGGAGGCCACTGTGCTCTTAGGAACCTTGAGTGCTGCAGAAATTCTTTTGTAACCTTGGCCAGATCTGTGCCTTGCCACAATTCTGTCTATGAGCTCCTTGGACAGTTTTCCTTCGACCTCATGATTCTCATTTGCTCTGACATGCACTGTGAGCTGTAAGGTCTTATATAGACAGGTGTGTGCCTTTCCTAATCAAGTCCAATCAGTTTAATTAAACACAGCTGGACTCCAATGAAGGAGCAGAACCATCTCAAGGAGGATCAGAAGAAATGGACAGCATGTGAGTTAAATATGAGTGTCACTGCAAAGGGTTTGAATACTTATGACCATGTGATATTTCAGTTTTTCTTTTTTAATAAACTTGCAAAAATTTCTACATTTCTGTTTTTTTTCTGTCAAGATGGGGTGCTGAGTGAACATTAATGAGAAATAAAATGAACTTTTTTGATTTTGGCAAATGGCTGCAATGACACAAAGAGTGAAAAATTTAAAGGGGTCTGAATACTTTCCGTACCCACTGTAACTGTTCTGAGGATGAAAGTTTAATAATAAGTTTGAGTGGAAGATTGCAGCTACTCCTCCACCTCGACCTGTGCTTCGAGGAACATGATAATTTTTATGACTGAGGGGGGTTGATTCATTCAGACTGACATATTCATCCTGCTGTAACCAGGTTTCAGTAAGATAAAGTAGGTCAATTTGGTGATCAGTTATCAAATCATTTACTAACAAAGATTTAGATGAAAGGGACCTAATATTTAATAGTCCACATTTGACAGTTCTGTTTTTCTGTTCAATAAGAGGAGTGGTCTTAATTTTTATTAAGTTTTTATGAATAACTCCTCTTCTGTTAACTTCTGATTTATTTGATTTATATGTTCGAGGGGCAGACACAGTCTCTATGTGGTTTGAGGGGGGGCGGCGGCTCTAAGGAAACTGCAGAGAGGCGTTTTAGACTTAGTCTCTGCATCCCAGTCCCCACCCTGGATTGTCAGGCTTTAGGTCGGCTAATAAACTCGGCCAAATTTCTAGAGATGAGAGCTGCACCATTCAAAGTGGGATGGATGCCGTCTCTCGCTACCAGACCGGGTTTTCCCCAGAAAGTGGCCCAATTGTCTATGAAGCCCACATCGTTTGCTGGACACCACCTAGACAGCCAACGACGGAACGACGACATGCGGCTAAACATGTCATCGCTGGTCAGATTGGGGAGGGGTCCAGAGAAAACTACGGAGTCCGACATTAATTTAGCAAAGTTACACACCGAAGGAATAACTAAACATGTGGCACACCGAGCAAGAAAGAGAGAGAGAGGGAGAGGCCATGTTAGCTAAGCTAACTAGCTAGCTAAGCTAACCGGTAGGCTAACGAACGCTAAGTCAGGAAATAGCACTAAATACCGGTCAAAATAGAAAGGTACTTGACTAGTACCGGAATGTAGCAGTTAATGAATTGTTTAGAGTTTAGTTAGTTTTTAGGTGTGTTAAACTATAGCTAGTCTGTTGCTGTAGACGAACTATGCAACACACACAACACGATACGCTTGCAAGACAAAGTGATTCGCTTACCCGGAGAGCCATGCATAAACACTTTTTTCTCAAAAACACAATAATGTATAAACTTGAAGCTCACATATTATTGTAGCCAATTTTGTGCTGATTACAGTGTTATCAGACTTTAGACATTAATATGTTTAAAAGACACTGAAAAAAGCACAAATGTCAGGACATGTCAAAATTTGTCCAGGCCCCAAAAACCCCCTCAGACCCCAGAGGGTTAAATTGTCTTGAGTTGAGGTTTGTTGTTTTGATCTCTTTTATGGGTCCACAAGTCTTTAGGATTTTGTAAGTTCATGTTTTGGAGTAAATAAAAGCCCTCTTTTTGAAACTATACCTGTGTCCCCTTTGTTCGGCCTGCTCGGTCCCTCACATATGGTGGCAGTGGTGGGATCAATTGGCGGAGGATACAGGTGTTCTTTTTGTTTTTGTGTTCCCCTCCTCTCTCCCCTAATTTTTTTTGGAGAGCCATGCAGCGTGGAGGAAAATCCACAAGAAGTCAAACAGAGAATAAGGAGCTGCGTAGTGGACCAGGAGAACATGTTGACAATGAAGACAAAATGCAGGCTGGTGCTCAGCAGTAACAATGGGCATTGAGGGTGAAGAGGTAAGAGAACCATCACTAAAAGATCTGACTGGTATTCTTCAGGACTTCATGGGGCAGCAGGAGGCCTGGGAGGCACAGTTACAGGAGGAGGCAATACGACAGGAACATCGATTCAAAGCACTGATCTATTGATCCCAAACTATAAAAATTAACAGAGAATGATGATGTTGAACATTTTCTTATTACCTTTGAGAGAATTGCAACAACATGTCAGTGGTCAACATCTGACTGGATTTTCCACCTCATACGACTACTGACTGGTAAGGCCCAAGGTGCTAGTATGGATGTTGATGATTCTTTGAAGTATGACAAAGTGAAAGCAGCTATTTTGCATAAGTATGACATTAATCTTGAGTTGTACAGACAAAGATTTCGCTCTTTGGATGTTGGACCTGGTGAGAGCCCCAAAGAGCTCTACGTGAGGCTGAAGGAGCTTTTTGGAAAGTGGATTCATCCCTGAGGTAAAACCATCCAAGAGGGTGATGAAATTATTATTTTGGAACAATATTTGAGAATGCTGTCCCCCGAGCTGCAGGTATGGATAAAGGAGCATGGCCTTAAATCAGCTGCTGAAGCCGCTAACCTTGCAGAGGTGTTTGTGGCAACCCAAAAAAGGAGTCACTGAAGTAACATGGCTTGGAAGGGCTCTAAGGACACCTGCAAGTCAAATCCACCTCAGGTTCAGCAAAGATCAATGCCAGGTGGGGGTAAGCATCCTGCAAGAGAAGCAAGCATTATCAAAGCAGTCTAGATCACCAATCTGTTACCTTTGTGGGCAAGAGGGTCACACTAAACCAAATTGCCCAGTGAATCCAACTAAGGTTACCCAGATGTGTTTTGTTTCCGGGCCGAAGTCTCGATGATGAATCCACTAATAACCAGTTGATGAAAACAACCTGTGTAAAGAATAATCAGAGGAACCTCAGAGCATTAATTGACACTGGCAGCACTCAAACCCTTGTACACCAGTATGTACCAGCAAATATCATCTGCACTCTGGAAACCATTCCAATCTGTTGTGTACATGGTGATGAGAAGCATTATCCCATTGCAAAGCTCTACATCAAAGTCAAAGGTCAGACATATTTGTTAAATGTTGGAGTCGTTGATGATTTGCCATTTCCACTGGTTTTGGGCCACAATTTTCCAGTTCTAGTCAAGTTGCTAGGCACGGAACAGAGCTGTAATGTTGTTGTTACCATAGCACAAGCTGAACTCGGCTAGAATCGGCCCCAAATCTCAGTGCCTTACCCTTCTTTTCTGACGAGCTAGAGACACAACCCTGGAAGTCTCATAAGCCATGTAGTCAGCAAAGACAGGAAAAGTTTACACTGTTATAGATCCACCAATAGAGACCACTCCAGATATGCCTTTTGGTTTTCAGTTACCTGTAGATATAATTGACATGCAGCAAAATGATCCAACTTTGTCTAATTGCCTGCAGACAGCCAAGGCTTGGAGGCCAGAGACTGAACCTAATGACAAAAGGGAGGAATATTTTTTACAAAACGGGATTCTTTACCATCAGCATGGCCAAGCTAAGTGGCTAGTGGTTCCACAGGTGGCCCGAGATGTAGTACTTACCTTGGGCCACTCTGTTCCTTGGGCTGGCCACCTAGGGAAACACAAGACCATAGCCTGAATTAAGCGTCATTTCTTTTGGCTGTGCCTACAGTCAGATGTTTCTCAGTTTTGTAGAAGCTGCCCTCAGTGCCAGAAGACTTCGGCTAGGAGACCTGCCCGAGCTCCACGTCAACCACTCCCACTTGTGAGTACACCTTTCGAACGTCTTGGCATGGACATTGTATGACCTGTAGAAAAAAGCAAATCAGGCAATCGCTATATGTTGGTCATTACTGATTATGCCACTAAATATCCAGAGGGTTTTTCCATTAAGATCTGTTAAAACAAAAGGCTGTGGCATTTGCTTAGTCCAGTTTTTTTCAAGAGTGGGGTTTCCTCATGAAATTCTGACAAACCAGGGAACTAACTTTATGTCAACATTGTTGAAGCAGGTTTACCAGCTGCTGGGTATAAAAAAAATGTGCGGACCACCCCTTACCATCCACAAACAGACGGATTGACGGAATGTTTCAACCAGACCCTCAAGCAGATGCTCCGTAAGTTTGTGGATGACACTGGATCTGACTGGGATCAGTGGCTCCCTTACCTCCTTTTTGCTTACAGGTAATTACCACAGGCCTCAACTGGTTTCACTCCTTTCGAATTGCTTTATGGACATGAAGTAAGGGGACCTTTAACCTTACTTAAGGAGACATGGGAAGGAGACAAGGGGAGGGAAAGGTAGATTAATCTCTTATGTTCTTCAGATGAGAGAAAAGCTGCAGAGAATGACTGAAATGGCCCGGGCACACATGGCACACAAGGCTCAGCAGAATCACAGAACCTGGTACGACCAGTCGACGCAACAAAGAACTTTTGATCCAGGACAGAAGGTCTTAGTTATGCTGCCAACAAAACACAGTAAGTTACTAGCCAAGTGTCAGGGGCCTTTTGTGGTGGAGAAGAGACTGGGACCTACCACTTACCAGGTTTCTTCTTCAGAACACAGGCATGGTGGCCAAGTGCTTCATGTAAACCTTCTTAAAGAGTGGGTGCCAAGAGTTGGTAAGAAAGCAGAGGTGCTGTTGATACAGGGGGTGAAGGAGGAGGAGGAAATTGATGAGTTTTTGCCCTCCTCAGGGTCCTTTAACCTGGATTTAAGCCACCTTTCTAATGACCAGCAGCATCAAGTTAAAAAAGTAATTGGGTCAGGAATTTTTCAGGAGTACCCAGGCTGATCAAATCTGGTGGAGCATGATATTGTGCTAAAGGAAAATGCAGCTGTGTGAAGAATGAGCTACCGGAAACCAGAGTGCCTCCGAGGATCACTGAAAGGGGAGGTAGACCTGATGTTGACACTAGGAATTATCAAACCCTCAAAGAGTGAGTGGTGTAATCCGGTAGTAGTGGTGCCTAAGAAGGACGGGACAATAAGGTTTTGCATTGACTTTAGATATCTAAATACCATTTCAAAATTTGATGATCTCATTGAGCGGGTAGGTAAAGCAAAGTATCTCACCACCATTGATCTCTGCAAAGGCTATTGACAGGTACCATTGACGGTCTGGTCCCGTGAGTTCACAGCCTTCTGGACTCCCTGGGGGTTTTTCCAATTCACTGTGTTACCATTTGGACTACATAGGGCCCCAGTACATTTCAAAGACTGATGGATCAGGTACTCTGTGGTCTGCATGTGCCTATCTCGATGACATTGTAATTTATAGTACCACCTGGGAGGAGCATGTGAAACATCTGGAAGAAGTCATGGGCTGTCTACGTTCTGCGGGACTGACTGTAAACCCAACAAAGTGTACCCTTGCCAAACTATGCCAAATGTTCACCAAACCACGCTCCATGGCAGCAATAGAGTTGTTTAAATCACTCATGCGGTTATCAAGTGCATCAAGTTTACTTTCAAAGCCATCAATAGTGCTCAACTTACTTCCAAACTTAGAGCGCAGTGACTGGAGCTCCATTAGCACAGTAGCTAGGTCAGTCATGTTGTTTGTAGTATCATCGGTTAGCCCAGTCGAAACAGAGCTGTTTTTCAGTCTTTGGGGGCCACGGGCCCGCATGGAAATGTCACAATCTTTAATCGTTGTCTGCTTAGACAGGAAAAGTGTAAATGGCTGGGATTACTGGGAAAACTTTTGCAGAGTTGTGAGGAACAGCCAACCACGTTATGCTGCCATTTTGGTCTGTGGTCCCATAGCGCCCAGAGTTGCTGGGATTTAATTAACTCCCTACCTCTACTGTGGAGTAGGGTGAAAAGATGTCACTGCGCATTGTGCTTTCCCATCTGTAATTCAAATGGGATCTCCCGGTAACAGGTTGGTCAGGCCTTTAGTTCTGTGTCTAACTGAAACTTTGATTCCACGCACCTTCTCTCCCTCTCTTTACGATGGAGTTATGACAAATTCAGGAGACATGGTTGTAGAGCCTCAGGCAGTACTGGCAGTGTTGTCTGGAGTCTATGCCCCATAAGCAGTTTGTCTGGGCTGTAGCCATTAGACAGGGCTGTGGTTCTGTATGCCAGTAGTGCACAATAAAGGTCTCTGGCTTTTTTAAGCAGGTTTTTAACTGTCTGAACAGCTCCTTCTGCCTCCCCATTACTCTGAGGGTACCCGGGGCTACTGGTCACATGCTCAAACACCATAATCTTTTGCAAACTCTTTCATATGGTTGTCATCATATGGCCAGAAAACTGTGGGACATTGTCTGTAACAAGAATCCCTGGTATGCCATGGCGTACAAACATTGACTTTAAATTTACAATAACATCTATAGTGTGTGTTGGGCTGAGCTGAACTATCTCTATAAACCTAGAGAAATGGTCAAAAGCACATAGTTTTTGTCTTTTAAAGTGAACAAATCAGCACCTAGCTTTTGCCTTAGCATCTTGGGAAAATTGGTTGGCATCAGGGGTTCTTTCACATTAACTCTTTCCTCAATGCACTGCTTGATGTGCTCTCTCTCTGCATTTCACAAGTCTTTGATGACCTTCATGCATTTTATCCAATACTTAATTTCTCATGCTTGCAGGAATAACTAACCTCATGCCTCACAGCAGAAGTCCTCTATGCACACTCAAGATGGCTCTCTCTCCAGTAGTGCTTCCGAACCTGGTTACAGTAGGGCCAGCCCTCTTTGCAGTACTTCATGACAATCTAGCACAGATTCAACATAAATATTTTCCATCAGACCTCTGTCAGTGTGTGTAACATTGTTGGTGAGTGGTAAGTGAGAAAACGTATCAGCTGTGGTGAGGCTTTTACCAGAAATGTGATTTATTGTATAGGAATAGAAGAAGAAGAAGAAGAAGTACTTTATTAATCACCAAGGGGAAATTCAGTTGTTACAGCAGTTATTAAATTTGAGATTATTTAAATTATATTGATTAATAGTAATTCATAAAGTAATTAATAAAGTAATAAACTAATTATTTATTTGGGGGGGGTTTGTGTGTGTGTGTGTGCGGGTGTGTACGTGTACGTGTGTGTGTGTGTGTGTGTGTGTGTGTGTGTGTGTGTGTGTGTGCGCGTTATTGTTTATATTGAGGAATTATGGAGTCTTATGGCTGTGGACACTCATGAAGTGGGTGGGCAGAATTGCCCAGTATGGAGTTGATTTTGTCCACCACCATCCTCCTCTCTGCCACAGCCTCCAGATTGTCCAGTTCCAGTCCAACAGCAGATTTTGTCTTCCTGATCAACTTATTTAGTTTGTTGGCCTCACCAGCCTTGATGCCACCTCCCCAGCACACAACTGCAAAGAACAGTGCACTCGCTACTACAGACTGATAGAACATCTTCAGTAGCTTGTTGCACACACCAAAAGAACAGAGTCTCCTGAGGAAGAACAGTCTGCTCTGTCCTTTCTTGAAGAGTGCATCTGTATTGTTTGACCAGTCCAATTTGTTGTTAATGTGGACTCCAAGGTATTTGTAGGAGTCCACAATCTCTACTTCGTCTCCAAGGATGGAGACAGGGACTGGGGTCTTCCTGTTCCTCCTAAAGTGCACCACCAGTTCTCTGGTTTTCTTGATATTGAGCTTTAGACAGTTGTTGTTACACCAATCAACAAAGCTTTTTATCAAATGTCTGTATTCCTCATCGTTATTATTGTTGATGCATCCAATGATTGAAGAGTCATCAGAGAACTTTTGGAGGTGACAGGTTCCTGAGTTGTAGCGGAAGTCTGAGGTGTAGAGTGTAAACAGGAATGGTGCTAGTACAGTTCCTTGAGGTGCACCGGTGTTGCTCATCGCCACATCAGATATGCAGCCATCTAAGCGAACAAACTGTGGCCGCCCAGTGAGGTAGTCTCTGATTCACTCCACCATATCTGCGGGAACTTCCATATCCTGCATCTTTGCACATAGCAGGTGGGGCTGAATAGTGTTGAAAGCACTTGAAAAGTCATGACTCTCACAGTGTTGCCCTGCCTCTCCAGATGGGAGTATGCTCTGTGCATTAAGAGGATGATGGCATCTTCCACTCCGATGTGTTCCTGATATGCAAACTGCAGGGGGTCCAGAAATTCAGACACTTGGAACCTCAGGTGTTGCAGGACCAGTCTCACTTTCATGACATGTGATGTTAGCGCTACTGGTCTGAAGTCACTAAGGGTACTGGGATGAGTTCTTTTTGGTAATGGGACAATACAGGAAGTTTTCCATAACGTAGGCACCTTTTTGAGCCTCAGAGAGAGGTTGAAGAGTTTCTGGAAAACCTCTGCAAGCTGTCCAGCACACACCTTAACTACTCTGGGACTGATCTCATCTGGTCCTTTTGCTTTGTTGGCCTTTAGTTTAGCTAGTTCCTTCCTCACCTGTTCTGTGGCAAAGGCTGGGCCTGTGTATTGTGTTGATGAGGAGTCAGATGATGAGGGCAGGGGAGGAGTTATTGGAGGTGAAGTATACTTCAATGTTGTATGGCTGCTGATAAAGAGGATGGCATCAGTGAGCAATGGGGAGGCATCATTGGCAGAGATGTTGGGTGGGGGGATGTGAAGAGACCCCAAGGCATCAGCTAAGGTGGTGTAGGGAGGAGGGATGGTGTGTGAGGACAATGGATCAGAGTAAGAAGCAGAGGTGGTGTCAAATCTATTGAAGAACAGGTTAAGTTCATTAGCAAACTTCAGTCTCCTTCCACAGCAGTGTGTGACTTCTTATAGCCAGTCATTATTTTCATCCCATTCCACACCTCTTTGATATTGTTCTGTCTCAACTTGCGCTCTACTCTGTCTCTATAGAGCTGCTTTGCCTCCCTCAGCTTCCTCTTGAGTTCCTTCTGTGCGGCTCGGAGTTCCTCCTTGTCTCTTGCCATGAACACCCTCTTCTTGTTGAGGAGGCTGTTGAAAAGTCAGACCTTGTGACTTTCACCCGAGTTCATTAATGGAGAGTTAACAGAAGACGGAGCAAAAGTTAGGAATCGGCACACCGGTTTATTATAAAAGTACAGAGACGTCTCCGGAGATCTACTCACACACGCAGGCAGAGAGATCTAAACAATAGATGGAAACTATACAATGTTTAACCCTCTGGGGTCTGAGGGGGTTTTTGGGGCCTGGACAAATTTTGACATGTCCTGACATTTGTGCTTTTTTCAGTGTCTTTTAAACATATTAATGTTTAAAGTCTGATAACACTGTAATCAGCACAAAATTGGCTACAATAACATGTGAGCAGCAAGTTTATACATTATTGTGTTTTTGAGAAAAAAGTGTTTATGCATGGTTAGTGAAAAACTACAATTTTTTACTCACTGAAATAAGACCATAAAAATTGGTTCACAAGACTTTGGAGACCTGCATGTTGTAGACTAAATTGTTTACTTCAGAGTGCTGTGAATGTCATCTTGTTCACACATTCACAGTAAACAATACACTGATTTAAATTTACTAAGACACTTTTTGTCCAGAAAGGCCATATGCAAGAGGGTGTGTCTGAGGATGAATAGTCATGTGATTTACCTGAGAACACAAAAGACGCACTGAACGACCAGACAAAGACGCGCATAATGAGCCTTTCAGTCAATGTAGATGGGACGGATTAGTGCAGCACAATACAACACAATGAGGAGCCAAACGATCCTCATTTGAGTTAAAATCAATGTTTTTACTCTGAGGACAAACTAAACTATTTGTCTCTGTGTGGAATATAAGAAGTGCTTCTTCACGGCCGTGACACGACATCATCCAAACGCGCAGAAAAAGTGAGTAAATTCTATGATGAAGTTTGACGTTTTATGTCATTTCTCGGGGGTGTGCACATATTTACCTGGTTCACCTGAGATTATTTACATGTGAACAGTGGACAGTGTACAAGGCGGGACCGCATTACCTGTAATGAGGTGAGACAGGAAAAAACGGACTTCTCCTTACGTTCATACGGATTAAATAAAAAGTGATGATTTGTTTTTGACTTGAATTGTTTCACTCAAAAGAAAACATTTCAAGCTTTCTAGTCATATAATTCTTATTTTTATGAGCCAAGTATTCGTTGAGATTCTGGTTGTTTTATTTACGCGTCTGTGAAGAGAAATGGCAGAGACAGAAAAGCCCGAGAGCGCACCCTGTCGGCTTTCTTTATTTAAAAAAAGCACAACGTTTTGTTTTTATTATGATGGTATACCACTAAAACTAGACCCTTTACAGATTTGAATGATATACTTCTTTTATCTGTACGATCAGAATTGACGGAGTAATTTAAGTTTGTTTCGGCCTTATCAGAAAAAGATGTGTCAAAACGCGCTGGCGCATGCGTCGACCCCAGAGGGTTAATGCCCTTATTTATCCATGGCTTATAATTGGGGAAACAACTAACTTTTTTGGATGGAACAATATTGTCCTCACAGAAGTGGATGTAATCTGTGATGTAGTGAGAGATGCCTTTGATGTCCTCATGAGTGTCCATGAATGATCTCAGTTTGTAACCCTGAAGCACTCCTGCAGGGCCTCCTCAGCATCCTTTGACCAAACTTTCACATACCTCTTGGTAGCAGACTGCTGTCTTACTACAGGTTTGTATGTTGTTACTAAATTGCAATTGCATTGCATTGCAATCTCAAGCAATAAACAAATGGGGCCATGCTCACCACCACCACAAAAACTAAACCGATTTTTTATTTTATTTTTATTTTACCTTTATTTAACCAGGATGTCCCATTGAGATTGGAGGTCTCTTTTTCAAGGGACCTGGCCAAAATAGCAGACATACAAAGTCAGTACATACCAAATACACAATGAACAATAAAACAAAAATAAAATAACAGCTATTCATACACAATTGCTTCTCAAAAAAAGCAATAATATTTCTCCCTTACTGCATTCTTTATGATACTCTCATTTAAAACGCTGTTTTACCAAGGTCAGTCCAAGCCTGGGAAACATTTAAGAGTAACCATTTGGAGGCACACAAATTGTAGCTACTAGAGCTAACAGAAATATGAGTACTGAGGTATTCTGGGAGTTTGCCTAGGAAGGCATTATAAATGCTCAACCAATGTTGTTGTCTACGAATAGTTAATAATACAATCTGAACAGTACTGTGACAGGGTTCTCATTGTAAGAAGTTATAGCAGAAACCACCGCCTGATATTTTAAAGCTTTACTGTGCTCATCTAAAAAAAAAATAAAAATAACCGAAATGTATAGATAGATATATATGTACAGTATTTACAACGCACTCTTACAATCAGTCAAAAAAACCCAAAACAATACACAGTCCTTCACTGACTCATGTTACCTTCTCTATAACGAACTGTCTGACTGACAAAACAACTCCTTGCTACTCTCCCTCAAGGAGCTGTTTTCTTTCCACTAACGTCACATTCCGCAATCCCGCACTTGGTGCTTTATCTTTGTGGAAATTGGCTCGAGGGCATCAGCAGCAGTAATGCGGTCGGTGTACCGGTCCGTTGTGGTGAAGAAGGAGCTGAGCCGGAAGGCGAAGCTCTCGATTTACCGGTCAATCTACGTTCCTACTCTCACCTATGGTCATGAGTTCTGGGTCATGACCGAAAGAACGAGATCGCGGATACAAGCGGCTGAAATGAGCTTCCTCCGCAGGGTGGCCGGGTGCTCCCTTAGAGATAGGGTGAGGAGCTCGGTCACCCGGGAGGAGCTCGGAGTAGAGCCGCTGCTCCTCCACATCGAGAGGAGTCAGTTGAGTTGGCTCGGGCATCTGCTTTGGATGCCTCCTGGGTGCCTTCCAGGGGAGGTGTTCCAGGCATGTCCCACCGGGAGGAGGCCCCGGGGAAGACCCAGGACACGCTGGAGGGACTATGTCTCCCGGCTGGCCTGGGAACGCCTCGGTGCCCCCCCGGAAGAGCTGGACGAAGTGTCCAGGGAGAAGGAAGTCTGGGTATCCCTGATTCGGCTACTGCCCCCGCGACCCGGCCCCGGATAAGCGGTAGAAGATGGATGGATGGATGGATGGATGGATGGAAATTGGCTTGGGGATGGGAGTGAGGTGAGTTCTGAGAGGCAAAATCTTTGTGAATGCTTGGAATAATTATGGTTGTAATTGTGCAGTTAGAGCAGCAAGTGTGCACCCGTGATGCTCTACAATGGATGTTCATGACGGGTAAGGATACTGAACGGCTGAGAGGTGAGTTATGAGTGAACTTTTTAGTGTATTTGTGTGTGCCTGTTTATGCATCGTGGTGGCAGCCAGTGTGCACGTTTGGCGTAATGGCCAGGATGTGGGCCACGCTTATATGTCGATGTCTATGCCAGAAGAATTAGTGACTTCAGAGCAATATGTGAAAGCAGACTGCTGGACACTCTCCTTAATGTTGCAACATTCTTTGATGTGAGGACACTTTTGTTGCCATGAAGGAAGTGATGAATACTTCTGAGGAAATCAGCTGACGCTTTATGACAGCCAAAGAAGCAAGTTCAAACAGCAGAGCAGCAGCAACAGAAAGACAGACAAGGGGCAAAAAAAGAAAATCAGACTTGAAAAGCCTGTTGTGTACCATCAAGCTTGAAAAGAGGGAGGAGTCACAAGAAGCAGGTGCAGCAGATGAGAAGACGGGCCATTCCACAACACCTGCTGACCAACTTACAAGTGAATTTTTCCTGTACAAACAAATGAGAGAGACAAATGCTTCTGATGACCCACTCACCTGGAGGAACCATGCAACCACCCTGCCAACTCTTGCACATTTTGCCAGATAGTACCACTGCATTCCAGCTTCAAACTTTGCTTAAGAATGAGTGTTCAACACATCAAGCATCACCGAGTCCTAGATGCATTAGGCTGAATGAGGAGCACATTGGCATGCTGTGTTTCTGGCTAATAACCTATGGAATGAGAACTGAGACAATACAAACTGAACACAAATGAAGATGAGTATTTTTCAGTTTCAATTTAAAAATTTTCATTTTCAATTTTCTATATTTCTATTTCAATTTTTCATTTTTTACACGTTTTTTAGTTTTGTTTTTTTCAGTTCTGGCAAAAAAGTCTCGTGGAGGTGGGTGTTACAGGACCGTGTCCGCATTGGCCACCTAGTACGAGGTGATTGTCACAGGATTGTGTCCTCATTGTGCTAGAACTGTGACTGAAAAAATGAGAACTGAAAAACGAAACTGGGAGTAGGATTTAGGCAGCTGCCCTCCACTGTGTTGACACATGGCATAGATGTAAATAAAGAAGAGTTTGACATTTAAAAATATTCCACTATATGCAGATACAGATCCAATTAGACCAGCCTGTAACATAATCTTCCTGGTGGCATTAAATACAATAGACACAGGGTGATGAGTGGGTGGAAGTGGAATGGAGGGGGTGTGTCAGACAAAGGGGGTGGGAGTGTTTTGGTTGGTTTAGGGGGATGGTGATGCGTAAGGGGGACACTATGAGGGGGAGAGGGGAAAGGCAGTATTTCATGCCAAATAAATATGATATCTGGATTCAGCATCTAAATATCACAGACATGCATGCTGAATGTGCCTTTAGATTTCTTTGCTTAAAGAATAATATACAGGAGATTTTTATGAGACATAATGGAGAGCTTTGTATTTAGGATTTCTCTTTTTGTTATATGTCTATTTTTTGATCACAACCATATAGTATATTAAATGATAACAAAATAAAACAGAGCAACTGGGACAATGTTTCAGAAAGAGTTGTTTTCTCAATGAACTATGCTTTGCCCATTTCAATTCCACCTCATTAAGGCCTGTATGACAAATATCTTCTCAACTGGGCAGACTTCCAAAGCACATATTGGAGGTGTCATACAGAATCACATTGGGTGAGGGAATTAACCTTGACGTTCAGTACCAAGGCTGTAATTTAGGATTCATAGTGAATTTAAGAGGATTGCCTGACATGTGTGATCCAGTGCCAGCTTTTTCCTGCACACACTGAAGGGGCTCTTTCTACCATAAACTGTTTGAGAGTTGTTCAAGGTAACATTTGGTACATTGCCAAACACAGTAACTTTTACTCTAAATTCTTGTTACATTGGATTGTGTCTTTCACATCTTAATTTGATCTGATATGGACACAGTCTAGATCACAAATGTGTGATCCAGTTTATCTGGACCTGCAGATCGAAGATTTGACCATGGAAATCTAAAATACAAGTAAATAAAGAGAGTGGCTGCTATGCTATGTCACATTTGCACTTACTGCAATGTACAGATATACAATTTCTGTGTACACACTGCTGCCCAATGACTAAACTTATCAGATTAACATATACAGTGGCATGACTGCACAATATGACTCTTTCTTTCTGTATTTGCTACGTAATATTCCAATATACACCACATCAGCAATCATCTTACTGGATCAATTCTGCCTGTTGATCATCTTTTGTTTTACAAATATAAATTCTACCACGCATCCACAACCTATAAACAAAAATCTATGTAACATAGTCTGGGATTTTATAACATTAACCCAATACGATAATCTGATTAATGGGCCTCCCCCACTGAAAGCTAAACAACAATGAATTCAGTCTTACAATGTCTTCAACTCTACATCACAGATAGACCAACTAAACATGAATTTATAAGATCACAGATGTCTAGGAGCCAGGGTACCACGAATAAAGGTAAGAAAGTAAAGCCACCATTTTGTGTCGTCATTTATACATGGGCACTATTAAAACCTCTTTCAATCTCGTCAAATACACTCTTCTGAAACTTCATTAAACAACATTAGAATGCCTTTGAGAAACCTTACTCCCCCTGGTGACATAATTTGGCAATTGCAGTAAAAACATGTCAGGAAACCATTCCCCAAAACACATAATTTCAGCCTTTCTTTTGTTATGAGAATTGCCTGTTACCACTAAGGTGAATAGGGAATTCAGTGTGCAGGATGTGTATGGTACGCATGACGTGTGTGTGTGTAGCCGATGTGCGCGTCCGGTGAGAGAGAGACGGCGAGCAGATGAATGGCACGGTGGACTGAAATGGCAATTGGAGATAGTTTTTTACAGTTTAGCTGCAGTCTGGAATGTATCCTTACTAATTGCAGTATGGAAATAAAACCACAAAAACTCTTCAGTGAAGGTCGTGTCTATCTGTTGTGTACCTCACTACTCCAACAAACAGGTGACAGGAGTTAACCCCGGAGGACGACCACCTTCACCACCTCCCCTGTGTCCCCCGACCAAAGCAGGAAAGGTTAACCCTGGCGACCACTAAATAAAGTGGTGAGCACTCTCTCACCCGGGTAAGCGAATCACTTTTGTCTTGCAAGCGTATCGTGTTGTGTGTGTTGCATAGTTCGTCTACAGACTAGCAACAGACTAGCTATAGTTTAACACACCTAAAAACTAACTACTCTAAACAATTCATTAACTGCTACATTCCGGTACTAGTCAAGTACCTTTCTATTTTGACCGGTATTTAGTGCTATTTCCTGACTTAGCGTTAGTTAGCCTACCGGTTAGCTTAGCTAGCTAGTTAGCTTAGCTAACATGGCCTCTCCCTCTCTCTCTCTTTCTTGCTCAGTGTGCCACATGTTTAGTTATTCCTCTGCCTCCTTTAGCGATAATGATACCTGAAATAAGTGTAAGGTTCTGTTAGCCTTGGAGGCGAGGATCACTGATTTGGAAGCGCGGCTCCGCACCTTCGAACAAAAGCCAGCTAGCCTAGCCCCGTTAGCTGGTGTGGAGCCACCGAGCTCAGGGTCTGGTAGCGGTCCAAGGGCAGCTCCGGAGCAGCCCGGAGAATTAGCCTGGGCGACGGTCCGACGGAAACGTACTCCTAAGCAGAAGCCCACGGCTCATCACCTGCCTGTTCACGTTTCTAATAGATTTTCCCCGCTCAGCGACGCACCCGCTGAGAAACCGACTCTGATAATTGGCGATTCCATAGTCAGGAACGTGAAAATAGAGACACCAGCGACCATAGTCAAATGT
Source organism: Mastacembelus armatus (assembly GCF_900324485.2). Lineage (NCBI taxonomy): Eukaryota > Metazoa > Chordata > Actinopteri > Synbranchiformes > Mastacembelidae > Mastacembelus > Mastacembelus armatus. Next base: position 1,169,068 of record NC_046649.1, read on the forward strand.
ATTCCTGGGGCCAGAGCGGGCGACATCGAGTCAAATCTGAAGCTGCTGGCTAAGGCTAATCGTAAATATGGGAAAATTGTTATTCACGTCGGCAGCAATGACACCCGATTACGCCAATCGGAGGTCACTAAAATTAATGTTGAGTCGGTGTGTAACTTTGCTAAATTAATGTCGGACTCCGTAGTTTTCTCTGGACCCCTCCCCAATCTGACCAGCGATGACATGTTTAGCCGCATGTCGTCGTTCCGTCGCTGGCTGTCTAGGTGGTGTCCAGCAAACGATGTGGGCTTCATAGACAATTGGGCCACTTTCTGGGGAAAACCCGGTCTGGTAGCGAGAGACGGCATCCATCCCACTTTGAATGGTGCAGCTCTCATCTCTAGAAATTTGGCCGAGTTTATTAGCCGACCTAAAGCCTGACAATCCAGGGTGGGGACCGGGATGCAGAGACTCAGTCTAAAACGCCTCTCTGCAGTTTCCTTAGAGCCGCCGCCCCCCTCAGACCACATAGAGACTGTGTCTGCCCCTCGAACATATAAATCAAATAAATCAGAAGTTAACAGAAGAGGAGTTATTCATAAAAACTTAATAAAAATTAAGACCACTCCTCTTATTGAACAGAAAAACAGAACTGTCAAATGTGGACTATTAAATATTAGGTCCCTTTCATCTAAATCTTTGTTAGTAAATGATTTGATAACTGATCACCAAATTGACCTACTTTATCTTACTGAAACCTGGTTACAGCAGGATGAATATGTCAGTCTGAATGAATCAACCCCCCTCAGTCATAAAAATTATCATGTTCCTCGAAGCACAGGTTGAGGTGGAGGAGTAGCTGCAATCTTCCACTCAAACTTATTATTAAACTTTGTATCGTCTCTCGCATCCAAACTGGAAAACACAAAAACCAGTTCTACTTGTCATTGTGTACCGTCCACCTGTCCCTTACTCAGAGTTTTTAACTGAATTCCCTGACTTTCTGTCTGATTTAGTGCTTAGATCAGATAAAGTCATTATAGTGGGAGATTTTAACATTCATGTAGATGTTGAAAATAACGGCCTCAGCATTGCATTTAATTCTATATTAGATTCAATTGGTTTCATTCAAAATGTTAATAAACCCACCCACTGTTTCAATCACACCCTTGATCTTGTTCTGACCTGGCATCGAAATTGAACATCTAATAGTTTTTCCCCCAAATCCTGTTTTGTCAGATCATTCTTTAATAACTTTTGAATTTAAAATGATGGATCATGCAGCGTTTGGAAGAAAATTCCACTACAGCAGATGTTTATCCGACAACACTGTTAATAAATTTAAGAAAATGATTCCATCTTTATTTACATCTATGCCAAGTATAAACATAGTGGAGGGCAGTTGCTTCAATCCCACTCCCTACCAAATTGATCATGTTGTTGACAGCGCTGTAACCTCACTGCGTGAAATGCTTGATTCTGTAGCCCCTCTGAAAAAGAAGTTAGTGAATCAGAGAAGACTAGCCCCATGGTATAATTTACATATTCGTACCTTAAAGCAGGCATCACGAAGGCTGGAAAGGAAGTGGCGTTCCACAAACTTAGAGGAAATTTTTCTAGCCTGGAAAAACAGTCTACTAACATATAAAAAATCTCTCCGTAAAGCCAGAACTGCATACTATTCATCACTAATCGAGGAAAATAAGAACAATCCCAGGTTTCTTTTCAGCACTGTAGCCAGGCTGACAAAAAGTCACAGCTCTGTTGAGCCCAGTGTTCCCTTAGCTCTCAGCAGTGATGAATTTATGAGTTTCTTTACAAATAAAATCACAACTATTAGAGATAAAATTCAGCAGATGCTTCCTATACCTGCAATAAATGAATCTTCTACTACAGTAGCTCTTGAATCATCTGTAGGACCTCAGTTATGTTTAGACTGCTTCTCTCCCATAGATCTCTCTGAATTTACATCAGTAGTTGCTTCATCGAAATCATCAACGTGTCTCTTAGACCCCATCCCGACTAGACTGCTTAAAGACACCCTGCCATTAATCAACTCATCTTTATTGGACTTGGTAAATTTATCTCTAGTATCAGGCTACGTACCACAGGCCTTTAAGACTGCAGTAATCAAACCTTTACTCAAAAAGCCTAGTCTTGATCCAGGAGTCTTGGCTAATTATAGACCAATATCCAACCTGCCATTTATTTCTAAAATCCTAGAAAAAGCTGTTGCTAAGCAGCTATCAGACCACTTACACAGGAATGAACTATTTGAAGATTTTCAATCAGGATTTAGAGCACATCATAGTACAGAAACAGCACTGTTGAAAGTTACCAACGATCTTCTCTTAGCCTCAGATAATGGACTTGTTTCAATACTTGTCCTCCTAGACCTTAGTGCAGCATTCGACACCATTGACCACAACATCTTATTACAGAGACTGGAGCATGTGATTGGTATCAGAGGAACAGCGTTAAAGTGGTTCCAATCCTATTTATCGGACAGATTCCAGTTTGTTCATGTCCATGATGAACCTTCCACACGAACAAAAGTTAGTTATGGAGTTCCACAAGGCTCCGTGCTAGGACCGATTCTGTTCACCCTGTACATGCTTCCTTTAGGATATGTCATTAGGAAGCACTCTATTAATTACCACTGCTATGCAGATGACACTCAGTTATATCTATCTATTAAACCTGTTAACACAAACCAGTTAACCAGACTTCAAGCCTGTCTAACTGACATAAAGGCCTGGATGACCAGTAACTTTTTACTTTTAAACTCGGAGAAAACAGAAGTCATTATATTTGGGCCAAAAAATCTCAGAAATGACTTTTCTCAAATAATAGCTACTCTAGATGGCATAACCCTGGCCTCTAGCACTACTGTAAAAAACCTTGGAGTTATTTTTGACCAGGACATGTCCTTTAACTCACACATAAAACAAATCTCTAGAACTGCATTCTTTCACCTGCGCAACATTTCCAAAATTAGGAACATCCGGTCTCAAAATGATGCAGAAAAACTAGTCCATGCATTTGTTACCTCAAGGCTAGATTACTGTAACTCATTACTATCTGGATGTCCCAATATCTCCATAAAAAGCCTCCAATTAATCCAGAATGCCGCAGCCAGAGTCCTGACAGGAACTAGCAGGAGAGATCATATTTCTCCTATATTGGCTTCTCTTCATTGGCTCCCTGTAAAATATAGAATAGAATTTAAAATCCTTCTTCTCACATACAAATCCCTTCATAATCAAGCTCCTTCATACCTTAAAGATCTCATAGTACCATATTATCCCAATCGACCACTTCGCTCTCAGAGTGCAGGTCTACTTGTGGTTCCCAGAGTTTCCAAAAGCAGAATGGGAGGCAGAGCCTTTAGTTATCAAGCTCCTCTCTTATGGAACCAGCTCCCAGCCTGGGTTCAGGAGGCAGACACTCTCTGTACTTTTAAGGCTAGACTTAAAACCTTCCTCTTTGACAAAGCGTATAGTTAGGGCTGGCTTCAGGCAACCCTGAACCATCCCTTAGTTAGTATGCTGCTATAGGCCTAGACTGCCCGAGGACCATCGGTGCACTGAGCTCCCCTACCCTAACCCCCTTCTCTCCCACCTCATGTATATTCCACCAATGAATCTTACTAACCTTGTGCTCTCTCTCTCCCCTAGTTTGTGCTCTCTCCCTCCTCTCTCTCTCTCTCTCTGTACCTTCTGCAGGTGTCCCTGGTCCTGGAGCTGTATATTGGTGATGTGCAGTTACTGGCCCCACCAACCTGCAGTGTCTATTTGTTGTTTATTGTTGCTGTTCTTTCTCTCTGCTCTATCCACTCACCCCAACCGATCGAGGCAGATGGCCGCCCAAACTGAGCCCGGTTCTGCTGGAGGTTTTTTCTTCCGTTAAAGGGAGTTTTTTCCTCTCCACTGTCACCAAGTGCTTGCTCATAAGGGAATTGTTGGGTTTTTAGTTTTAGTTTTTGTAAAGTGCCTTGAGATGATTTGTATTGTGATTTGGCGCTATACAAATAAAATTGAATTGAATTGAATTGAAAAAGAAGAATAAGCCAAGTGACTACAAATACAACTGTATTAGCTAGCTCAATATGACCTCCGTGGGCTATCCCTGTGACATTTATGGACACTCCAACCCATTTATGTTGCTAACCAGTGGCCATGAAAGTGAGGGATGTGCTGAGAAAGCTTCCAAAGACAGGACGCTGGCGAAATGTGAACATTATAACCCGTTTTTGTGTGATGATAGCTATGTTAACACACTTGCTAATAGAGGGAAACTGTTCATGTCGCCCGCAAGCTGGCTCAGCCTGAACAAAATTACTGCACTACGAGGCGAGAACTACTAGCCATCGTGGAGTTCACATCAGTACCGGCAGTACCTTCTCAGGTGGCCTTTCAAAGTGCGTACCAACCACAGCAGCCTGCGGTGGCTGTCTAAAATGAAAGAGCCCGAAGGACAATTAGCTATGTTGGTTCTAATCAAACATTTAAACAGAGACTTTCTTTTCTTTGTTCTAGGTTGAGCTCGTGACTGTTAGGAGATACAAACTTGTTGCTATCTCCGGCTGCAGCCACGAGCCCGCTCAGAACACTTTAATTTATATCTGGAGGTGGTTACATGGGTTCCAGGCACCGTCTCACTTTACACAACAGGGGAAAGTTGAAACATAGGTTGACTTCAAAGTTCATACAGAGTTCACATCCATATCTTTACATGTCTTGGTGATTTGCACAGAAAAACAGAGAACATCCTTGACTGTGATATGCCTGGTTGCACCCTTTACATAAATCTATCTGCAAAATGACAATTCTCATAACACAGTCAGCGATTTACAATGCCCTTATTCTAACATTTCCCTCCTGTTTGTCATTTTCACCATAGTATCAGAGTTTTCCATCTTCCTTTTGGGATTTTCTGGAAACTCGTCATTATGACTAAACAAGATTTGGAGAAGCAAGGCTCTGTGAGGGGTTGGGCGAAAACCTTCTGTAAAGGAAAAATTCCCAACCGGCCCCCAGGCTCCTGGGCGACCACCTCTGGTCCTCTATCAGAGCACAAACAGTTACACATAATCAATATTTACACAACCTGTTCATCATCGTCTTCATCAGAGTGGTCCATGGCTATGAGGAGAGGGTACAGCTGATCCACCTGTTTCTCCACCGGGCCCAACGCTCGCTGTATTAGGCGTTCGACCAGGGAGCGAATACAGGGGATACAGCAACACCCACACAAAACTAAAACAGCACAGAACACTGCTACAGAGGTCAGAACTGAAACCACCAAAGCTTTGTATTTCCCAAACACAGTTAACCATCGGTCCCATATTGAGGTGTCCACTCCTGAATGTTCTTTCATTTTCTTACTCAATGTCCTTAATCCTTCAACCACCTCAGACAGTTCTCCTCCAGGAGCTGTGTTATTCGGGATAAACGTGCAACACATGTCACCGAACATGGCACATACCCCGCCCTTCTCTGCCAGGAGCATGTCCACAGCCAACCTGTTTTGGAAGGTCATCAGTGAGGTGGCCTGTAGTTGATCACGTACTGCTATGAATCCTTTTGTGGTGTAATTTGCCAACCTCTGAACATTGTAATGCACATAGTTGATACGGTCCACATTCTTATTTATGGTGCTCCACCAGAACAAAAAGGACTCAAACCCCGCTGCTACTTGATCTACTAACTTATACTCATCAGGTACCCCCCTTGGAACTCCGATAGCATCAATATATGTGGAATCTGGCCCTGGAATGTTGATGCTTCTTTTTGTGAACCAGTCACGATTAGCTTCAAGATAGGCATGTACAAAAGAGGCGTCATTATATTCAAGTACAACTGCAGGCAACATTAAATTAATCAATGCACATATTCCTGATGCGTTCCGTGGAAAAACATCATAGATGCTCTTACCTCCGCACCATAACCATAAATCTCCCCTAGGCACCAATAGATGACTGGGGACAGTTATGTTATGTATTTCATTGCACCAGTGGGCACTTACATTCCCCACTTGATTAATACCTGTTAACCTTATACATGTAAAGTTCTGTTGGGCCACTTGAGAATTGAAGAGGGGGGCGCTTTTGGTTCTCTGTGTGACAGGAAAAACATTATCCCAGCTGGAACAAGTTGATGAAGAACTGGAACTTTGTAGAAGCTCTAAAGTACAATTTCCCATATGTGGTGCAGCTGCTACTCTAAGGAGTGGCCGTGAACCCATGCAAACCACGCAGTCACCCTTGGTTGTATTTGCTGCTTCCTCTGCCAACAATAACCAGTTATTTGTACTCTGGCTCACTCCAGTCATTACGTGAAGCCAATCATCAGTAGTCATGTTATTTAGGCTCCGTACTTGGATTCCTTTTCTTTTTGTTGTGGGGCTCACTTGTGGCTCTATGAGGTTAGTAATAGTGCGATTTTCAGCACATATGATAAGAGTAAACCAAGGGTCTGTGCCAGCTGCATGGGCCCACAGCCTAAATCCCCAACAATCCCCTTGTTCTCCTGCACCTTGAGTTTTTACTCCTGGGGGCCACAATGACTTTGTTGTAAGGTTAACCATTAAACTGAGGCCATCATTTGTCGTTGTCAACTTAAATAATTGTTTTTGATGTTTAGCATACCGTGTGGTGCCCCATGATGGGGTCCATCGATTACCCTGATCGGCCACTAGGGTCGACCAGCTTGTGTCCTGTGGATCATTTGTCAGATACCAATAATAAGCCCTATACTGCTCCCCCTTTGAACCTGTTTTTGTGTTCACTAGGGCGTGGAATGGAATTGTAATTACAGCTGAGCTATTCAACGGTAAGCATACCTGTATGCCGAATTGATAACCCCTTTGTTTGGAGCAAGTGGTTTTTACAGTCACCTCTGTGCTTGCATAACAGACAATACTTAGTGTCCCTAGACACAGAATCAGCCGATGGAGAGCCATAGCTGGGAGTAAGGATCAGATGGTCTCTTCAGCAGCCAAGGGTTTTGATACCGGCTGACTTCCACCTTACTCGGCTCCTAGTGGCTGTAGTATCTTGCAGTGGCTCTGGTGAATCCACGTAGGTCTCTCCTGAATCTTCACTGCAGTGGGAGTGGTCAGGATCACTGTGTAGGGCCCCTCCCACTTGGGAGTGGACCAGGTCTTCCTCTTGATGACCTTTATCAGGACTTGGTCACCAGGTTTGACTCTCTGCACCTGTGGAGACAAAACATCTCTTGGCAGATTATTTGCACTCATGACTTCTCTGGTTTGCAACATCTTGCTCATCCATTCAGCTAAAGTAGTTTCTCCTTGAGGTTTTTCACACACATTTTCACAAATGGGAAGTGTAAAAGGTCTTCCATAAAGGATTTCAAATGGGGTCAGGCCTCTGTCTGTTGGCGTGACCCTCATATACATTTTCACCAGGGGGAGACATTCCACCCATGTCCTTCCCGTTTGCTCCATAGTTTTCCTCAGTCTCATCTTTATAGTGCCATTAGTTCTTTCTACCAGGCCTGCACTTTGGGGATGGTATGAACAGTGGTTTTTCAATTCAAACCCCAGATGTTTAGACATCTGCGTAACTACTTCATTTACAAAATGTGGACCATTATCACTGTAGACTCGCTGTGGGATTCCATGATCCGGGATTATACATTTACACAGCGCTTTGGCCACTGTTAGTGCATCAGCACTTTTGCTGGGCACAATCTCAACCCACTTAGAGTATGCATCTATCAAAACAAGACAATACTTGTATGTCTGACATTGTGACAACTCTATGAAATCCATATGAATAACTTGGAATGGATAGTCCGGATTGGGGAATCTCCCTCTCTTTGGTCTGAGATTTCCCTGTGGGTTATGCTTACAGCAAGTCAAACAGGATTTACAAAAATTTTTTGAGTAGTTATTAAAACCTGGTGCATGAAAATACTTCTCCACTGCATATACCATCCCTCCTGTCGACACATGGCAAGGCCCATGCGTCAAAATAGCTGCCGTATGATAGAGACTTCTAGGCAGGCAAAGTTTGTCTTTAATCTTAAAAAGATCTTGCTCAATTATGGCTCCTCCTTTGAGCCAAAGTTGCTGTTCAGCCGGTGGAGCTCTTTTCTGCATGTCTGAAAGTACTTCATGATCTATAGGCTGTTTCACTTCTTCCATGAGGTAAAGGTTACATTTTCCAAACTGTCCCTGCGCCGCTGCTTTTGCTATAGCATCCGCTCTATTGTTTCCTTCAGAGATTGGATCTAATTTCCTCGTATGTGCGGCACATTTACAGACCGCAAGTTGTTTTGGTAACATGACAGCGCGTAATAACTCCTGCAAGAGTGGAGCATGTCTAACTGACTGTCCTCCAGCTGTCTTCATTCCTCTGCGAGCCCATTGTGCAGCAAAGAAATGAAGAGTTGAAAAAGCATACTGGCTGTCTGTATAAATTGTAACACTCTTCCCCTCTGCTAGCCTACATGCTTGCGTTAAGGCTATTATTTCTGCAGCCTGTGCTGAGAAATGTGAAGGAAGTTGACCTGCTGCACAGACATCCTGTTGTGACACTACTGCGAACCCACACATATTTTCTCCTTTGTCATTTTTAAAACAAGAACCATCTACAAACCACACGTCCCCTTCAGCTAAGGCTACATCTTTTAAATCACTACGGGGTTTACATGTCTCCTCAGTGTTTGTAATACAACAGTGTGGTGTGCCTTCCTCAGCTGTGGGTAATAATGTAGATGGATTGAGTGCAGAGCATCTTTTTATAGTCAAATGTGGCTGGGACATTAGGAGCGCCATGACTGACAGATGTCTAGCCGGTGACAAAAATGACATTTTAGTTTCTGTCAGAAGTAAGTCAACTGAGTGTGGGACTAGCAATGTAAGTGAATGGAAAAGTATTACTTCTGCGGAGGCTTGCACTGCCATTGCAGCGGCACACACAGCTCTGACACAGGCAGGCAAAGCACAAGCCACAGGATCCAGCCTCTTAGAATAATAGGCTACTGGCTTCTGCTTCCCTCCTGACAACTGAGTTAGCACCGAAGTCATGAACTTCCCTTTACAATCCACAGTTTGAACAAAGGGTTTACTATAATCTGGGAGACTCAAGACAGGTGTGGTCACTAACTGTTCTTTTAATTCACAGAAAGCCTTCTCACCTTCTGGAGTCCACTTTATTTCCTGCTTCATGGCCATCGGTGTTTCATAAATCAAGTCTAACAGTGGTTGTGTTACTTGAGCATAATGTGGAATCCACTGTCGACAGTAGTTACACAGTCCTAAGAATTGCATCATCTGTTGCTTAGTGATAGGCTTACAAGCTTGTTGAATAGCTGCTTTCCTGGATTCAGTCAGGGCTCTGCCTTCTGGTGTTAATTTATGACCCAGGAATACAACTTCAGAAGTAGCCCACTGTAGCTTTTTTGGAGATGCTTTGTTACCTGTTCTTTCTAAATGTTTGAACAGTGCTATCGCCGTGTCTTTGTTATGCTGCTGAGTGTCTGATGTAATTAAAATATCATCCACATAGGTCAAAATTTGGCTATGTGAGGGCACATGGAATGTAGATAAGCAATTTTCCAATTCTGATACAAATATAGTAGGGCTATCAACATAACCCTGTGGCAACCTGGTGTAGGTGAGTTTCTTTCCCTCAAAGGTGAACCCAAACCATCCCTGTGAGTCCGGATGTACTGGGATAGAGAAAAAAGCATTACTAAGATCCACAACCGTGAACCACTTCATCTCAGGTTTTATATGGTTCAACAAAGTGTGAGGATCTGGGACACATGGGGCCCTACTTTCAACTGCTTTATTTACTTCCCTTAAGTCTTGAATCATCCTCCAACTCCTCCCATCAGCTTTTTTCACTGGGAATATTGGGGTGTTACACTGAGCCTCTGGTGCCCTCACCAGGATCCCTGCATCAAGCATCTCTTGTACCACAGGCCTGATTCCCTGAAGGGCGTCTGGTTTAAGGGGATACTGCTTTATCCTAGGTCTATAATCAGATTTGGCCTTAATAATAACTTCTGGAGCTGTAGTCATTAGGCCTACATCAGTTTTGCTTCGAGACCAGAAACTGTCAGGCACCTCAGCCAAACACGGATCTAACTCCTCCAGAAGTAACACTCATTCTCGGTCATCCTCCCCCATGTGAGCACGGGGAGTGGCCGTCACAACCCAATTTAAGTTTTTGTAAAAACAGCTTCCCACACTGTTACTAAACCAGCCTCCTTCTTCTTCATGCCAATCACAAATACTCTCAGCTTTATTCAAAAACTGCTTTAACTCCTCCCAGTGCATGTCATTCGTCTTAGACACTGACAAGTGAGGATTAGGTGACCATCCCATCAAGAGGCGCTTAGCTTCTGGAGGAAGACTAACAGAGCAGACTGCCTTTCCTTTCCTATCAGTATAAAGGGTCTTAAGTGTTATTCTCTGTGGCCCTAACTTCTCAAACTTCCGTACATAGTCAAAATCTGGACCTGGGGTGTGTTTATAATAGAGGGTGACATGCATCTGCTCTGGGGAGAGGCTTTCTGTGTGTGGTGGTTGAGGATCAGGCAGCAGGCGCAGGAGCTGCTCTCCTGTGCGTCCAGGGTCAGGCATGGGCAGATCTAGGGACCACCAGTAATGTGGTGCCCCTTGTTTCAGCACTACATAAGAGGGGATCTCCTCCCCCGGGCCTATGGCTGCCATCCCGTTTGTAGTAGGTACTAGAGATATTTTTAACTTACTCAACAGATCTCTGCCCAATAAATTCACAGGACAGTTAGGACACAAAACTGCCATTACCTTTTCCTGAAAGCCAGATGCCTCATCCTCAATCACAAAACTTTGGGAGAAACTGCAAGGGGTGACCTGTCCATTTGCTGATTTCACAAAAATATTTTTATCACCTCTTGTCACGCCAGGAACTTTATCCCTCAAGACTGTTCTGTCTGCTCCTGTGTCACACAAAAACTTTATTTTCACTCCATTAATTTTTAGCATTCTAATGGGCATTACCTTATTCCCTTCTGAATTATAATAAGTGTCTACAATTTCTTCAAGGTCCAGCATTTCATCTACAGTAGGGCCTAGTCATGCTTGGGGGTTAAAGGGTCCTGGTCTCCTATACTCTTCTGATCGTCTGCCTTCATCTCTCCCTGAGCTCTGGTTCTGCTCATCACAATCACGGGCAAAGTGTCCTGGTCTACCGCAATTATAGCATACATCATCCTTCCATTTCCTATTTCCAAAACCTCTTCCTGAGCTCCCTCTACCTCTGCCTCTTCCTCTGAATCCTCTCCTGTTGTACTGTGAAGGACCTCCTCCTCCCCTGTCACCCATGACATCCAGTAGTGCAAACACGGCAGCTTTTGATTGTTGTTCTGATTTATGCTTCTGTAAGTCTTGGGCATGCTGTGCATAATTCATTATTTGAGTCACTCCATCTGTGGGTGTATTAATATTTAGCTTTCGGATGTGGTGAGTGATGGACGGAAGAAACCCACTCAGCAAGGCCTGTTTCAGTTGTTGCTGATAGGGGGAAGCGACAGTGTCAGAGGGATCCAAACCACTGTTTGCTTTAAACACTTCCTCTAGCCGTCCTCTATAGTCCTGCACATCCTCACCTTCTTTCTGTTTACATTGGGCAATAGCTTGGTAATCAGGAGGTTTAACAAATGCATTTTTTACTCTATCTGTCAGTAATGCAACTTGGTTGTCTAAAACTGGATCTCCGGGGGCCAAAACCTCCCCCCCTGGAGTCCGCCCTGTATATCCTCCCCTCACTCCTCCATATCTGTGTCCTAAAGCTTTCCTGCACACTGAGTCAATCTCCTGCCCGTCCAAATTGTAAGTTTGTCTAAGTTGTTGCAGATTTACAATCCATTGACGAACATTAGCGAAGGGGTCCCCTAGCCCTTTTACTGCATCCTCTAGCTCCTTACAAGACCACGGTCTCCTTACCAGGAGAAGGGGCCTATTATCATTCCCTACTCCAAAATGAGGGTTAGGCACCTCTATGGCTGGAAAGATGCTGGCTGGGTCAGTCAATGGTGGCCAGGGCGGCGGATCAGGACGGGGCCCCATCCTTGACCCATCACCCTGGAGGTCCCTAAACGGACTTAATTTTGACATAGCCTCTGCCAGTCCTTGGACCTCATCACTTAAAGGACCATACAGATTTCCTGATCTGGTGTGACTAGGACTGATTAGAGCAGGTCCAGCCATAGGAGGCGGGGCCGCAGCTGTCCTCGCTGCCCCCATCACAGGTGCGGCAGCCGCAGCCGCTGCAGCAGCCATAGCAGCCGCAGCCGCTGCTTCTTCTTGTTGAATTAACGCTTGTGGACGCCCTACAAAATCAGCTGGGTCCTCTTGGAGGGCTGCTATGAGGGACTTTTTATCTCTTCTCTTCTGCCTTCTCTTCTCAGCTTGCTCTTGCCACTTTACTGCCTCAATGAGCTGCAATTTAAATTTATCAATTTTCTTAGGTTCTACTATGGCCATTTCTGCTTTTAACTGAGTTACCAATTTATCGCATGCGCAGGTTTCCAATTTTCCAGGAAACTCATACTTTTTCTTCCATTCCCCTAAATATCTCGCTGATCCGGGAGAATAAGTGTTCATAAATTTAGGATCCCCCATTAATTGGGGTTTACTGTTCCCCTTTCCCATAGTTGCAACTTTGGCACAAGCAAACGATCAGTCACAACAGCGCGGGGATCGTCCACTGTATCAAGCTTCTACAGGTACTAATTACCTGCGGATACAGCCGTCCACCACACTCAACTTCTCAATTTTTACTTGTGCCCAACAAAATACACAGTTTTAATAGGTAGTGACACTGCTCTATTCAGCCGACAATAGTCCGTCAACTACCATCAGTCACACGCTCTCATTCACTCACACGCTCTCATTCACTCACACGCTCTCATTCACTCACACGTGTTTCAGTATCCCTGATACTTTCTTTTCGTCCCTGACGAATAGCGCTTTTACTTTTCAAGTGTCCCTGACACTACTATGTCCCTGACATAGGTTTCGTCCCTGACGAACTTACAGCTGCTTTCTAGTGTCCCTGACACTGCTATGTCCCTGACATAGGTTTCGTCCCTGACGAACTTACAGCTGCTTTCTAGTGTCCCTGACACTGCTATGTCCCTGACATAGGTTTCGTCCCTGACGAACTCTGCAGCTGCTTTCTAGTGTCCCTGACACTGCTATGTCCCAGACATAGAAGTCAACGCAGCTCACCTATTTCTGCAGAAACGTCTCTTGTCCGGCCTCCGTCAAGCAGCAGAAGTGAAGAGGATCTTTTCAGGCGAGTAGACACCGACCTCCCGTCGAATTCACGAGGGTGGATTTTCCTCGATCCCCTATGGGACCGACTGCGCGCAGTTTTCCAGCGTCCTCGTCCTCCTCTTCACCGTTGATGCTGTATTGGAAACCGGGCGGAAACACCAATAAATGTTGGTTCTAATCAAACATTTAAACAGAGACTTTCTTTTCTTTGTTCTAGGTTGAGCTCGTGACTGTTAGGAGATACAAACTTGTTGCTATCTCCGGCTGCAGCCACGAGCCCGCTCAGAACACTTTAATTTATATCTGGAGGTGGTTACATGGGTTCCAGGCACCGTCTCACTTTACACAACAGGGGAAAGTTGAAACATAGGTTGACTTCAAAGTTCATACAGAGTTCACATCCATATCTTTACATGTCTTGGTGATTTGCACAGAAAAACAGAGAACATCCTTGACTGTGATATGCCTGGTTGCACCCTTTACATAAATCTATCTGCAAAATGACAATTCTCATAACACAGTCAGCGATTTACAATGCCCTTATTCTAACAAGCTAGATAGCTTTAGAGGCTTGCCAAGTATGACTTCGAAATCATTCACCGTCCTGGTCGCACGCACACTAATGCAGATGATCTCTCCCGAAGACCCTGCCATCAGTCATGCTCTTGTATGGTGCAGGATCCTTCCTCACATCCCGGGAACAAGAGTCCTCAAGCAGTTCAGTGCAAATTGGACACCAGCTCCCTGATGCTGAGTCCAGTGGGGGTAGAGAGAGATGCCCAGCTACTACAGCAGTGAGACCAGTGGGGGTAAGTGGAAACACCCCAACCAATGCAGACATTTTAAAGCTAATTGAGAAAATCTATGTGACAAAAACCACTGAGACGGCACTGTTTCCTGACATCATGAGCCAAATGCATGATGGCGGACATTTTGGTGTGGAAAGTACCTGCCCAATGTAATAAGCCATAATACGCTTCAGGATATAACATATAGCTAATGGTTTTGTAGGGTCATTCATGCATTGGATAAAAACACCATACACTTCACCCAGGGCCACACCACATAGTTTCACACTCTGCCAGGGAAACAGACAGGGATGCCCACTCTCATTACCTCTCTGCCATTTTCATTGAACTGTTAGCAGCAGCAATACAACAAAGCAATCAAATTAACATCAGGAACATCAGGCACTAGCCCTAAACATAAAATTAATTTTTACACAAATTATTTATTACATTTACAGGATCCCTACAATTCACTAGAATAAACTTTCAGAAATATTAATACATCTTCTAAGATTTCAAACTACACAATAAACTAGAAAGGGCAGTTACTGAAGAAATTGCAACGGGATTGCTGACTGCTGAAAAACGCTTGAGCTAAACTACTGGCTTGAGCTATTTAAGCTTCAGCTAGCTTCAGCTTAAATAGCTGAAGCTAGCTCTCTTTTCTTGCTATTTTTTCCCCTGATTTGTGGCGTGTTTTTCTATTCTTTCCCTATGTGGTCAAATCCTGGTGCAAATGTGCACACAGGGAGATCACTTTTATTACTTTAGTGTTCTACTTTCTACTTTTTTCCCAACTTTTTGGGGCCTCCCCAGGGGTCCCATCTGTCTTCAGCCATGGCTTCTGTTGTGGCAAAAAGTACTAGAAGACAAATCTCAGGTTATATATGGCAAGTTTAATAGGCAAAAGCAGCAGAGCATACGATCTGCAGAACAGGTCAATACCGATAGACCCCAGACAAAGGAAATGACCAACTTTTATATCGGCTCAACAGTATTAAGTTACACATCAGAGTCACTCATGTAAATCACGCCGGCATGGCAACATACGTAATATGATTAATGTATCCATAAACTAAACTGACTACCTGTCTTTTCATCTGCTTCCTACTGAAATACAAAGCAGTGTCAAAATCTTTGTTGAATTCACACAGGTCACACTGGGAGGTAGCAGGCATACTGTCTGTTGCATTCACACAGGGAGTTGACAGACGTGATGTCTGTCAAGGTGTAAATTTCCCTCACACATCCCTCATTTTAATTATCATTCTATGATAACCACAGCTAAAAAACAAAAGTAAAAATGATCAGGATTTCTCAAGGCAGAGCAAAATTCACGATGTTTTCTCAGAAATGTTAATTTCTCAAAGATTTTCATAACATTTCGTCATTATTTTCCTAGAAATAATGCTCACTGATGATGTCTTCTTTATGAGAAGGAACTTCCCAATCAGAGATGTGAACAGATACAGGCGAGGCGAGTAATATTTGTATCATGCCAAATCGCAATGCAATCATCTCAAGGTACTTTACAAGAACCAAACAGAAACCCAACAAATCCCTTATGAGCCTTTAAGGGAAGAAAAAAACCTCCAGCAGAACCAGGCTCAGTTTGGGCAGCCTCGACCAATTGGGGTGAGTGGATAGAGAGAGAAAAGAACAGCAACAATAAACAACAAATAGACATTGCAGGTTGGTGGGGCCAGTAACTGCACATCAGCAATATACAGCTCCAGGACCAGGGACCAATATACAGACAGACAGAGAGAGAGAGAGAGAGAGAGAGCACAAACTGTGTAAAGAAACAAGAAAAGCTTTCCATTTTCCAAACATAGCATCAAACCAGCCCCAAATACTGGTGTTAATGTAGTCGGAATGTCTGAAAAGATTCAGTCATACTCCTTGTCAGTCTGGTATTGGTGGGGAACTGCTGAGTGATCTGCTGATCTTGCCATAATTCGTAACTCATTCACATCATTGTTAAAATCACAGTGAAAAGAGGATGCACTTGTGCATGATTCTCCATCGTTGGGCACCAGTTATCGCCTTTGTCACCTTCATGTATTCACTTGTCTTCACGTTTATTGGAGCTTGAAGAACGGGACGCGCCCAATCAGCACTTCTCCCCCCTCACTGAGGTGAAAAATTCAGGTTACCAATTTGACTCTCTGTGCCTTGTTCATCGTCTTCCATGGCAGCTGTTTCCTCGTTTGGTCAGGGTATGTCTGGGTGGGGGTTGTTGTCCGGTGTTGGAATCCTCTTACAGTGACTGGCGTGGACCCACGAAGCACATCCCTCCACCTTTACTGCCATACTCAAAGTCAGCAGCACCTGATGTCGTCTCTGCTTCCACTGTTTCCTCCAGTGGTCCTTGATGAGCACATAGTCACCTGGTTTGAGATCATGCAGTGTGGTATCTGCAGGGCTAGACAGGGCTGCTTCACCTGTCATGTCATTTTCCTGGGAAGATAAAGACCAGCATAATTGTTTGGACTTGTACCCAAATGCTGGACACAAAAAAGGCTTTATTTCTCCTGGGATCACCAGGGCACAGGAAAAGTACAAACCAAGAAACTCTAGCATCCACAACTGGTAACTAGTGTTAAAAAAAGAGGGAAGTCTATATAGGGAGCAAAACAAAAGGCAGAGAAAGAACAGGTGAAAATAATTGAGGTTGATTAATGTAAAGCTGCCGGGGACCAGTACAGCGAAAACAGGAACTTAAATAAAAAATAAAGGTCCCCGGTAGGAAGTCCCAAAAGGGAATCATGATAGGATTAAGTCCTACACTAGGAGGTTTCCAAAAAATGGACTTAGCCCATGTGCATTTTTTTGTTCTTGTACGCATGTAGAATAGCATCAGTGGTAGTGCTTGAATCGATGTCAAACCTGTTTCTTCACAGTATTTTGTTAGTTTGCTCTTGAGTATGCCATTCTGTCGTTTTATTGCACCTGCAATCTGTGGATGTTAAGAGCAATGGTATTTGAAATCAAACCCAAAGTAGTCAGACAAATCTTTCGACACTTTGTTGGCAAACCCAGGACCATTGTCACTTCTGATCCTCTTTGGAATACCCCACCGTACAATGATGTCTCTGATTAGGGCTCTTGCTCCTGTGGATGCATCCTGTTTGGAAGAAGGAAAAACCTCTACCCACTTGCTGAACATGCAGACCATAGTCAAGCAATATTTCTTATCCTGGCATGTAGGCAATTCAATGAAATCAATCATCTAATGTTGAAAAGGACCATCAGGTGGGGGATGGCTTTGGAATGGCATTTTAATGGCACCAGAGGCATTCTGTGCTGCACAGATTATACATCTTCTGCAGTACTCAGCTGCATATGTTGAAAAACCCCTGGTATATCAGTGGGTATTGACATACAGTGGGTACGGAAAGTATTCAGACCCCTTTAAATTTTTCACTCTTTGTGTCATTGTAGCCATTTGCCAAAATCAAAAAAGTTCATTTTATTTCTCATTAATGTACACTCAGCACCCCATCTTGACAGAAAAAAACTGAAATGTAGAAATTTTTGCAAATTTATTTAAAAAAAAAAACTGAAATATCACATGGTCATAAGTATTCAGACCCTTTGCAGTGACACTCATATTTAACTCACATGCTGTCCATTTCTTCTGATCCTCCTTGAGATGGTTCTGCTACTTCATTGGAGTCCAGCTGTGTTTAATTAAACTGATTGGACTTGATTAGGAAAGGCACACACCTGTCTATATAAGACCTTACAGCTCACAGTGCATGTCAGAGCAAATGAGAATCATGAGGTCGAAGGAACTGCCCAAGGAGCTCAGAGACAGAATTGTGGCAAGGCACAGATCTGGCCAAGGTTACAAAAGAATTTCTGCAGCACTCAAGGTTCCTAAGAGCACAGTGGCCTCCATAATCCTCAAATGGAAAAAGTTTGGGACGACCAGAACTCTTCCTAGACCTGGCCGTCCAGCCAAACTGAGCAATCGTGGGAGAAGAGCCTTGGTGAGAGAGGTAAAGAAGAACCCAAAGATCACTGTGGCTGAGCTCCAGAGATGCAGTAGGGAGATGGGAGAAAGTTCCACAAAGTCAACTATCACTGCAGGCGCTTTATGGCAGAGTGGCCCGACGGAAGCCTCTCCTCAGTGCATGAAAGCCCGCATAGAGTTTGCCAAAAAACACATGAAGGACTCCCAGACTATGAGAAATAAGATTCTCTGGTCTGATGAGACCAAGATTGAACTTTTTGGCGTTAATTCTAAGCGGTATGTGTGGAGAAAACCAGGCACTGCTCATCACCTGTCCAATACAATCCCTACAGTGAAACATGGTGGTGGGAGCATCATGTTGTGGGGGTGTTTTTCAGCTGCAGGGACAGGACGACTGGTTGCAACTGAAGGAAAGATGAATGCGGCCAAGTACAGAGATATCCTGGAAGAAAACCTCTTCCAGAGTGCTCAGGCCCTCAGACTGGGCTGAAGGTTCACCTTTCAACAGGACAGTGAACCTAAGCACACAGCTAAAATAACAAAGGAGTGGCTTCGGAACAACTCTGTGACCGTTCTTGACTGGCCCAGCCAGAGCCCTGACCTAAACCCAATTGAGCATCTCTGGAGAGACCTGAAAATGGCTGTCCACCAACGTTCACTATCCAACCTGACAGAACTGGAGAGGATCTGCAAGGAACAATGGCAGAGGATCCCCAAATCCAGGTGTGAAAAACTTGTTGCATCATTCCCAAGAAGACTCATGGCTGTACTAGCTCAAAAGGTGCTTCTACTCAATACTGAGCACAGGGTCTGAATACTTATGACCATGTGATATTTCAGTTTTTCTTTTTTAATAAATTTGCAAAAATTTCTACATTTCTGTTTTTTTCTGTCAAGATGGGGTGCTGAGTGTACATTAATGAGAAATAAAATGAACTTTTTTGATTTTGGCAAATGGCTGCAATGACACAAAGAGTGAAAAATTTAAAGGGGTCTGAATACTTTCCGTACCCACTGTATGTGCACATCCCTCCTTTGGATGCATGATCTTTACAATTTTCGTTGAAATTTCTTTAAGGTTTGAGAGTTGCTAATTCTCAAGAACAAACACAAGTGAGATGAATCATCTCAGGTTTATGGAGAGAAGAATTCTCTGTCCTTCTCCTCAAAATTCAGGTATATATAGCTTGACAGAAAGGGGTGGACCCATATTGGAAAAGACCCCACATGTTTGTTCAGGTGTCCTCTATCTTCAGGCCTTTACCAGCACTAAAACAAATTGTTGGCAGTTATTTACAGGCCTCTAAAACACTAAAACCCTAAAACACTAAAACCATGCATTCTTAAGCCCATCACATTTAAAGTGACCCTTTGATCACCTGTTCCATGCTGTGTATAATTATAATTATGTATTGTGAGGGAAATTTATACATTGAGAGACAAATGTCTACTACCTCCCTTTTGTGTCCTATGTTAATTCAATAAAGACTTTTAACACTGCTTTGTAGTCACAAGAGCGGCCGGAAAGTCAGGGAGACGCTAATTATATTATGTGTGCCATCCTGCCGGCATGATTTACATGTGAGTGACTGATGTGTAAATTAATGCTGTTCAACTGATACAAAAGCTGATCATTTTCTGTGCTCGTGGTCAATCAGTATTGACCCGTCCTGCAGGCCGTATGTTCTGTTGTGACTCTGCTGCTTTGCCCGTTGCCTTGCCTGTTAAATTTGCCATTCTTTGACCTGAGATTTGCCACCAAGTATTTTTTCCACGACATGTATGATTCTTATGTTCTATTGTATTGTTCTGTCAAGATTTCAGGTTCCTTCTGTGAGGTTGTACAGTTCCCTGCTGGTGGTACATTAATACATTACAATGAGTTGTTGTGATCCCACTGTTGCTGTGGTTGACCATGTTGCGGGTCTGATGTTTGCCCATCGGAGTTTGAAGAACCTGTGACACACAGCATCTGGTGTATGTCCCCTTAGTTGTTTTGGCTCCTCAGCCAGTAATCGAATGTAGCTGCTGGTGAGACACTGTTCTTCTTGTTCTTCTTCTGAACTCCCTAGGTACTTGCTGATGCAGCCACCTGGGCCTGGAGAAGCTGTGCTGCTGGTGGAACAGCCATGAGCATATGGAGCAGGCAGGTTCCTATTTCTTGCCCTACATTTCAATTTATCCTTCTTATTTTCCTGAACATCAGACTTTTCTAATTTTACGATTAATCCTGCAGCAGATTTTTTCTTTTACTTCGGCCTCCCTCTACCACTTTTTGGAAAAAAGTGCCAATTTATTCTTTCCTTCTTTGCTTCCATTTTCTTTTTCACTTCCTCTTCTCTTTCTTGTAACAACATTCTACAACCACACATTTACCCCATTTATCTGCCATTATTTTAGCAGGGCCTGGTCTATTCCCCATGTTCCTAGACTCGCTGTGGCTAGTGCTTAAACTTTCCTGGGCTTATAACATACACACAATAAGTTCTTACTCACACTGATCTTTCCATCTCATCGTATGGTCAGATCTTATCACAAAAACACTAACTTTAGATAGTGGTAGATAGTAGTAGTTTCTTTGTATGACACTTTCGTTCCAGCAAAGTACCCCTTATTGTATACACGTTGTTCATTCAAGACACTGAAGAAGTCACTACAAAGCTTATGAAATTATCACCTCATTCATATACCCAATCCATTATGTGGGACACATTCTACTACGGTTCTCACAGACAATAATACCTTACTTCTACAGTACTGTATTAATTTTCATGTTTTTCTCATACGGGTCGTTTCCTTTATAAACCATATGGCTTCCCAATGGAAGACTTACTTTTGTAATCCTCAGCCAGGGTGTTTTTTCGTTGTTTCTTTTTTTCTTTTTCTTTTTTGTTTTTTAGGCTTATTTTTCCATCATCTGGCATCTGTCCCTCAGACACTCAATGGCAGACTACCATGAAGTAATTACAAAAATCATGTGACTACCTTGTCCTTTAAGGCTAACATACACGCACCTAGGGTTTTCTTATTCAACACTTAACAGAGACATACAAAAGAAATGATTCATAACACTGTACTCACTCACCAAAGGAATGGAGCATCCACTGTCCGCCACCCGTTCTGACCTCAGGTGGGATCCAGGGCCCCCCCCCCCATCGCCCCACTTGGTCGCTCTGATCATAACCTTGTTCGTCTGAACTCAGGCACAAAATCGGGCGGGCCAAGGACAGCTTCAAGTGTAAGCTGGAGGAGCGGCTGGAGTGGAACAACACGCGAGACATCTGTAGAGGCCTGAACACCATCTCAGGACATGGACAGAGTGTGCTAGAGGGACAGCTGATGGAGACAGCTTTAATCCTCTGGGTTACTCTCTTGGTTCACACATGACCGGTGAGATTTAAACCAATCACCTGCAAGGATGCAGAAGTTCCTGGACCAATCACATTGTGCCACAGTCATAGGACAAACCAGATAGATTCCCCTGCCCAGCAAGACACAAAAAGACAATACACACAGACACACCCTGAAAAAAGAAAACTGAAAACTGAACCCTGAACTCTCAAAAAACTGAATGGAAATCTGGAACTGAACACCACGAAGATAATGAACTGAACTGAACTGAAAAGAAGAAGAGAACATTATTTGGTGCCCTGTGCGAAGCCCGGAACAAACAAAATTATGGTGTGAAATACATTAAGCCTCTGGGGTCTGAGGGTGTTTTGGGGCTCTGGACAAGTTTTGACATGCCCTGACATTTGTGCTTTTTTCAGTTGCTTTTAAACATATTAATGGCTAAAGTCTGATAACACTGTAATCAGCACAAACTGGGCTACAATAATATGTGAGCAGCAAGTTTATACATGATTGTGTTTTTGAGAAAACAGTGTTTATGCATGGTTAGTGAAAAACTACAATTTTTCAGTCACTGAAATAAGACTATAAAACACATACACACATTGGTTCACAAGACTTTTGAGAACTGCATCCTGTAGCCTAAAGTGTTTGCTTCAAAATGATGTGAAAATCATCTTGTTCACTCATTCACAGAAAACAATACACTGATTTAAATTTTCTAAGACACTTTTTGTTTAGAAAGGAGCTGCAGAGATGAAGGAGGCAACCACTGGGGTGGTGGTGAAGGGAGCAGCCACAGAGGTGGAGGGAGCAGTTGTAGAGGATAAGGTCTAGTGAGGCGCCACAGGGGTGGAGCAAGCAGTTGAGGTGGAGGGAGTGGTGGTAGAGGGAGTAGCTGCAAAGATGTAGCCATGTTGTCAAACCTGTTGTAATACTGGTTGAAGGTATTGGCTCTATCCACATCACCATCCACAGACTGAGAGTTGTTCAGTTTGTAGCCAGTGATGGTCCTTACCCCACTCCACACCTCCCTGTTATTATTGTTCTGCAGCTAATTTTCCAACTTGTTCCTGTACTCCATCTTAGACCCACATTCCACAGCCTCGAGACCCGTTCACGCTCTTCCTGCTTTCTCCCGACTTGGCGTTTATCATACGGAGCAGTTGGGAGAAATGTCATGAATAAACCCTTTACCCACGCATTACTCACACTTCAATCATGTTCCACCTATGACCAATACGCTTAACTTACAATACATACAGTATATACTTAAACCCAAAGTCAGTTGCTGTTCAATTTACTACTAGGTCCCGTTTTTACCCGATCAATTACGCTCTGTTACCATCCTACTTACACTGTAGATACGACCAACAAGGGCATTCCTGCTGTACTTACTCCTACCCTGACGCTCTTTTTTTCATGAAAGCAGCTGCTCTCTGCCATTCAACCATTATTTGCCTACCATTGTCTCGTGCACACCATGGATCGAGCTAAAGGTGTGCTGCTAAATATTGTACTTTTGGAACAAGTCCTTCTCCAACAGAAGACTGCTATTGCTTTTTAGACAGCTGTCCATCTGGCCCTTATAAGGGCTCTTGGACATCGACAGCATGTGCAACATCAGCGTGCTTGCCAACACTAGAAGTACTAACACCTCTCTCTTATGTTTGCCTATGCCTCCTGCGGCATTTTGTGATAACAGATGTGGTTGGTTGATAGGAACTTGGGGGTGTTGTTTGGTCAGCAGTCAAAATCTGAATGAGCAGCAGTGGTCGGCTACCTGTTTTATAAAATGCAGATGGCGTGAGTTAGTCCGCAGTTGGATGTGGTTTGACCGGCAGTTGAGCGGAACGGCTCTGATTGGGCGGTGGCAGGGCGTGATTAGAATGGGAATTAAATGGTATCGGTGCCATGTTAATGAGGGGGTAATTAGCAGTGGTCAGTAAGCGGAAGAGAGTCGGGTGTTAAATGGCAAAGATTGCCACAGGCAGGCAGTGAGATTTTGCCTCCAAACTCACTCCCAACCTCATGCTGTCGCTTCACTTCCGTCCAATTCCTGTTTCACTTCTGTGCTTCCATTCTCGCTCTACTGGTGCTCTCTCTAGGTCTGGAGAAGTTTTTGAGCAGGTTCAAAGACAGCTCCCAGCTATCCTGCTTTTGCTGGCTGACATGATTTTATGTGCAACTGTATATAAGTGTCTGTATGCATGAGTGTATGTGTGTTCCTAATGTTGTCTGTTTTTACCTCTTTTATTGTAGCACCTTGAGATTTGTCTTTCACATGGAAAGTGCATTGTAAATAAAATGCATTATTAGTACTAATGCTAAAGCAGCATTCACACTAAGTCATACTTTCAGCTAGAAAAACCATTCAAATATCAAAATGTTCAGCTTTTTAAGGACATTGCTGTTTCCATTCAGCTTTTTGATATCTTTCATATTTTTTAAGATATTCAGCTTTTTTCAAAATTTTTGTCCCATTGAAATGAATGGAGAGAATGTTCAAATCCTCTTCAACTTTGTCTTCTTTCAGCTTTAACTGTGTCAGCATACTTTCAGCTAGAAACACCATTCAACTTTTAAACGGGTCAGAAGGCATTCAACTATTAGTCTTCTATTCAGCTTTTTGATATCTGTTACGGTTTTTGATTAATCGCAGTTTAGGTTGTATGGGTTTTTTTTTAGCTCTTTTCTGAATTTTACATTGGTGTGTATGGGAGAGAGCTAGAGTGCGTGATGTCATCAGTGACATCATGCACTCTAGCTTTTGCCCTTCAGCTTTTTTTTTATTTTTTTTGTCTGTTTTCTTCTCTTCTTGTGTTAACTTTCAGCTTAACAAACAATTTATATATCAAAGTAGTAGAGATAGGTAATGCTGTTCTCATTTTGATAGGATCTATGGTTTCTCCACTAGGTGGCCAAATCCACAGAGAGTGACTGCTCAATCTCTCAATCTCTCAACAGTTCAACACAAAGCAATAGCAGAACAACAGCTGTCTGTGGTTGGTAATTAAGAATGACTGGCTGCCTAATGCCCACTGCTGTTACATATGGGGACCATTCTCAGTTATTTAGAGCAAGTGACTCTGTGGCTGTTTTAAATGTCAGCCATGATGTCATCTCCCAGCAGGCCATGATTGGACTTTCACAATAAACATCTATAGTCATTAATAGGAAGATATTACATTTTTGTAAAGTATAAGGAACATTCAAAATAAGGTCCTGATTCTAATAAAAGGTCCCAAGAGTCTCCTGCAGGACTTTGTCCTTTCAAGATAAAAGCCCTAAAATAGCATTTTCTCAACAGAAAAGCCCTGAAACAGCAACTCAATATTAAAACGGACGTTGCCTATTGGCATACAGCTTCAGGCACC
Organism: Mastacembelus armatus; assembly: GCF_900324485.2. Lineage (NCBI taxonomy): Eukaryota > Metazoa > Chordata > Actinopteri > Synbranchiformes > Mastacembelidae > Mastacembelus > Mastacembelus armatus. The sequence goes on from NC_046649.1 coordinate 1,193,841, forward strand.
AAGTGAGGCCGTTTTCAGTATTAGCCATGGTGTCTGCTACCAGGACATGGTGAGACTTTCACAATAAAAGTTTACAGTTATTTACAGGAAGTTAATGCAGTGTTCCAAAGAATAACAAATAATCAAAATTAAAGTTCAGATCTTAAGTCATGGTTACATGAGTCTCCTGCAGCAGGCTGCCTTTTAAAATAAAAGCATTTTTATTTCATGGTTTCAAAAGTGAAGCTAAGAAATGCAAATATTTGCTCTTTTCCAGCACATTTTTCCCTTTCAGCCTTTTTATCACTGCACATCTGTTTATTCTTTATTCATACTACTTCATATTGCTTCATTTCTTCCCTTTTTCAGTCTTTCCTTCCATCTTTTCTTCTTTCTCTAAGAAAACCGTCCTTCAAATATTCGTGATTTGCTTACACAGCCTTCACCTTCTTTATTTTTCAGCAATATTTATTAGTTTTTAAACTATACATTGTTTCTGTCTATAGTCTTTCTACAAGTTCACTTTTTTGCTGATTCATTCTTCCCTTTTTTTCTTTAACTCATATATTTAAATCCTTTAGTTCTTCCTTCGTTCACTACACTGTCTTCTTTCATGTTCGTTTAACACTTCTTTCTTTCTACACCATATGATTCTCTTTTCAGCCTTTTCAGCAATGTTGAATAGTTTTTTATTTAAACAAGTTAAGCTTCCAACTCCAGTTTTACATTTCAGCTTCCAGGATTCCTCAGCATTGCATTTCAGCCTTCAGCTTATTCAGCAATGCATTTCAGCCATTTTCAGCATTGTTGGGCAGCTTCATTCAGCTTTCAGCATTCACACGCATCTTCCGCAGGAAATGCAATTTTCTAGTTATTAATGTACAGTGGGTACGGAAAGTATTCAGACCCCTTTAAATTTTTCACTCTTTGTGTCATTGCAGCCATTTGCCAAAATCAAAAAAGTTCATTTTATTTCTCATTAATGTACACTCAGCACCCCATCTTGACAGAAAAAAAAAACAGAAATGTAGAAATTTTTGCAAATTTATTAAAAAAGAAAAACTGAAATATCACATGGTCATAAGTATTCAGACCCTTTGCAGTGACACTCATATTTAACTCACATGCTGTCCATTTCTTCTGATCCTCCTCGAGATGGTTCTGCTCCTTCATTGGAGTCTAGCTGTGTTTAATTAAACTGATTGGACTTGATTAGGAAAGGCACACACCTGTCTATATAAGACCTTACAGCTCACAGTGCATGTCAGAGCAAATGAGAATCATGAGGTCGAAGGAACTGCCCAAGGAGCTCAGAGACAGAATTGTGGCAAGGCACAGATCTGGCCAAGGTTACAAAAGAATTTCTGCAGCACTCAAGGTTCCTAAGAGCACAGTGGCCTCCATAATCCTCAAATGGAAAAAGTTTGGGACGACCAGAACTCTTCCTAGACCTGGCCCTCCAGCCAAACTGAGCAATCGTGGGAGAAGAGCCTTGGTGAGAGAGGTAAAGAAGAACCCAAAGATCACTGTGGCTGAGCTCCAGAGATGCAGTAGGGCAATGGGAGAAAGTTCCACAAAGTCAACTATCACTGCAGCCCTCCACCAGTCGGGGCTTTATGGCAGAGTGGCCCGACGGAAGCCTCTCTTCAGTGCAAGACACATGAAAGCCCTCATAGAGTTTGCCAAAAAACACATGAAGGACTGCCAGACTATGAGAAATAAGATTCTCTGGTCTGATGAGACCAAGATTGAACTTTTTGGCGTTAATTCTAAGCAGTATGTGTGGAGAAAACCAGGCACTGCTCATCACCTGCCCAATACAATCCCTACAGTGAAACATGGTGATGGGAGCATCATGTTGTGGGGGTGTTTTTCAGCTGCAGGGACAGGACGACTGGTTACAATTGAAGGAAAGATGAATGCGGCCAAGTACAGAGATATCCTGGAAGAAAACCTCTTCCAGAGTGCTCAGGACCTCAGACTGGGCCGAAGGTTCACCTTTCAACAGGACAATGACCCTAAGCACACAGCTAAAATAACAAAGGAGTGGCTTCCTGACAGAACTGGAGAGGATCTGCAAGGAAGAATGGCAGAGGATCCCCAAATCCAGGTGTGAAAAACTTGTTGCATCATTCCCAAGAAGACTCATGGCTGTACTAGCTCAAAAGGGTGCTTCTACTCAATACTGAGCACAGGGTCTGAATACTTATGACCATGTGATATTTCAGTGTTTCTTTTTTAATAAATTTGCAAAAATTTCTACATTTCTGGTTTTTTCTGTCAAGATGGGGTGCTGAGTGTACATTAATGAGAAATAAAATTAACTTTTTTGATTTTGGACAATGGCTGCAATGACACAAAGAGTGAAAAATTTAAAGGGGTCTGAATACTTTCCGTACCCACTGTAGTCAGTGATGCTTTTGACTCTCCTGTCCATGTCAGTGTCAATTTCCTGCTCCTCCAGCAGTACATCCCAGTTGTGCACTCAGAGCAGTCTCTCAATGAATCTCTTGACTCTACTGACCATTTTCTGAAACACCTAGTGGTAATACGAAGCTTCTGCACACAGGGTGGAAGAGGTACAGCCCTTTAAGTCTCTTTCACATTAGCATAGAACAGATCTAATGTCCTTTCTCCACGTTGAGGACAGTCAGTCAAGCATCCATTGCAATTACAGGGGATTTGCATTAATTGTAAATCCCCTGTAATTGCAATGTGTATGCTAGGTCTGTAGCCTAGCAACGGCACCATGGATGACATCACATGCCACTGCAGACGTCGCCTTTGGTGGAATGTAAACAACATAGGAATTTCTATTCCTATGCATGGAATTTCCCTTGGAGCATATTATGGGCGGAAACCAACTGAGACCAGTTCAATGTCTGGACAGCAGACCTTCTCTTTCACAGTTACATTTCAGTGGTTATACCATTTGTGATTGAAAAGAAGGATAACTCCCTCACCTTTCATCCTTCCGCTCATCCTTGGGTCTCTCTCCGCTCGTACAGCTGTGAAGCCAGGTATATCCACACAAGTCCGGTATGTTGTCGTTCAATCAGGACCCAGAAAGCCATATCAAACTGTACTCCCTGTACAGCCACGAGTGCCTCTAGCTCGTCACAGCTGTTAAGTAGTGAGTTAACATTCTCAATGAGCACAGAGGGCTTGTATCTCCACCTTCTGTTGTTCATCTTAGTCTTTAGCTCTAGATCCACAAAACTGTCTTCATAGCATAGTCGGAATTGGGTGTTTTTCTCCATGTCCAATCTTCTCCCCCAGGGCTAACAGTTCCTCTCTAGTGTACCCTACTCTACTTGACCCAGTGCCCATTGTAAGACAAAACAAAGGAAACTACAAAAGGACATAGAGCTACTCAGACTTGCTGCCACTCAAATCAATGCAATTTAGCAGTAAGACCAAGTTATCTGTGTTGTCAAGAGGTGGTAAGGTAAGGTTTTATCTGGCAGGACAGTTGACAAACTGAGAAAATCCAGTCATGTGTGAGGTGAGAGTCACATTTATCATTGCGCATGAGCTGCTTTCAAATGTTATTTTGTGTATTTATTATCTGAGGATTTGGTGTAAGATATGCAGCCTCCCTTAACCCAAAATGTTAATGTCCTTTCAACACAAAAATGTGCTTGGGTGCATCAGAGGGTTAACCCTCTGATGGTATGTGGTTCTGTCTGTTTATTGGTTTAGTGTTTTAGGGTAGAGGGTTGTAAATAACTGCCAACAATTTGTTTCTTTGATGGTAAGAAGGCTGAAGATAGATACCTGAACAAACATGTGGGTCTGTTCAAGATTAGTCCATCCCTCTCTTGTCAAACATATATAACCTGAGTACTGTAACACAAAGTGAGAGAATGCTTACTGAAGTCTTCTCTCCAAGTGCATGAAATTAAACCTGAGATGATTCATCACACATGTGGTTGGTTCTGAGACTTAGCAACTCTCAAACTTAAAGAAATTTCTACCACAATCCACAGGATTCCTGTCAGTGATGGTATCTGAATGATCCATGTTTTGAGCACATTGGGCCTAGGATCATTTGTGAAGGATCTGACACCTGTAGATTAACGGGTAGGATAACTTCTTGTAGGAAAACCCTCACTGTCAGGAGTGATAGATTGAATTGTATTGGGTATGGGATCAGTCTACAAGTATGTTCAAATGTCCTGATTTCTGATGCTGGACTGTTCATGTATTCATTGGATGGTCCTGTTTGGACCAAAGGGGGGAATGTTGTGTATTATCCCAGAAATCTAAAGCCATGGGTAGACTGGGTTATGTGTGTATGTGATTGAAGGCATGTTCATGTAAGTCCCAAAATACTCTACGGGAACAGGTGGGATCAATGGCATGTAATGGCATGTATGTAAGGGATCAATGGCATGCACAGGAAACTAAGTATGGACAGGATGGAGACTTGGCTAAAATAAGTCTTAGAGAAAAGTAAATGTCTACCAAAACTAAAACTAAATACAGGAAAGAGAGCAGAGGAAGCCTGTCCATCTATAGGAGAGAGACATGGGTGGGGCATGGTCCCCTAGCATCTTAAAAAAGGAATGAGGAGAAAATAGTATACAGACATGTCTAAAAGAGGGAAACTAATAATGTAAAAACCTGTGTGACAAACCTGTGTAACCTTAAAATGAAAGAAGATGGTTTAAGGGGGTGGAATCCATCCCTCTGACTGAAAGTATAAAGGTAGAGAGTTTAGGAGAACACGGGCAGTATACCCTGGGGTAGATCATTGTCTGTACTATGGTTTGTGAATAAACACCTGAGGAACCTGGATCCAGTTGTGTCTCTGCTGTTTGTGATCCTATAGAAAAGGATTGCCAGCTATACTTAGGAAAATTGACTCAGTTATAGAATAGTCAGATTGGAGTTTTCACGGAACGCATCAAGGTCGTCAACACACGATAAAATACACTCGGATTTAATTGGGCAAACTAACACACTTGAAATTAAATGTACCCTTCCCGTTGTATGTCAACTATTACTCTGAATACTCACAGTTCTGAAATGCTCTGAATAACACTGTATAAACTGATATTGCACACTGTGGGCCCACACACACACTTAACACCTGCACATTCTCTCAACCCACCCTGGAGCAGGCCTGAATCGTGGCTTGAGTACGTAGTGGCCGAGAAACAGGAAACTGGCCTCTTCACTCTCCTGAGTGTACACAAAAAAAGCAAACAAGGGTACCTGAACGCAGACTAGGTGAGTGTGGCAGGTCACAGATCTCCCAAAGACTGGCACCACGGAAACCCAGAGATGACTGCCATACCTCAGGTGGGTGTAGCGGAACACAGGAATCTTGGAGACTTGAAATGCGGGTGCCAGGAGAGTTGACTCAGGTGAGTGCAGCAGAGTGCAGGGATACATGAGATTGGAGAACACAGATATCAGGAGCGACTAACGTAATGAGCTTATTCAGGCCTGATTTACATAGCTCACTTAGTGAGTCTATGGGATTAGGGGTGGACTGAAACCAACCTGGAAGATAAATTGGAGGTTCCAGTCCAGCTTTTTTTCTCAGACTGATGAAGCCACTTGGATGGGTGGTGAAACATTTTGACCAAAAAACTGAAAGTCCAGATGCCATGACTCAACCTGTCACGAGTTGCGTTGAGATGTTGGGTGGAAGGAGGAGAAGCAGGACCCAAATGCAGGTAACACAAGGCTTTATTAACCCTGGGACTCCAGGGGAGAAAACAAACTAAAATACAAACTAGGGAACGCTCGAAAACTTCATGGGCTCAGTTCACAACAACTAACTAATGCTTTGGCAGGGAACAAAGGAAAGAAGGAGGTATAAATGGGGAGAACACAAAAGGTGATAGAACACAGGTGAACATAATAGGACTAGGTGAAACTAATAAACACTAATTACAAACATAAAGCTGCCAGAGACCAGAACAGGGGAAACAGGAAGACCACACAAAATAAGAGTCCTCTGGCAGGAAGTCCCCAGAGGAACTCGTGACACAACCTCCCTAGCTTCCCCTGGACAACTAGTCTAGGAAGTATGAATACATGTACCCAAGTGAAAAAAATCTCTTAAATCTAAAACTGATCCACTAGAATTCTCTATGAATAATTAATTGTGAAATTATCAGAGTGACATGTATGTGATAATATGTGACAAGTAGAAAGATTGTTTTCCAATAAGATTATAGCCCTCATGAATGTGGTTGATCAGGGTTGGCATCGCACTATCTGTCCTTATAGGATGCAGCCTTGTTAATAAGCAAACATTCAACCCCCACATTGGTTAAGTCAGTGACCATTTGCTCTGTTGTAAAATTCTCACAGGATGAGGTGACGTGACAGGGGAAACATCCTCTCACACTTTTCTTCCCCCATCCTGTGACCACATCCACTGTGTACTTCAAACTACAACATCTCATAACATAACTCCTTTCCCCCTTATATAGTATGGTGGAAGAATTGATCATGCATAACATAGTAGTTTGAATAGAAATTATACGTGTTGATTAATTTTTAAAATACCACTCATGATTATAAGAAATAACATAGTTAACCCTCCTGTTATGTTGTGGGTCACACTGACCCATTTTAAAGTTAAAAAATTTTTTAAAAATAGTTACACGTATTTTTTCAGTATGAAACTTCTTCTGCTTGGCTTAATAAGTGTAATCAACATATAAAATAGAAATGATTAATATCATATATTTCAATTTGCAACCCACCCCCCTTGCATATTACAAAGATACTGTTTGGGTCAATTTGACCTGGCAGTGAAAGTGGAGGCTAAAAGGGTTCAGAAGTGTAAAATACTATGTGTTTCTTTGCAACTGTGAGACATATTTCATCCCAGTTTCACACGCACACACACACACACTTTCCCTATTCTCTTGACCTCATCTGTAAAGTGCGAGAATGCAGGTGTCGTTATGACTTTTGACGGGAACCTTTTCTGTGAGAGGTAAAGAACACCACTGCACTAAATATTGATTGAAATGGTTAGTGATGGAGTTAATAATGAGATATAAACAATGTTTATTGGAATTCTTTGGTTTCTGACACTTTTGGATAAACATGCCCCGGGTCAAATTGACCCAGGAACATCATTGCTGTTCCTGAAAAACGAACATAACAGGAGGGTTAACTTAAGCATAGGGCTTCAAATAAAACCCTAGGTACAACATCTTAAGGTTCCTTAGGCACTTCTTAATTTTTATTCTACTGAAACCATCCCTCTTACATTCTTCCCAAATATACTACCATACTTTTCACTCAGAACGTCCTCATTTACCATTTTTACTCATCAAATAGAATAAATCCCTTTTGTCTAACATTTCTAACTACAATATATCCTGTTTATCATACCAAGTAGTAATGAAAACTGTATTACTAAGAAAGTAACCATGTGTTATAACAGATTAAACATAACACATACATAATCCCCATGAACTATACTTTAACAGTCATTAACCATCCATTTTTATTACACAGGCCACCGTTGGCTTTTCTTCGTTGTAGCCATCTACTCAGTCAAATCACTTTCTGTCCCAAAGTAGTCCCATGGTCGTGACAGAAACCTGTTCCCTTGAGCTTTATCTACTGTTGTGATCTCCTCATCTGGTGGATTAAGCCTGAAGCGTTCCTCAAGTGCTGGTATGTTAAATCCTGAATCATCTGATTACTCCTCCTCGATGTCTGGGTCTTGTAACGGCCACTACTATGTTGTATACCACATTATGTATGCAGCCCTTTAAGAGTTGCTGCCCATCCCCCACCGTGTGCACTGCGGAGGTGTGCCTGAGGAGGAGAGAACGTAGGTAGAAGCTCGGGTATGCTGCCGCCTCCGGAACGCTCTATTCTTTTGCCCTCCTTTTTCTTTACTTTTACTTTATGTTTTGTATTATAATTTTGTGACGCTGAAAAAGGCTGATCATAAAGGGATTGTGCTGAACGCCATTTTTTTTGTCTTGAGCTCTTTTTTCCCCTTGGCTATCCGGCGCTAAGCATCACAATTGGTGCCCGAACATCTAATTTTGGACTCGGATCTTGTCAACATGTTCTATTTGATGACCGACAACTGATTTGGGGTTTTTTTTCAGTGGAACTCTTCAATTTTTGTCTTTTCATGGACTCTATTCGAAGTTTTCTGGAAGTTCCATTCGACGCCTTGTGGTGTGGGGGACGGGAAGATTAGCTTGCTAATGTGCACTTCCACATGGCCGACATGTTCGCTGGGGTGTTGAAATCAGTATTATGACTCTTATTTTGTGCTTTGGGTTGCTCATTTTGGATTCGACCGGGGATTTTGATAAGACTTTGAAAAGTTTATTGCCTGATTGTCATATTTTTCATCCACAGACTCACAATGCTGGCCCAATTTATCGCCCTGGGATATTTTTGTGAAGCTGTCAAATTGCTTTTTCAGTGTACATTCGTTGCTTATGTGGATTTTTGGATCTATTTTCAGCGCCGTTGGGATATTCGAACTGTGAAGGAAAGAGGCCTCCTGGTCTTTTTCTTCTCTGTTTTGAACTGAACTGCCTTATATTGAGCTATTTACAGGTCCTAACTCATGTATAGCGTATTTTTTTATATATACATAATTGTACCAATTATGTATATTGTTCATTGTTCAACTGTGACATTTAAGTAGCATGGTTGTGTGACCTGTTTAATTCTAAATTGTCTTTACTGAAGTGAATATTGTTTATTTGCCTGAAATTGAATTATTCTGTTATACATTTAACATTTTCTACTGTTTTGCATCTGCATTGGCGTCAGAATCTCCCCCCTTGCGAAACCTGAAAGGGTAAGCAACAACAGCAAAGATAGGATAAAAGAAACAGGATTACTCTGAATCAAATTCGTCAGTTTGGCGCCCTTCCCCTCCAGATGTGGGAGGTGCATTAACGAATTCCTCATCGCTAGCTGAGGGTCCTTCATCTGAGGATTCAGGGCTTGTAAGCAGGACTACTGCACTACCCTGGTCGGTGTTACTGTTACTAGTTGAGGAGCTTTGTGCTCCCTCTGGTGAGGCTAGTCTGTTTCTGCGACGCTCCAGCAATCGAGCTGAACGTCTCTTTCCTTGAGGTGAGGCTTGTGAGGCTGTTGAGCTTCGTGTGGTGCCTTCAGCATCCCCTTCAGCCTGCTCCGGTATGAGAAGATGACCCGGCGGGTTTGGCGGTCGGTGCTGAGTACAATGATTACGGTGATACCAGACGTCCTTTCCTTCTACTTTTAGAGCAGTAGGAGTAGTCAAAACAACCTTGAATGGACCCTCTCTATGGGGTTCGTTCCACTGAAGGCTGAACACTCGTATGAAAACCTGGTCACCCACTTGAATCCCCCGTGCATCCACTGGGATTCTATTTTCTCCTTTGCTGTTGGCTTCTTTCACCTGTTGGAAGACAAGTCTGTGGATTTGAGTTAGACCCCTCAGATAATCCCCCAATTCTCTTTCATGCTGTTACAGTGTTGGTCCTTGTATGAGACCACGGTATTGTGGGAATGGCATGGGACGTCACGTAAGCATTTCACACGGGGTTAGGTGAGTTAGTTTGTTAGTTTGAGAGCGCATGTGCATTAGTGCTAAAGGCACTGAATCCACCCATGTTAATCTTCCACTATCAACTATGATTTTACATATTTTAGCTTTAAGTGCACCATGAGCACGCTCCACTGATCCCTGTGACTGTGGGTGATACACACATCCAAACTTCTGTTTGACACCTAGGGTTTTAAACATTTCTTGCATTACTCCTGACACAAAGTGAGGACCATTATCCGATAAGATGGTATCTGGCATCCCAAACCTAGGAAAGACTTCCGTACACAAAAACCTGGCTGCTGCCTTATGATCAGGCCTAGTAGTTGGACACACTTCTATCCATCTGCTAAATCTGCACACAACCACAAAAAGATACCTTTTATTCCTGACTCGATCTATCATATCAACATAGTCCATTATCAAATGCCTAAATGGTCCTTCAGGCACAGGTATATGAGCTATTGAGTAAGTGAACATTTTCCTCACATTGTACTTTGGGCAGTGCTGACACAAAGCTAGCTCCCTGTCAACAATTGGTGTCATGTAGGGTGACCACCACACGACTTTTTTCAACACCTGGGCTCGGGAACAATGATCTGGTTCATGCATCTTTCTAATAGCAAATGGCAACAAAACTAAAGGTAATACAAAGTGACCATGGCTACTTCTCCACAACCCTTCGTGGGAGTGGCTGTTCTGATGGCCCCCCTTTGGACCCATAGTCTCTTTTCTGCCTCAGGTACTGAGTTTTGAGCTTCTATTAGTGAGGTCAAACTAGTTATAGGTGCTGCGTCTTCTTCATACAAAATTGGAGCTTGTATTACACTTTTGGTTGCTTCTTTTGCTACTTTGTCAGCTAGGTTATTTCCTTTTGCTATTAAAGAGCTGTTTGTTTGATGTGCTGGACACTTTACTATGGCTAATTCTTTAGGTAGCTGCATAGTTTGAATCAATTGTGCCACTGCTTCACCATGCACAACAGGTGTGCTATCTGCACGGAAGAAGCCTCGATGTTTCCATATACTGGCATGGATGTGACACACTCCATACCCATATGCACTATCTGTATAGATAGTGGCTGTTTTTCCTGCTGCCATCTGACAGGCTGCAGTGAGAGCTTTTATTTCAGCTAATTGAGCTGAGCATGGCTGATCTAAGCTCATTGATTGTACTGTAACACGTGTGCCTTCTGATTTCAGCTGAACAACACCATAACCTGCATGGGTACCTGCTTCATCCCTTATGCATGATCCATCCACAAACAAAGTTAGCTCTGAAGGGATGGGTTGATTATGCAGATTTTCACATACCTGCATAAATTTATCAGTTTCCTGAATACAATCATGAGGACTTCCTCATTTGGCAGTACCATTCTTGTTGCCAGATTTATTTATTCTGTTATTTCTTTTCCAGACAGCATAGCCTGTCCGTCTGGCTTCAGTGACTACAAACCGTGGACTCGTGAGTAATGCATGCAATTGGTGGGACGTGTACAATTGTCAAAACTGATGGTTTTTTGTAAGCAAATGCTGCAGCTGCTAAACCCTGATAGCAGGATGGCAGTCCTTCTTCTATGTTATCCAACTTTGTACTATAATAAGCTATAGGTTGCTTCCCTGTAAGGGAATCCTGCATTAATACAGCACAGGCATAGCCTTGTCGTTCAGCCACATACAAATGAAATGGTTTGCTTCCCTTTTCAGGACTTGGAATGCTTCTTCAGCCTCTTCAGTCCATTGCAGTGGAGTTGAACGATTTGTTTGTCCAGCTGCACGTATCATGTTTCTCAGTGGGGCTGCTTTAATTGCATAATCACAGATCCAGGGTCTACTGTAGCCAGCCATCCCCAGAAAGGACAACATTTGGCCCACCGCTTTGGGGCCTTGGTTATTGCTTCCACTTGACTGGGTGCAATATGTCTTTTTCCACCGCTTAGTTGGCGTCCTAAATATTCAACTGTTTGTTGGCAGAATTGCAGTTTACTTTTACTGACTTTGTGTCCTCCAGCTGCCAGTGCCTTTAAGACTGCAATGGAGTCTTTTTCACACTGCTCTTTGCTATCTGAGCAAATCAAGATGTCATCAACATACATGAGTGTAGTGGACTGAATGTCCAAAAGCTGGAGGTCTTCTGCTAGCACTTGATTAAATATTGAGGGGGAGTGCACAAACCCTTGGGGTAATCTTTGATAGATATACTGTTGTTCTTGATATGTAAATGCAAACAAATACTGTGAATTTGGATAAACAGGCACACTAAAAAATGCAGAGCACAGGTCAACCACCGTATACCACTTTGCCCTTGGAGGAATGTTGGACAACAATGTATGTGGATCAGGGACTACAGGATTTTCTTCAGCAACTATAGCATTAATTGCTCTTAAATCATGCACTAACCTATAATCATTTGAAGTTGGTTTTCTTATTGGAAAGATTGGAGTGTTGCATGCACTTTTAGTTATGATTAACATTCCTGCTTCTAATAACCCATCAATAATTGGTTTTATTCCTTCTATCGCATCCTGCTTTAGGGGATATTGCTTTTTATGTGGTAATCTTGCTCCTATTTTTATTTGGAATTGGAGAGAAGTTACTGATCTCACTAATCCTACATCCGTTTTGTGTGTTGACCATACTTGTCGTGAGACCTGTTTTAGCAATTTTTCATGTTCTTCTGTTAGAATCAGAATCAGAATCAGAATGAGCTTTATTGCCAAGTGAGTGTGCACACACACACACACAAGGAATTTGTTTTGGTACAGGGGGGGGGGGGGGTACTCCAGTGCAAACAGACATAAATACAAATGCTACAAAGGGTCAAACAGTAAACATAAATGCTACAGAAATGCTACAAAAAACTAAAAGACTAAGAGAAAAATGCACAGATAACCTGAGAAACAGGATGAAAGGGGAACTAATTGGTGTGCAAAGAGCAAGAAGGTGCAAGTGTCATAGTGCAGGTGGTGGAAGGGAATGGTGGAGAGCTACGAGTTTAAGAGTTGGATGGCCTGAGGGAAGAAGCTTCCTTTGTGCCGGGCTGTCTTGATGTTTGGAGCTCTGAAGCGCCGGCCAGACGGTAAGAGCTGGAAGAGGTGGTGACTCGGGTGGGTGGCATCCAGAGTGATTTTCCGAGCTCTTTTTCTCACTCTGGAGGTGAACAGGACTTGGAGGGTGGGTAGGGTAACACCGATGATCTTCTCAGCGGTCCGGACTGTCCTCTGAAGTCTTCGGATGTCTGATTTAGAGGCAGAACTAAACCAGACAGTGATGGAGGAGCACAGGACCGACTCGATGACCGCTGAGTAGAACTGGGTCAGCAGCGTCTGTGGAAGGTTGAACTTCTTCAGCTGGCGCAGGAAGTACAACCTCTGCTGGGCCTTCTTCGTGATGGAGTCGATGTGGAAGTTCCACTTCAGGTCCTGAGAGATGGTGGTGCCCAGGAACCTGAATGACTCCACTAGTGCCACAGTGCTGTTCATAATGGTGAGAGGGGGGTGGGTGGGGGCATTTCTCCTGAAGTCCACAACCATCTCCACTGTTTTGAGCGTGTTTAGCTCCAAGTTGTTGTGACTGCACCAGCGAGCCAGCTGCTCCACCTCCTGTCTGTATGCAGACTCTTCACCGTCCTGGATGAGACCAATGACAGTGGTGTCATCTGCAAACTTCAGGAGTTTCACAGAGGAGTCACAGGAGGTGCAGTCGTTTGTGTAGAGGGAGAAGAGCAGTGGGGAGAGAACACACCCCTGGGGGGCGCCGGTGCTGGTGATGCGGGAGCCAGAAGTAAATTTCCCCATCCTCACTAGCTGTTGCCTATCCGTCAGGAAGCTTGTAATCCACTGACAGGTGGAGTCAGGAACAGAGAGCTGGGAGAGTTTATTCTGGAGGAGTGATGGGATGATGGTGTTGAATGCTGAGCTGAAGTCCACAAACAGAATCCTTACATAAGTCCCTGGTTTGTCCAGATGTTGCAGGATGTAGTGCAGCCCCATATTGACTGCATCATCCACGGACCGATTGGATCGGTAGGCAAACTGCAGGGGGTCCAGGAAGGGTCCAGTGACGTTCTTCAGATGGGCCAACACCAGTCTTTCAAAGGACTTCATGACCACGGATGTCAGAGCCACTGGTCTGTAGTCGTTGAGTCCTGTGATTTTTGGCTTCTTGGGGATGGGAATGATGGTGGAGCGTTTGAAGCATGCAGGGACTTCACACAGCTCCAGTGATCTGTTGAAGATCAGAGAGAAGATGGGAGCCAGCTGGTCAGCACAGGTTCTGAGGCATGATGGTGAAACCCCATCTGGTCCTGGTGCTTTCCTTCTCTTCTGCTTCCTGAAGAGCCGACACACATCGTCCACACTGGTCTGAAGTATCAGAGCGGGGGAGAGGGGGTTGATGGATGGAGGTGTTAATGGTTGCTCTGGAGGACAATCAGAGCGGGTGGGGGGTGATTCAAATCTGCAATAAAACTCATTCAGATCGTTCACCAGCGTTTGATTGCCTATTGAGGAGGAGGATGGAGTCCTATAGTTGGTTATTGTCCTCAGGCCTCTCCACACTGAAGCAGAGTCGTTAGCTGTAAACTGGTTTTCCAGCTTTTTGGAGTAGCTCCTCTTAGCTGCTCTGATCTCCTTATTCAGTGTGTTCCTGGCCTGATTATACAAGACCCGATCACCACTTCTGTAGGCATCTCCTTTGGCTTTACGAAGCTGTCTGAGTTTTCCAGAGAACTAGTAGCATTATTATATTAATTTTGCATAACAATCTTCCTTTTTTTCAGTTCACATGTGCTTTGTGGACTTGGAGAAGGCATTCGACCGGGTCCCTCGCGACATCCTGTGGGAGGTGCTCCAGGAGTATGGGGTCCGGGGCCCTTTGCTGAGGGCTATCCGGTCTCTGTACAAACGGAGCAGGAGCTTGGTTTGCATTGCCGGTAGTAAGCCAGACCTGTTCCCAGTGCATGTTGGACTCCGGCAGTGCTGCCCTTTGTCACCGGTTCTGTTCATTACTTTTATGGATAGAATTTCTAGGCGCAGCCAGGGGCCGGAAGGAGTCCAGTTCGGGGACCACAGGAAATCATCTCTGCTTTTTGCAGATGATGTTGTCCTGTTGGCTCCATCGAGCCAGGGTCTCCAGCATGCGCTGGGGTGGTTTGCAACCGAGTGTGAAGCGGCTGGGATGAGAATCAGCACCTCCAAGTCCGAGGCCATGGTACTCAACCGGAAAAAGGTGGCTTGCCATCTCCAGGCCAGGGGAGAGATCCTGCCTCAGGTGGAGGAGTTTAAGTTTCTCGGGGACTTGTTCACGAGTGAGGGAAGGACAGAACGTGAGATTTACAGACAAATCGGGGCATCGGCAGCAGTAACACGATCGGTGTACTGGTCCATTGTGGTGAAGAAGGCGCTAAGCCGGAAGGTGAAGCTCTCGATTTACCAATCAATCTATGTTCCTACTCTCACCTATGGTCATGAGCTTTGGGTCAAGCTTTGGGTCAAGGACAAGATCATGGATCCAAGTGGCTGAAATGAGCTTCCTCCACAGGGTGGCCGGGCGCTCCCTTAAAGATAGGGTGAAGAGCTCAGTCACCCGGGAGGAGCTCAGAGTAAAGCTGTTGCTCCTCCACATCAAGAGGAGTCAGTTGAGGTGGCTCGGGCATCTGTTTTGGATGCCTCCTGGGTGCCTCCCTGGGGAGGTGTTCCAGGCATGTCCCACCGGGAGGAGGCCCCATGGAAGACCCAGGACACGCTGGAGGGACTATGTCTCCCGGCTTACTTACTTTGTAAATGAATCTTACTTTTTCTGCTATTACCCCATCTGCCTGCTTACTAGTGATTCTAATGAAATGTTTATCTGGTGAAATTTGGATGAACTGACTAAGGCCTCTTTTATCATCGGTCCCAAGTTTTGAGATTCATAGCCTTCTGCTAGGAGCAATGTGACATGAGGTGCTGATTCTGGGACTTGGAACCATGCTTTTAGCTCATTCGGGAGTGTAACTATTGCTGCAGCTCCTTGAGGTTCCAATATGATGTAATCATACTGAATGGCTGAGGTTGTGTGATTCATCAATCCATCCCATTTTTGTCATACAACATGGTGCAGTGGAGTGGGAGAGTTGGCTCTCGTGCCTTTTCATGGTAATGAGTTATGAACAATTTCCAAGTTTCTGTCACGAATCAGGGTTATCAGAAGTATCGGACCAATAATGACGCCCACTCTGGTACTCCAGGTTCAGAGAAATCAGGCTTTATTAAACAAAACTTGAAAAACAAGACACAGGAGAACTAGGGCAGGAAATTAAACAAGAACTAAACTACGGAAACAAAAATACAGAAAACTGGACAGATACAAACAGAAGAGCAAAGGCAAAGGATCTGGGCCACACACACACTGGGGTCACACAGGTCTGTAAGGGTTCAGGGACAAGACAGGGGATTTAGACACCAATAGAGAACACAGAGGACCGGGCATGAACAAAGAACACCGAGAATGCAGGGGAATCACATGAACATGAACAAGACAGGCAAGAACACTTGAACTAAGGGAGTGAACAAGAACAGGGCAGCTAGACACAAAAACCTGAACATAAGAGGAACTAGAAAAACACACAAGACATGGTGAAAAATACTCACAGAAAAAACCAGAAACAACTTAACTTAAACCGGAGAAAACTAAAAGTAGTCCATGATCGAAAATCCAGGCACTGAAAGAAAACAAGCTTAAGGCAGGCAGGTAAGTCAAAAAAAAAAAAAACTCAAACCACGGACATTAGTCTCAAAACGGGCTTTCTCAGCAGAATCACGAGATGATGTGAGACAACCTGGCAAAGACACAGTGACTGAACAAAAGAATATAAAGTGAGGGACAAAACAAGGTACAGGTGAAAACAAAGAAATCAGGTCAAAGTAAAGTGAACCAAAATCAACCAAAACCAGATCCTGCATGATCCTTTCAAAGTAAAGGAAAAAGGACGTCCAAAAAACACACATCATTACAGTTTCCCATTTTTGCTTTAGGAATGAATATTGCGGTGTTATTTTCATCCAGTATACTTGTGCTTCTTCTGTCTTGTCTGCCGTGTCTTGATCCATTATGGGTTCGATCAGTGACATCATAGTGCTCTGACCGTCTTCTGGGAAGAAACTCCCTCTGGTGTACACAGTATTTTTGCTTTCAGTGAGCATAGGATATCTCTTCCTAACAGATTTATTGGTGTGTTTTCTGAATAGAGGAGTGGAGCATAGACAGTTTTTCCTGCAACCTTCATTGGAACCGGTTCTGTCATAGGTATTACTTGGGTTTTCCCAGAGAGGCCAACATTTCAAATCTTTGAAGTAGATAGGGGAAGTTCAGCTCCTTCGTTTCCAATACATGAATATGTTGCTCCTGTGTCCACCATAAATTGATATTGTTGATCTTGAATTGTGATTCCTATGGTTGGTTCACTTTGTGGTTGCATCGTGATGACAGGTGCAATTACTTCCCCTTTAGGCTTCTCTAGGCATCCCTATTGCCACTGTGCTGCAGGGCCCATCCATGGGTTGTTGGAATCCATAGTTCTCATCCATGGGTTCCCTGGACAGTTTCTTTGTAAGTGGCCTAGTTGTCCACATCCCCAACATTGTATCTCTCCTCTCAATGCTGTATAGGCAGTCCTGCTGGAAGCTGTTGTTGTTGCTGTTGGTACTGCATTTGGGGAGGACCCCATCTCCATCTTTCTCTCTGAGGTGGTCCTCCTCTTTGATTAAATCTTCCTCTACCCTGGAGGGGATAACTTGTGTTTCCTCCTTGGTTAAGACGCACATGTACGGGAGCAGCCTGTTGCACAGGTGCGGACATTGGAGGCCCATATGATGGATGCTGTGTGGCAGGTGGTACAGGTGGTTGCAGGTTTCGGTTCTTGTTTAAGTGCTGGTACTGCAACAGTCACTGATGCCTGTGTCTTCACTTTTTCTCTCTTTTTTCTGCTTTGTCAGTTCTCCTATCTGGAGTTGTTTTAGCTTACCAGCTAACATTTTAGTTGTTTCTTTTTTTCTGCTCTGTGTGCTTCCACATAAAGCACAATGTGTTCAGAGAACATTGGCCAGTCCATTTTAATTAATCCAACCACACTGTCTAGTTTCTTTCTTACATCTTCTGGCATGTCTTTCTTCACCATCAGCTTGAAAAGAGATTTAGTTGTTTAATTTACATTCCATTCACTTCCTGTTTCATCCTTCCATTTCCTCTGGAATCCATGAAGAAATTGAGTTGGACTTTCTTCATCTTTCAATGTCTTTTTCCAGCTTTGAGGGATCCATCTTAGATGGGTATTTTTCTCATAGCGCCCGCCATACTTCTGATCTGTAATTTCCAAATGGTACTCCATCATAACGATTGTCTTGGACCACTGCTATCGTGCCTCCCTCTGTCAGGATTTCCATAGTAGTTTGTTTTCCTACTATTTGCATCAGCAGAGCCTTGATGTCTCCCATAGCCGGCGTTATTCCTCCTGTGTTTTCTTCAAAAGCTGTGATCCATTTGTCTGCTCCATCTGTCAGGGCTGGTAAGCGATTTGTCAATCCCACCATATCCATGAAACTCCATGGTACATATCTGGCTGCTTGATTGGGTCCTTTTTGTAATAATGGTGCCATGTACGAAGTTCCTTCTCTCACTTCCAACTCCTGGTCCTCTTCCTCCTCTTCTTCTGAATTTGAGTTTCCTGTCTCTGCTGGGAATTTTATCCTTTTCCCACTTCTCAGAATCATGGGTCTAGTGACTTCTCCTCTTGCTGGCTGAATGTCACCTTTGATGTGTACGCTGAAGTTTTGTGGTGCTTTCTTTGTGTGAGGAATTCTCTGTTGGCTGTTTTCCCTCTGCTCTGCTTCTCTCATTTCCCGCTGCACTATCTCTTGAAGTTCATCAATGTAACGGGCTGCTTCCTCTATGTCCATGGAACCTCTTCTTTTACTTTGTTGGGTTCCCTGTTTAATTATTTTATCCCACTCATTCTCTTTCTCCAGACTCTTCTGTCTGTGGTTGTCTATAGAATCTCTAAGTTGTTCAGCTGATTTCTGATATTTGTTGGAGAAAGGGTTCTCTGGTTTCCAATAGGCCCCATGTTGCCGTCTGTTTCTCTCTGTTTCACACTCCTGTTCTGCTCAGATCCATTAATGGACGTGTTTCTTTAATGTCTATTTTATTTAGATCTGGATACATATGTGATGTAACTTTTCTACTTATTGTCTTCTTTCCCAGGTCTGGCAGCTCTGAGGAAGTGTCATGTCCTGCTTCTGTAGATCTATTTAAGTGCAGTGGAGTAACTTGATCTCCCACTCTCCATTTCTCTCGTGTGTGTGTGTATATTCTTCTGTCATGCATTCTTCTTTTTCTCTTAACTCAACAGTAAAAGTTCCTTCTATACTACCCTCCATTTCTGTTTCTACAGTCAGTGGACATTGTCTAACTTTCCTCCGGGCCTCGTGCGGTGGTTGGGCTTCTGCTTCTGGTGCTGTGGGCTTAATTTTCTCTGCCTCCAGTTCAGGCTTTACTATCTGCTTTTGTGCTCCTTCCATTTTGAAATAACTCAATATTTCTCTCTGTTCTTCATTTTTCAGTCTTTTCTTCTGGTGCCTCTATTATCATTTTTTTTTATCCTTATTTCTCAACTCTGTCTCCACTCTATCACAGTATACCAATTCAAAGGTCCCATCCATAGGCCATTGTGTGCCTCCTGATGTTATTCTGTGCCATCTTCTCATGCACTGTTGAATTTTCCGTCGTCTGGTCAGGTGTTTTAACATAATTAATTCCACCGTTCTTCTTCGTTATCTATTTCATCAATTATATTTTACACTTTCCAACACACCCACTTTACTATTCATTAGTTATTTTAAACTTTATAGTTTATACCTTACCAATTTTTACACATTACGAGCAATAGTATACATTCATTATTAGCAGCTTTTCATAAGCAACCTTTTTACACACTACTCATTTGCAACTTACTCTTTATTTATAATCATCAAGCAGCTTTTTACATATGTATACAAGGCCTTAATTCTACTTCTACTTAGATTTGACACAGAGGTCCATCTATACCCACCTATTCCTGGAGCCTAGCTCTCTTTTGGGTGAACGGCATTGTAGGTCACCAGTCCATCACAGGGCCACATAGAAACAACCTCTCACTCCTATGAGCAATTTAGAGTCACCAATCAACCTGACATACATGTTTTTGGAATCCACGCAAGCACGGGGAAAACATGCAAACTCCACACGGAAAGGCCGGGTTTCAAACCTGGGACCTTCTTGCTGTGAGGCAATGGTGCTAACCTCTCATTCACCGTGCTGTTGTGACACACAAAGAAGTTAGTCTGGACCAGTGTACGTGTGCGAACAGATTTTATTCTGAGTAACTTTCCAAGTATTTCATTCAGTGACATCAGAGGGGCCCTAATACAATATCTCTTTGGCATTCATTTTTTTTAACCTGGAGCTGCTCCCCACTAAACTGTTATAAAACAGGTAGGGAGTGCTACATAAATAAATGAAAAATTACAGAACACAATAGTGACTTGATTTTTGTTAATAGTCACAGGAATTCATGATGCATCCTGCATTAAGTCATGTCTTAAGGCATTGTAAATTCATTAAACATTACTTAGTATATGCGTTGTAAAGTTGTTGCATAGTGTTACCATAAAAGTTTAAGAT
Organism: Mastacembelus armatus; assembly: GCF_900324485.2. Classification (NCBI taxonomy): domain Eukaryota; kingdom Metazoa; phylum Chordata; class Actinopteri; order Synbranchiformes; family Mastacembelidae; genus Mastacembelus; species Mastacembelus armatus. The sequence goes on from NC_046649.1 coordinate 1,214,064, forward strand.
TTAGCCCTTGATCACTTCAGAATGGAAAAATTTCTCTTCTTTGTTGTGATCAATGGAAGCTGTCCATATAGTCTGGCAGCTGTTAAAGAAAAAGCCACGTACTGGCCCTTTAATGAAAGGACCACCCCATTCATATTCATGGGGGAGAACTGAATTAGATAGACTCAAATAAAAAAATCATACAAAGGCTGACCTGGATATAGAAAAGGATAGACCTTCTTTTACTATATCATTATTTCATTATTATATCATTATTAATATATCCAGTCAGCCCCCGTCTGCTCTCCCGTTGAGCCGCATCTATGTGTCATTGCAGGGACTGAGCTGCTAGCAGCTGCGGCAAGATTGTCAGCAGTAACAGTGACATGGGATTTCAACCTTCAAAATAAAAGCCAAAGCAGTATTCCATTTACTCTTAGGAAACAGTCACTGCATACTATAAAAAGTATAAAAATAGGGTATATTTAATTCGGTGCATTGCGGGTGGAGATACAAACATTTCGCATATATTTTGGAACTTGTTTAAAGCTTAAAATTGAAAGATTTTTTTTAGTGACGGTGCACAGCTTTTATTGGGAGTACACAGTACAGCTGTAGGCGCTTGAAACAAAGAACAACAAGGGACGCAGTGGTATTAATTAATTATACTTGGCTGAAATCAATCTCATTTCCCTTCTTCTGTCACATGGGAAAGAAGGTTAAGGTTTCTTTCCGTTATGTTAATCAATTCACATCTTCCCATATTAACATGAGTTAGAGCCATTAGAAACAAGCATGGAGTTAGCAGCTGTTATTCTGAATAGTCGTAGCGGATGTGAGGGCGTACAGGCACGGTGGAGCTGCTGGTTAGGAACAGGATGCTGTCAGGACGAAAAGACGTACCGAGCTAACGGGGACAAGCCGCAGCAGCATCCTTTGTTTTCTGGAGCTCTTTAACCAGGTAAGGGCTGCTAACTAGCATAGCTGTGATACTGACCTGTTTGCCCGACATGTTTTTAATGGTCGAAACGTTGTTGACACTTGACGTACGCAGGACCTGTTCCTTTCTATTTCAATTTCAGTCGAAAATACGGTTATTGTTCGGCATACTGTCAGACAGGCAGTAGCTAAAGCAAATGTATTCAACGGTCCGTTCCGCTAAAAGGGCCGTGCTAGTGGTGGTCGTGTGTAATGTAAAGAGTAGCTGGAGTTGTTGGTGTATTGTGACAGAGCTAGCTTCCAGCTCAGTAACACAGACGTGATGTGATACATGGTTGTGCTGCTGGAGTCTTGTATGTGGGAGGCTGTGCATTGCATTGCACCACCACCGTGGCATATACGCACGCAGGTGTAGTTTGTGTGTAACCTGCTTATGTTCTGCTTCTTCTAAAGCATGTACGCCCTGCTCTTTTCAACGGGGCACTGCATGATTCGGATGTGTTGTAACAATTGATTGTAACAGTATTCTGATTTTCAGCCGTGATGTAAGTAGTGACTTTTGTGTCCGCTCTCCGTTCATACAATCCAATGTGCATCCTACTTTTATTCGTGACGTGGCAGATTTGGATTTGGTTGTAACAAAGGCTGAGTCTATTATTAAAAGGTTTCACTATTTGTACCAATATGTTATAGTGGTTTTAATACCAAAATGGTATCTGTATTGACATGTTATCATCATCATGTGTTACTTTAAGTGCATACTGGGTTTTAGTGGTTTGGTATGTTTTTAATACAGCAGTGAAATCCCACTAATTGGAGGAGCTGTGGTCCTTCAGTCCAATTGAAATCATAGAGCTTAGAGATTCCAACTATTACTGACCAACATTATGTCACAGCAACAAACCATTCAACCATCCTTCAGTGTTTTTAAAGTTTATAAAACATCAGCCACAGAAGAGTTTTGTTTTGCTGCCACTATTGTGTCAAATTCAGTTCTCCTGTCAGGATTTGTTTGTTCTCTATTGAAACTGTGTTTCAAACAAAGCTCTCTGTGGTGGGTAGGGTTAGATTAAGATGTTGAGGGGGAATGCATCCAAATAGGGAAGCATACTCCAACAAAATGTTTCTGTCCCTAAAAAAAAAATGCAGTGGTGGGAGAACCCACCACCTGGGGAGCGCCAGTGCTGATGGTCCAAGTTCTCGATGTGATGCTCTCCAGCATCACCTGCTGTCTCCTGTCAGTCAGGAAGGTGGTGATCCATTGACAGGTGGAGGCGGGTACTGTAAGATGAGTGAGCTTGTAGTGGAGGATTTCAGGGATGATGGTGCTGAGCTGAAGTCCACAAACAGGATCCTTGCGGATGCCCCTTGGGAGACAAGACAATGCAGGATGTAATGCAGTCCTATGACAGCATCACCCACCAAGCTGTTAGCCTGGAGGGAAACTGTGGGGGGTTCAGTAGGGGGCCTGTGATGTCCTTCAGGTGGCTCTACACCAGTCTTTCAAAGGATTTCATGACCGCAGACGTCAGGGCCACAGCGCTGTCATCATTTAATCCTTTGATGGAGGGCTTCTTGAAGACTGGAATGATGGCACGCAGGCAGTCCATTCACATGGGTGAGTGGTGTGAAGGGACTTTTCAAACCTGCAATAGAAGCTGTTCACATTGTCTGCCAGTCTAAGATTTCTCAGGGTGGGGCGATGGTCTTCTGTAGTTGGTAATGTGCTGCAGCCCTCTCCAGACTGGCACAGTCTCTGGCAGATAAGTTATTTTTTATCCTCTCACTGTAGCTCTTCTTAGCTACCCTGATCTCCCTTGTCAGCTTATTTCTAGACTGTTTGAACAGGGCCCAGTCCCCTCTTCTGTAGGTCTCCTCTTTGGCCTAGTGCATTTTCCTGCAGTTTGGGTGTGAACCATGGTTTATTGCACAGAAGATCTTGGTCTGTACACACATCCTCACAAAAACTGATGTACAGTGAGTTCATTGAGGTTTGTGGCTGCAGCTTCAAATACTTTCCCATCTGTGCAGTCAAAGCAGGCCTGTAACTCCAGCTTTGACTCCACTGTCTATTTTTTCACAGTCCTTACCACAGGCTTAGAGGATTTTAGCTTCTGCCTGTAGGTCGGGATGAGATGAAGCAGACAGTGATCTGAGTGTCCTAAAGCAGCACGGGGAACAGAGCGATAAGTGTCCTTTCAAACTGTGTAACAGTGGTCTAGTGTGTTCGTGTCCCTCATGGGACATTTAATGTGCTGTCTGTATTTGGGAAGTTTGTGGGTGAAGTTTTCTCTGTTAAAATCAACCAGAATGAGGAACAGGCAATCTGGGTGTTGTTTCTCCACATTTGTTACCTGCTCAGCCAGCTGTTGTGTCACTTCAGTGATGCAGACCTGAGGTGGAATGCAAACTCCGACCAGAGTGAACGAGATATATTCTCATGGAGAATAAAATGGTTTGCAGTTTATGAAGAGGGTCTCCAAGTGAGGACTGCATGACTGTGACATTTGTCACCAACCTTCCCTATAAATAGAAGGTATAGGAAGGTATACCCTTGTCTCAGTCTGGTCTTACAGCCCACTACAGCTACCAATGTCAATCCAAAAAAAAAAAAAAGAAATATCAAAACTCTTATTCAGTAATAAGACAAAAATGTGTGTGTTTTGATACTATTTAAAAAAAATTGTAGCCCTTTCTGTAGCGGGAAACTTTGTTTCTGAGGTAGCATTGAACAGTAATGCCCAGCCTCACTCTGACTGGTCAAAGTTTTAATCACCCAAACTGCAACCACATTAATGATAGGTGTGTTTGTGTTGATTTCATTGATCAGTTTCACTGTTAGTGTAGCTGACAAACCAGGAACAAATGGGAGCTTTATTGTTGCATTGATTATTTTCCAATCTCTTCTCTTGTACTTAATGTTTTAAAGGTAGCTCTATTAAATATATATATGTTGATACAGAAAGTGGTTCTGGTAAGCCGGTTCGACTCCCGAGCCGGTCGTCATATATAACCTGCATGTCTTCCCTTATCAAATAAAGGCAAAAACTGCCCAAAAGAAAAAAAGCACAGCATCAGGTATTGTGCAGAACCTGCCTTGATAACACCTACCTCACAGGGCAACAATACTAACCTGCATCAAAAAACTGCTGACCACCAGTGTGTCCAATAAGCCAAATACCACCTGACAGGGATCATTGACCAAAATGTTTGAAAGTACAACTCCAAATGAACATAATTCAAAATAACGTGGAAATTACTCAGGCAATAAAATAATTCATAGCGAAAGATATGCTGCCCCTCAGTACAAGCCTTGGTTTATGGCTATGATTAATATACTGGATAACCAGTACAACATGCCCTTTCATACATATTTTACAACCATGTGGTCAAGCTGGACAGCAGAGTCTCACAGAGCATTTTCTTAATGAAGACTTCGACCTTACACCAGACTTATTTGTCAGTGTTAAGTTGTCATAATAATTATTACATGTTTAGAAGGCTGGACGTTCAACAAATCAGGCAATATACCACTGTGATTGAAGTACTGAAATTAAATTGTTTTTCATATCAATTCATACATCACCTAATTTAGGCCATATAGGCCCATACATTTTTAAATTATCTAATATTGTGTTGGTCATATTTGGTGTTTGTGTTTGTTAAATAATACAAAACAATACAAAAATAACAAGCATGAAATAATTACAGTGCCAACATGATTTATGTGCAGTTAATCACCATAAACTCATCTTCATGTGAACAAATCTTTTTCAGTCTCCAAGCTAGTTTGCTCAGAATATTTTAATTAATTTTTCTAAGGCAGTGTTAGAAGATGCATATTTAATACAAAAGCACTTACTAAAAATAAGGCCAAGTGCCCAAGAAAATGATAGTTAACCGGTTAACTTACTCTTATGGATGAATGTGTTGATTATTGATTAGATGAATGAATTTGTCTATAAAATTGCAGAAAACTGAAAAATACAGTTGTCTGTTGTATGACTACTGTGAGACAGGGAGGTGAGAGGGGTTCCCGGACTAGATGTCAACATGGCTTTGTCTTCCCACCTTTATCTAATTGCGTTTTTTTTATTTATTTTTTTGTAACCAGTAGTGCGATTAGAGTAGGCTGAGGTCAGAAGTGAGCATTTGTGAGCAGCAATATGGTTTCATGCCAAGAAAGAGTACCACAGATGCAATATTTGCTTTGAGAATGCTGATGGAGAAGTACAGAGAAGGCCAGAAGGAGCTGCATTATGTCTTTGTAGATTTGGAAAAGTTCAAGGTGGAGGTGGGACTGCACCAAGGATTGGCTTTGAGCACCTTCTTGTTTGCTGTGGTGATGGAGAGGCTGACAGATGAGGTTAGACAGGAATCTCCGTGTACCTACATTGTCATCTGTAGTGAAAGCAGGGAGTAGTTGGAGGAAAATCTAGAGAGGTCAGAGTGAGGTCAGAAGAGTGTCAGCAAGAATGAAAGGAAAGGTGTACAAGACAGTGGTGAGACCAGCAATGTTGTATGGTTTAGAGACAGTGGCACTGAGAAAAAGACAGGAGGCAGAGCTGGAGGTAGCAGAGCTGAAGATGTTGAGGTTCTCTCTGGGAGTGACGAGGATGGACAGGTTCAGGAATGAGTACATCAAAGGTACAGCTCATGTTAGATGTTTCGGAGAAAAATCCAGGGAAGCCAGATTGAGATGGTTCACAGGAGGGACAGTGAATACATTGGTAAAAGGATGCTAATGTTCGAGCTGCCAGGTAGGAGGCCTAGAGGAAGACCAAAGAGGAGGTTCTTGGATGTAGTGAAGGAGGACATGAGGATAGTTGGTGTGGAGGATACAGAGGACAGGGTTAAATGGAGGCAGATGATTTGCTGTGGCAACCCCTGAAGGGAGCAGCCAAAAGGAAAAGAAGTCACTTTATACAGTGATCCACTAACGGACTAATTCCATTTATCATTATCACAACAGTTATTTGCTCTGATGCTAGCCCATCTCACTCCATCTAAACATCTAGATGTACAGATGTTTATGGCTACTCTGCTTGCCTTACATTGCCCCCTGGGGATAAATTGTTTTTTGTATTGAATTGAATTGAATTGAATTAAGGTGACATTTTCCATGCAGCATTTAATATAAAACAGTACAGAGCTATTTCAGTCAAGCTTAAAGTTTCCTCTTTATTCCCAAGTGACATGTAAAGACGTAAGGTTTATTTTGATTTAGATATATTTTCTTTAAAAAATGAACATGGCAAACATAGTACATTATACAACTGTATTTCAAGTAAATAAAATGTATATATATAATAAATCAATCAATTCAATTCAGTTCAATTCATCTCAAGGCACTTTACAAAATCAAAAAAACCCAACAAATCCCTTAAGAGCAAGCACTTGGCGACAGTGGAGAGGAAAAACTCCCTTTAACAGAAGAAAAAACCTCCAGCACAACTGGGCTCAGTTTGGGCAGCCATCTGCCTCAACCAGTTGGGGTGAGTGGATAGCAACAATAAACAACACACCTCATTATAGCTAATGTGATGCCGCCTCGCACTGAGCGCACTGGTAATATGGAAATAAGCTGAGGTGAGCCTGGTACAGTAGTTCTGTACACGCCCCCGAGACATGACATAAAACGTCAAGCGTCATCGTAGAATTCATTCACTTTTCCTGTGCATTTCGAATATGGCACGTTATGTGGTATGTTTCAGACAGCGATGAAGAGTTCACTTTGTCCTTAAAGGAAAAATGTGACTCAGATAACGAATGTTTGTATCTACATTGTATTGTATTGCACTAATTCCCTCTCAGCCACATTCCCGACTGAAAGGCTCATTATGCGGGTCTTTGTGCTGGTCTTTGTCTTCTAAGATACAGTATTGTTCAAAATAATAGCAGTACAATATGACTAACCAGAATAATCCAGGTTTTTAGTATATTTTTTTATTGCTACATGGCAAACAAGTAGGGGGTGCAGTAGATTCTCAGAAAACAAACAAGACCCAGCATTCATGATATTCATGTTCTTAAGGCTGTGCAATTGGGCAATTAGTTGAAAGGGGTGTGTTCAAAAAAATAGCAGTGTCTGCCGTTGACTGTACAAACTCAAAACTATTTTGTACAAATGTTTTTGTTTCTAGGATTTAGCAATCCTGTGAATCACTAAACTAATATTTAGTCGTATGACCACAGTTTTTTATAACTGCTTCACATCTGTGTGGCATGGAGTTAACCAATTTGTGGCACCTTTCAGCTGTTATTCCACTCCATGATTCTTTAACAACATTCCACAATTCATTTACATTTCTTGGTTTTGCTTCAGAAACAGCATTTTTGATATCACCCCACAAGTTCTCGATTGGATTAAGGTCCGGGGATTGGGCTGGCCACTCCATAACATTAATTTTGTTGGTTTGGAACCAAGACTTTGCTCGTTTACTAGTGTGTTTGGGGTCATTGTCTTGTTGAAACAACCATTTCAAGGGCATGTCCTCTTCAGCATAAGGCAACATGACCTCTTCAAGTATTTTGACATATGCAAACTGATCCATGAACCCTGGTATGCGATAAATAGGCCCAACAACATAGTAGGAGAAACATGCCCATATCATGATGCTTGCACCACCATGCTTCACTGTCTTCACTGTGTACTGTGGCTTGAATTCAGAGTTTGGGGGTCATCTCACAAACTGTCTATGGCCCTTGGACCCAAAAAGAACAATTTTACTCTCATCAATCCACAAAATGTTCCTCCATTTCTCTTTAGGCCAGTTGATGTGTTCTTTGGCAAATTGTAACCTCTTCTGCACATGCCTTTTTTTTTTAACAGAGGGACTTCGCGGGGGATTCTTGAAAATAGATTAGCTTCACACAGACATCTTCTAACTGTCACAGTACTTACAGGTAACTCCAGACTGTCTTTGATCATCCTGGAGCTGATCATTGGCAGAGCCTTTGTCACTCTGGTTATTCTTCCATCCATTTTGATGGTTGTCTTCCGTTTTCTTCTCTCTGGTTTTGCCCTCCATTTTAAGGCATTGGAGATAATTTTAGCTGAACAGCCTATAATTTTTTGCACCTCTTTATAGGTTTTCCCCTCTCCAATCAACTTTTTAATCAAAGTACGTTGTTCTTCTGAACAATGTCTTGAACGACCCATTTTCCTCAGGCTTTCAAATGCATGTTCAACAAGTGCTGGCTTCATCCTTAAATAGGGGCCACCTGATTCACACCTGTTTTTTCACAAAATTGATGACCTCACTGATTGAATGCCACACTGCTATTTTTTTTAATACAACCCTTTCAACTAATTCCTCAATTGCACAGCCTTAAGAGCGTGCATATCATGAATGCTGGGTCTTGTTAGTTTTGTGAGAATCTACTGCACCAACTGGTAACTTGTTTGCCATGTAGCAATAAAAAATATACTAAAAACCTGGATTATTGTGGTTAGTCACATTGTACTGCTATTATTTTGAACAATACTGTAAATCACATGATTATTCATGATCAGACACGCCTTCCTCCAGATGTCTTTTCTAAACAAAAAGTGGACAAGTACAGAGATGAGTCCATTATCTGAGGCTAAGATAAGATCATTGGTGACTTGTAACAGTGTTGTTTGTTTACTATGATGTGCTCTAAATCCCGATTGAAAATCTTCAAATTGTTAATTTCTGTGTGTTTTTACCTTGAGTTCTTTTTCGTCTTTTTTCTTTACTTTTCCAACTTTAGCTTTTACACATTGAACTAAACTAGGGAATTTTAAAATTTTTTATGTGGTTTTTTTCTGTTTCTTTCGAGCCTTTTTGTGTTTGGCTGTAGTGCTGAGCAGAGTGGCTCCTTGTTTGTGTACACACAAGATCAGATGTTACCACTGTTCAGATCCCCAGTGCTGCCTGGTGCAAGGCCTGAGATCCACACTGAACTCCGAAGGAGATGTCGGCATGGATGCAGAGCTAGGGCGAAGATGAGAGCGAAGGAGGAAATTCAAACTCGCTGTCCCATTTGTCATCATGTGGAATGTGCGGTCTGTGGGAAATAGGACCCCTATCAGGACCCCTGGTAGTCCCTGCCCTGGACCCGCTTAAATTTGCGTATCAGCCTCATGCTGCCGTGGTCGACACCGTCATCTACCTGCTGCAATGTGCTCCCTTTTACCTAGATGGTGGTAAGGGCATTGTGAGGATCATGTTCTTTGATTTCTCCAGTGCCTTTAACACCATTCAACCCTTTCTGATGAGTGAGGAGCTGCTAAGGATAGGTGTCAGCTCCTCCCATGTGTCCCCCCAGTTTGTGCAGCTGGGGGGACTCCCTGTTAGATACTGTGATCAATAATGTCGGGACATGACAGGGGGCGGTCCTGCCTCCACTGCTGTTCACTCTGTACACCCCAGATTTCTAGTAGAGCTCTGGATTCTGCCACCTGCAGAAGTTCTCTGACAACTCTGCAGTGGTTGGGTATATTAGAGATGGACAGAAGTCGGAGTACAGGACATTGATTGGAGACTTTGTGCTCCTGAACGTGGGCAAGACGAGGAGCTCATCCTAGACTTGAGGAGGAAGTGGACACCAGTGGAGCCATCACCATCCAGGGCCAGGAGGTGGAAGTAGTCGACCACTACAAGTACCTGGGAATCCACTTGAACAGCAGGCTGGACTGGTAGGACAATAGCAATGCTATGTACAAGAACGGCATAAATAGACTGTGATGAGGTCCTTTAATGTGTGAAGCAAGATGCTGGAGATTTTCTACCACCTGTGGTTGCAAGCGCCCTGTACTTTGCTGTGGTCTTTTGGGGGAACAGCTGTGGTAAAAGGAACATCAGTAGCATTAACAAACTGATCCAGATGGCTGGACGTGTTATCAGCAGTGACTTTGATCCAGTGAGTAAGGAGGACACTGGACAAATTGCTTTCCATCATGGACAATCCTTCACACCCTCTTCACCACACTATGGAGGGGCAGTGGAGCTCATTCTCCAGCAGACTTATCCAGCTCCACTGCTACAGTGAACAGTATAGGCCTTCATTTGTACCGTTTTCAATCCATCTGTAAAACAACTCACACCTTTGCAACAGATAATTCCATCTTGTTCGTGTTTGTTATGGCATGTTATTCACTCATCCCACTTGTTATACATGTATGTATAGTGTGTGTGTGCGCGTGTGTGTATATATATGTATATATATTTATATACTTCTATTTTTCCTTGTGGAGTTAAATATTATACCTTTGTGCTTATAATATTGTATTACATTTATTTTATTTTTATCTATTACTATTTATCTTATTTTGCTATCGAGTGTTTTCTATGTAACTGAGCTATTGTGATCAAGCAATTTCCCTTGTGGATCAAAAAAGTTGAGTAACTCTAAGTGGTTTGATAGTTGCTTAGCAACAGCTTTTACACATTTAGGGGGACAGTCATGGATAGGGAGTCGGACTTGTAACCCAGAAGTTGCAGGTTCGAGTCTCAGGACCGGCCAATGCTCTCTCCACCTCTGCACCTTCAATATCGTGACTGAGGTGAGACCCTTGAGCAAGGTACTGAACCCCCAACTGCTCCCCAGGTGTCGCAGCAATGGCTACCCACTGTGTTTGGGTGCGTTAAATGCAGAGTACTTTTGCAGAGCACAATTCTGAGTATGGGTCACCATACTTGGCCACAAAGTCACTTTCACTTTTTAAGGATTTTAGAAATAAATGGTAGGTTGGATTGGTCTAGGATTAGCCAAGACTCCTGGATCAAGACTAGGCTTTAGTGCAGTCTTAAAGGCCTGTGGTACGTAGCCTGATGCTAGAGATAAAATTACCAAGTCTAATAAAGATGAGTTAATTAATGGCAGGGTGTCTTTTAAGTAGTCTAGTCGGGATGGGGTCTAAGAGACACGTTGATGATTTAGATGAAGCAACTACTGAATTCAGAGAGATCTATGGGAGAGAAGCAGTCTAAACATAACTGAGGTCTTACAGATGATTCAAGAGCTACTGTAGTAGAAGATTCATTTATTGCAGGTATAGTAAGCATCTACTGAATTTTATTTCTAATAGTTGTGATTTTATTTGTAAAGAAACTCATAAAGTCATCACTGCTGAGAGCCAAGGGAACACTGGGCTCAACAGAGCTGTGACCTTTTGTCAGCCTGGCTACAGTGCTGAAAAGAGTGATGTGTGGGTTATTTCAGAATAGTTATTAATCTGGGCCTGTATTAAAGGTGAGGACACATGACTGTAAAAAATTTTTTTTCCACGCCATTATTCTTTGGACATGCAAACATTGTCACCCTCTAACTGAGCAGACGATCACACTATTTATTTGTGAGGAATCTGTCTAGCTCTTGAACATACTTAAGAATATACAGGTCATGCACAATTCTGAAACTGAACATTTCAAAAATGTTTACAGTAATAACTTTCTTTTTTCTTTGTTTGTGCCTTTCATGGATTAGTGTCCATCTTGGCACTGCTTCCCCTCACATTCCTGATATTGTCACACAGGCCGGAAACACACCATGGACCTAACTATCAGACTGCTTCTTACAGCCTATTTTTCTTTCTCCCTCATCCTTTTTAGTAAAGAGGCCTCTCTGTTTTCCTGGTTAAAAAGAAGAAGCATCAGACCAAAAACTAATGCCAATCAAGAAATGTGGAGTAGACATCCATATTACAATACTTATAACATGGTTTTGAACGTGTTTATTGAGCCTGTTTGATTCTGAACATGTCATTACTTGACTGGAGTTTATAAAAATAAAACCTGCCCTCTAATACGGTGATTAAGACAGCAGTATAAATCTTTAAGAAGTGACCTGTGGATCTCTGGTAAACCCATTAGCTCAGGGAGACATCAGCTTAACACTTGTGCTTCTTACCTGAACAAGGTCTTCTTCCTTCCCCACTTCTTCTTTAAAATATTTAAAATGCATTTATCTTGGATTTCTGAAGATTAGTCTTTCAATTCGCATTTTATTTCATCACTTTCGTGGCATCTGGCTTCACAGACTCTCATGTCTGCTGATACATTTTGCATGCCATATGTAACTTTTAGCTTCTTGTGAGTCTGTGGATGTACTGTTGCCATGGGCAACAATGTGTACTGTGATTGCATGTTTTCTCCTTCGCCAAGTTATCAAGTGCTTGATAGCCATGTGGAATTCCAGGAACTGTTCTTGTGGTAAGTCTACCTGTGTGCATCTAGCATGTAGAATCATGCTATTCTCCAGAATTTGATGTTCTTTTGAAAATTTAAGTGTAATGAAACGAGGACACAAATGTCTATTGGAATTGGTCAGTTTGTCTCATATGAGCCAATTATGCAGGTTTGTCATTCCAACAAGACACTACTCATTGTAAATCATCTTTTCATTCATCTAAATAGAATAGATCAAGTGCATCATCAGTCTACTGTGCTGTGTTTATGGTGATAGCATTATTGGTTTGACAATGTTATTGGCTGTCATGAAAATAAACAAGTCTGAGCAGATTTCATGTTTTCAGAAAGACCAGATAATATAACTACATCTATGACTGCCATTGTTCAGCTGTCAAGTTTTTATTTTTTTAAGTCCCATTCATAATCTGACTGGGATTTGTGAAACCAAAATTTGAACCACATGAGATTTTTTTTCAAGAATTCCATTGGCACACCTTGGATTGATGTATGCCCCAGTATTTAATCTAGGCGCTTTTCAAAAAGGGGTAGAGGGAAAAAGTGGGAAAGTAGAGGGAAAGTGTCAAAACACTTGCTTAGTTTACGCAGAACATATCTATTATGTCTGTTATCACAATAAAAATTTAATTGATGGTGATGATAAACTGAGGCATACTTTTCAATTGATAAATGTGTCTGTTCTGCATCTGTGCAATTTGCTTCACAGTCATCCTACACAGTCATGCAACTGAGTTGCATAGAAGATGTGTACGACCAACACGAGGGAAAAGCTGTTGGAAACAAAAAAATAAGCGATTGTAAGGTGACTCAAGACACTGCACAGGACAACAAAATTGTGCTGACTAGAGGTCACACAAATGTGATTTGGGAATGGTTTGGGCTAAACACCAGTACGACATCCATTCGAAAATATGCAGGTCGCTTTGTTGACAAAGACAAGAATGACAAAACAACAAACCTTTTCCTCACTCGAAAAGGTACCCTCCTACTAACATAAAAAACTCTCAAATTGCAGCACTGGCAGCTATGCTTGCTACATTAGGCCTTATTGTTAGTTGACATCCAGCAGCATTTACTTTTGGTCCTGTTTCTTTTGTCAGCCATTATCCAACATGTTAAAAGCTCAAAAAATGCAATACAAGCGCTTTCATCTATGCCTCCACCCATTTTCTAGCTGATCCCAGCTGATATTGGATGAGAGGAAAGGGTACACCCTGAACAGATTGCCAGTCTATCATGTAATTTTATATTTGTATTTCACTGGAAAAGCCTTAAAAAAACCCTTTAGTTCCTAAAGCCACTAAAAGTGGTTTGCTGTGTGTGCAGTGCCAAGATGGAAATATTTTTTTTTACAGCTTTATCTAGAATGTAGTAGAAATGTGGAAGAGCAGCTCTACACACTTTACAAAAACTTTTAACGTGTAGTTTTGCTGCAGAGAAAAGCCATACATAAGCCTAAATCAGGGGTCACCAAACCCTGGTCCTTGAGATCTACTGTCCTGCTTATGTTTTAACTATCCCTGCCCTTCCAGTTTCTGATTGGCTGAACACATCTGATCTAGTTAATCAACAGTGGGTAGGGTAAAGAGAGCTGGAAAGTAAGCAGGGCAGTAGATCTCGAGGACCAGAGTCTGTGGCCTATTAAGCCAGGCTGGCTGCAGAGACAGAACATATACACCATGGTCTAGAATCCAGGCTCTAAAAAGGCTGATAAGTAAAACGCACAGAAAAAGTTTTAATTTAATTTAAAAAAAAAAAAAAAAATTTGCACTGACAAAAATATGACTTCACCTTTCACGGTTCATTTATTTTGGTTTTATGTTATATATATATATATATATATATATATATATATATATATATATATATAGAATATACTGTAGGCTATAGGCTGTCATTTGGGGAGCTTTCATCATTCAAGTATGTATCTTTTAAAATGATCTCCCTCTGTTCTCTACATAATCATTTACAAACCTCACCAATGTTGCCAAAATTTTATTGATGATTTTACAGAGATGCTGTCATGTTTGGATGACCTTGATGTTTTAGCGAAGATTCCAATCTGACTAGACTATAACTGTGTCAAACTTCTTAAGTATAGTTGGCAGTCCTCTCCAATAGGATTACAAACAGAAGAGAAACAACTGAATCCAAGTGCACAGGTGTTTATTCACAGAACACAGTACAGACAAGGTGAGTTATCCCAGGGTATACTAACTGTGTTCTCCCAAGCTCTCTGCCTTTATACTTGTGGTCAGAGGGATGGTTTCCACCCCTTGGACCACCTTCTTTCATTTTATGGTCACCCAGGTTTACCACTATTAGTTTCCCATTTTTAGACATACCTGTGTCTCGCTCTCCCCTCATTCGTTTTTTTTAAGATGCTAGGGGACCATGCCTCACCCATCACTGTCCCCTATAGATGGACGGGCTTCCCCTATTCTCCATTCTTTATTTAGTTGTGGTATACATTTACTATCTCGTACTTATTTTAGGCAAGTCTCAGTCGTGTCCATACTTGGTTTTACGTGCATGCCATTGAGGTCTTACATGCATGCCATTGATCACACCTGTTCCCTTAGATTATTTTGGTCATTTCCTGCTTTTAGCTCCATTCTCTAATATGGCCTTTATATGGACATGTCTTCAATAACATGCACACAGGATATATATTCAGCCTACACATGGCCTTAGATTTCTGGGATAATACACAACAATGCTTTTCAGTCGTCTTCACAGAGTTTAGTTATTACAGGTGATTTAAATGTACACGTGGATAAGGTCTGTGACAGAAATGCCAGAGAACTTTCTGCTTTCCTTGAAACCTACAGCCTTAGTCAGCATGTTAGTGAGCCGACACTCTGGACCTTGTCATCACTAAAGGTGTTAACATTTCAAATGTCACTGTGATTGATGTGGTTTTGTCTGATCATTGCTGATCTGTCCATAATTCCCAAAGATGCAGCTGTAACTCAACTGTCTCTGGACTCTTCTCCGGACTGCACACACAAACTCTGACCTCTAATCCCCGTGAGTCCCTCTCCGCAGTCTCTCAACACACAACCAGGAATTTGGCAGGGCTGGGAGCTTTGTGTGTTGATCTTGCTGAATGATTTCTTTATGCTGTCCAGGGACAGTGTCAACACCAGGTCTCCAGTGGGGTGGGGTGTTCTGCACAGGGATGTTGTTTTGTGCCTTAAAGTGAGCAGAAGTTGTTCAGCTCATTCAGTAGGGAGCTGGTACTGTCGCAGGTCTGCGGTGGGGGCTTGCAGTCTGTAATGGTCTGTATTCCCTGCCACAGGCTCTGGGTGTCTCTGCTGTTTTTGAAACGACGGGCTATCATCCTGGAGTACTGCCTCTTAGCCTCTCTGATGCGGCAGGATAGGTCTTGGTGTCCATTATATCATCAGTGCACATCAGTGGAGATGTAAGTAGTGACAGTATGTAGGTAGTGACAGTCTCTGTGTACTCCTGGAGGTCTGTGGTGGTGTTGTAGGTGGCAGCGTGTTTAACCCTCTGGGGTCTGAGGGGGTTTTTGGGGCCTGGACAAATTTTGACATGCCCTGACATTTGTGCTTTTTTCAGTGTTTTTTAAACATATTAATGTCTAAAGTCTAATAACACTGTAATCAGCACAAAATTGGCTACAATAATATGTGAGCAGCAAGTTTATACAGTATTGTGTTTTTGAGAAAAAAGTGTTTATGCATGGCTAGTGAAAAACTACAATTTTTTACTCACTGAAATAAGACCATAAACACAAACAGAACATTGGTTCACAAGACTTTGGAGACCAGCATGTTGTAGGCTAAAGTGTTTACTTCAGAGTGCTGTGAATGTCATCTTGTTCACACATTCACAGTAAACAATACACTGATTTAAATTTTCTAAGACACTTTTTGTCCAGAAAAGGCCAAGAGGGTGTGTCTGAGGATGAATAGTCATGATTTACCTGAGAACACAAAAGACGCACTGAACGTCCAGACAAAGCCGCGCATAATGAGCCTTTCAGTCAATGTAGATGGGACGAATTAGTGCAGCACAATACAAAACAATGAGGAGCCAAACGATCCTCATTTGAGTTAAAATCAGTGTTTTTACTCTGAGGACAAGCTAAACTATTTGTCTCTGTGTGGAATGTAAGGAGCGCCGCTTCACGTGCGTAACGCGCCATCATCCAAACACGCCGAAAAAGTGAGTAAATTCTATGATGAAGTTTGATATTTTGTGTCATTTCTCGGGGGCGTGCACATATTTACCTGGTTCACCTGAGATTATTTACATGTGAACAGTGGACAGGGTACAAGGCGGGACCGCATTACCTGTAATGAGGTGAGACAGGAAAAAACGGACTTCTCCTTACGTTCATACGGATTAAATAAAAAGTGATGATTTGTTTTTGACTTGAATTGTTTCACTCAAAAGAAAACATTTCAAGCTTTCTAGCCATATAATTCTTATTTTTATGAGCCAAGTATTCGCTGAGATTCTGGTTGTTTTATTTACGCGTCTGTGAAGAGAAATGGCAGAGACAGAAAAGTCAGGGAGCGCACCCTGTCGGCTTTCTTTATTTAAAAAAAGCACAACGTTTTGTTTTTATTATGATGGTATACCACTAAAACTAGACCCTTTACAGATTTGAATGATATACTTCTTTTATCTGTACGATCAGAATTGACGGAGTAATATAAGTTTGTTTCGGCCTTATCAGAAAAAGATGCGTCAAAACGCGCCGGCGCGTGCGTCGACCCCAGAGGGTTAAACATGCTCAAGTCTGTGGTGTTAAAACAATCCTGAAGTGCTTCTGGAGACAGAACTGTTCTGGTACCGGTCTTGGTGTCGTTGGAAGGCAGCTGGCCCTGATGGTATATTTCCTAGGCTGCTTAAGAATTGTGCTGCCCAACTGTGTGAGCCGCTACAGAGGATCTTCAACCTGAATCTACAATTGGGGAGGGTCCCAGTTCTGTGGAAAACATCTTGTATGCCTAAACTTAAGTTGGATGCTCACAAACCACAGACTGAAAAAAAATAAGACTATAAATGAGGGTCTACACAGTCTACACACAGGTAGGGAAATAAGTGGTCCTTTGATCAGAATCATCTTTATTGGCCACGTTTGTGCACAAAAACAAGGAATTTGACTAGTTCACTAAGCTCTTTCTATGTACAAGAATTAAAGTTTTTTTTTAAAGAAGATAGGAGGTTAAAAAGAAGGAAAAAAGAAATTGTTAAAAAAAAGGCTAAAATACAATTTTATTTTTATATAAAATCTATGTAATGTGTGAACTAGTACAATAAGAGTGCAAGGATTTAACTAGAACTGAAGTATAGCTTTGACAGTGGTGTGACATCTTATATGAGGTAGGTACAGATGTGCCAATATGCATGCAGTATTAATGGGGTCGACGAACGCGCCGGCGCGTTTTGATGCATCTTCTCCTGATAACGCTGAAACAAACTTAAATTACTCCGTCAATTTTGATCGTACAGATAAAAGAAATATATCATTCAAATCTGTAAAGGGTCTAGTTTTAGTTGTATACCCTCATAATAACCACAAAACGCTGTGCTTTTGTTAAATACAGAAAGCCGACAGGGTGTGCTCTGTCTTTTCCGTCTCTGTCATCTCTCTTCACAGACATGTAAATAAAACAACCAGTATCTCAGTGAATACTTGTAAACATACTTCATAAAAATAAGAAATATATGGCTAGATAGCTTGAAATCTCCTCTTTTAAATCAAACAATTCAAGTCTGAAACAAATCATCACTTTTTATTTAAAACACATGAACGTAAGGAGAAGTTTTCTCCTGTCTCACCTCATTACAGGTAATGCAATCACGCCTCGTACTCTGTTCACTGTTCATATGGAAATAATCTTAGATGAACCAGGTAAATATGTGCACGCCCCCGAGAAATGACATAAAACGTCGAACTTCATCATAGAATTTGCTCACTTCTTCTGCGCGTTTGGATGATGGCACGTTAGGGCAGGTGAAGAAGTGCTTCTTATATTCCACACAGAGACAAATAGTTTAGTTTGTCCTCAGAGTAAAAACACAATTCAAATGACGAACGTTTGGCTCCGCATTGTATTGTATTGTGCTGCACTAATCCCCTCTCAGCCACATTGACTGAAGGCTCATTATGCATCTTTGTCTGGTCGTTGAGTGCGTCTTTTGTCTTCTCAGATAAATCACATGACTATTCATCCTCAGACACACCTTCTTGCATATGTCTTTTTTAAACAAAAAGTGTCTTAGAAAATTTAAATTAGTGTATTGTTTACTGTGAATGACTGAACAAGGCAAAGGCAAATTTATTTGTATAGCACCTTTCATACACTACGCAATTCAAAGTGCTTTACAAGGCATATAATTACATTAAAAGCTTTGAAAAGAGCATTTAAAAATAAACACATTTAACATAAAATAAATTTAAATCAAGTAAAGTAAATTAAAATAAAACATACAAGCACATTAAGAAAACAAGGATGAACAATTATTCGAAGGCAGCAGTAAACAACAGAGTTTTCAGTCCTGATTTGAATGAGCTGACAGTTTGAGCAGACCTCAGGTGTTCAGGAAGTTTGTTCCACAAGTGAGGAGCATAGTGACTGAATGCTGCTTCACTTTGTTTGGTTCTGGTTCTGGGAACACACAGTAGACCTGTCCCAGATGACCTGAGGGGTCTGGAAACTTCATAGGGAACCAATATATCTTCGATATATTTTGGTCCACAACCATTTAGTGCTTTATAAACTAGCAATAAGATTTTAAAATCTATCCTTTGACTAACGGGAAGCCAGTGTAGTGATCTAAGAACTGGTGTGATATGGTCCAGTTTCTTGGTGTTTGTAAGGACTCTGGCAGAAGCATTCTGGATTAGCTGCAGCTGCCTGATTGACTTTTTGCTAAGACCTGTGAACAAGCCATTACAATAATCTAACCTACTGAAAATAAATGCGTGAACAAGTTTTTCTGCATCTTGTTTAGACAGAAAACCTTTTATTCTAGCAATGTTTTTCAGGTGGTAATAGGAAGATTTAGTGATGGATTTTATGTGGTTGTTAAAATTCAGGTCTGAGTCAATAATTACACCAAGGTTTCTGCCTTGATTTGTAGCTTTCAATGACATGGAGTCAAATTGAGCAATGACCTTTGACCTTTCATTTTTGGGGCCAAAAACAATCACTTCTGTCTTGTCTGTATTGAGCTGGAGAAAATTCTGGCGCATCCATTCTTTGACTTGATTAATACACTCACATAATGAAATTAGAGGACTATAATCATGAGATGATATTGATATATAAAGTTGGGTGTCATCTGCATAGGTATGGTAGTCAATGTTGTAGTATTCCATAATCTGAGCAAGGGGCAGCATGTAGATATTGAATAAGAGAGGACCAAGAATAGACCCCTGAGGAACCCCACATTTCATTTTTGTTCGCTCAGACTCATAGTTACCAAGTGAGACAAAATAGTCTCTATCTTGTAAGTAAGATTTTAACCAATTTAACACTGAGCCAGTAACTCCCACCCACATTTCTAGTCTATCAAGCAGCACATCATGATCAACTGTGTCAAATGCAGCACTGAGATCCAGTAGTACTAAAACAGAGGTTTTGGATTCATCATTATTTAAATGTAAATCATTTAAAATTTTAATAAGTGCAGTCTCGGTGCTGTGGTGTGCGCGAAATCCAGACTGAAGTGCATTAAAAAGATTGTTTTGCACCATAAATCTGTGAATTTGTTGAGAAACTACTTTTTCAATTATTTTTCCCAGAAATGGAAGATTTGATATTGGCCTGTAGTTACTTACTGCTGAAGTATCTAGATTAGGCTTTTTAAGAAGAGGTTTTATAACAGCAGTTTTTAAGGCCTGGGGAAACTGCCCTGACTGAAGAGAACTATTGACAATCTGCAATACATCTGGAGCTAAGCTGTTAAAAACATTTTTAAAAAAATTTGTTGGTAAAATATCAAGGCAGCATGATGTTGATTTTAATTGTAGAAGCGTTTCTGCCAGAGCTCTGTGATCAAGGAGATCAAAATGTTCTAGATTCACTGGAGAACAAGGAGGCACAGGTGATATTGTCATGTTCCTAGGACTGCAGCTAGAGATAGTTTGTCTTATCTTTGATATTTTGTCTGTGAAAAAGGCTGCAAAATCATTGCATGACTTTTTGGACAGCAGTTCAGAAGGAAGAGAGGGTGCTGGGTTTGTGAGTTTGTCTACAACAGAAAACAATGTGCGGGCATTACTGCTGTTTCTATTGATAACCTCTGGAAAAAAATGATTGCCTTGCATTTTTTAGTTTTTGGTTATAGTTGTGAAGACTCTCTTTGTACAAGTCGAAATGTACCTGGAGTTTGGTTTTTCGCCACTTGCGTTCTGCTTGTCTGCATATTCTTTTCTGAAGTTTAACCTCTGTGGCTTTTCTCCAAGGTGACTTTGACTTTTTTCTTGCTGACAATACCTTGGTCCTAATTGGGGCAATGGAATCAATAACAGTCATAACTTTGGAACTGAAACTTCTTACAAGATCATCAACAGGGGCTGATGGCATGGTTGGTGATGGTGCAAAAACCTGAATAATTAATGCACAGCTCTTCTCATTAATATTCCGCTTTTTGACTACCTCTGTTTCACCTATGTTCAAAACAGCAGGGGTGGTTGTTTTAAAAAAAAAAACACAGTAATGGTCAGAAAGAGCAACATTGGTCACCACCACCTCAGAAATATTAAGACCTTTAGAAATTATTAGATCCAATGTGTAGCATTCCCAGCTGAACCAATGCACTTTACTCTCTGATAACTGATGTTTACAAAAGCTTTTATTCCAGGACACCATCGAAATCCACTTTGATTGTAAAACACCGTAAGAGCTGATTGAAAACAGAACGAAACATACACTAATTAGACATTTGCCAACTAAAAATACAAAACATGCATAAATCTTATCTATAATATGTATGCATATGTAATTCAATTATGCTAACAGCCGACTGTTAACTACCTGCTTAGCGTTAGCCCATAACTTCAATTAACCATAAACGTAAATTGTTTATAAGTCACTAAATAAGAATGTGAAAACGATACCTTGTGCGCTTTATCAGACAGGTGCTAGAGAAACCTTTCTAACTTAAGTTATCCAAAATTGAAACTTCATATATTCAGTGTAGCGTACTTCTAATTTCGGCGCGACCGTGTTCACCTTCACCGGAATCGCCGTTTTACTCCCTGTATCCTGGATTTCAAAATAAAGGCATGTGTGATCTAAAACGTACCCAAAAACCAACAAAAATTAAAGTCCACTTTAAATTTGTCCCACATTGAGTCCCTATCATGCCAACATATTTCAATAAAGTGTTCTTCAGTAATATTTGGCTCCATTTAATAATAAAGTCCTTTCTTGAGAAATCTTTCGTGGAGTAGTCTTTGAAGCTACACCGCCCTCTACTGGAGGATGCCAAGATGCCAAGCCAATTCAATGAATGGGGGATTTAATGGTCATTTACAAAGTGTGTGTCCCTTGATGTGTGTTGGATATGTTACATGCTGAGAAAGCCCAAAGTTGTCCAGGATGTTCAACAGTTCATTTGCACTTGCATCATTGAGATTATCAACATGAATGTTAAAGTCACCCACTAAAACAATACAATCAAAATCAATGCATACAATTGATAGTAATTTAGCAAACTGGTCAAAAAAATGTGCATTGTACTTTGGGGGTCTATAAATAGTTACAAATATTGCTCGACAGGAGGATTTGGTATGAAGAGCAACATATTCAAAGGAGTCAAACTTTCCATATGATATGTTTTTGCATTTGAGGCTATCAATAAATAAAATAGCAACTCCACCTCCTTTCTTGTGTATTCTTGTTTCACTCATGAAACTGAAATTTGGAGGGGTTGATTCAATAAGAACTGCAGCATTATTATCTTGTCCTAACCATGTTTCGGTTAAAAACATAAAATCAAGCTTATGCTTAATAATAAAATCATTGATTAAAAATGATTTGCCTACCAAAGACCTGACATTTAAAAGAGCTAAATTTAGTGCCTTAAAAACATTGTTTTCCCCATAAATTTGCAGAATGCGTTGGGTAAGTCTTATTTCTCTGTAGATTTACCAAACTTTTTCTGTTACCTATCAAAACTGGGATTGAAACAGCTATTTGCATATTGGGCCCCGTCTTTTCCTGGAGAGAGCCATGACTAACAGTATTGCAGCCTGGACCCAGTACATATCAGTTAGAGCTTACTGTGCTGTTATCAGGCTGTGGAGACAAAGAATGATTTTGGTGACGGCGTGGAGGAGGGGGTGGTGGATGCTGCAATTGTGATGATTGCAGCAGAGCTTGCTGAGGAATTGGTGGGGCATGCCACTTTGAGGGGCTTCTGGGGGTGAAAATTACACTGGGGGAGGAGGTCAGTTTGGGCCCAGTAGTGATGTGCTTCATCAGGTTGGCAAGGTTCTTGGTGATGGGGAATGGGATGCCCCGGGAAGATGGTGAACTAGGTAGGGTTTGTGGGGTTGTGGGAAGTGAATCCTCACAGGCAGTGTCTGCTAGTGGAGTGGGTGTGGCCTCCTCATCTTTGCTCTGACTTCTCTCCATGTTAGAGCATTCGGGGGGAAGTGTTGGCTTTAGATGTTTTGATGTTTCTTTATTTTTTTTTGGATTCCCATATCTTGTCCTTGGCAAGATATGGGTCACTTGGCAAGAACAAGATACTGTGATATTTCAGTTTTTCTTTTTAATAAATTTGCAAAGATTTCTACATTTCTGTTTTTTTTCTGTCAAGATTGGGTGCTGAGTGTACATTAATGAGAAATAAAATGAACTTTTTTGATTTTGGCAAATGGCTGCAATGACACAAAGAGTGAAAAATTTAAAGGGGTCTGAATACTTTCCGTACCCACTGTATTATCGTAGCCCAGTTTGTGCTGATTACAGTGTTATCAGACTTTAGCCATTAATATGTTTAAAAGCAACTGAAAAAAGCACAAATGTCAGGGCATGTCAAAACTTGTCCAGGGTCCCAAAACCCCCTCAGACCCCAGAGGGTTAAAAATTGCACAGTAGTAATTTCAGCATTATAATATTAAATCATCATCATCAGAGCAACATACTGGGGGAGGAAACTGTCTCTGTGCCAGGTGGTTTTGGTGTACAGTGCTCTGTACCGCATACCGAGGGGAGGAGTCGGAAAAGTTTGTGTCCAGGATGTGAGGGGTCTGCAGAGATGCTCCTTACCTCTTTCCTGACCATGTACTGGTACCAGTCTTGGATGGAGGGAAGATCAGCTTCGATGATCCTCTCTTCAGACCAGTTTGTCCATTATAGTCTGTTACTGTCTAGTACAGTTACAGTGATAGAAGTGCAGAGGACAGACTGTATGATGGCGGTGTATAAGGTGACCAGCAGGTCCTATGGTAGGTTAAATTTCCTGAGCTTCCACAGGAAATACAGACTCTGCTGGGCCTTACAGATGTGGTATATGTGGGTGGTCCATCTCAGATCCGTGGTGCTGAGGATGGTGCGATGGGAGGGATGATGGCATTGAATGCCGAGCTGAAGTCCACAAACAGGATCCTTGCATATCTCCCTGGTGGTCTGTGTGGCCCTCCAAGGATATGTCTCCCCAGACCATCACTGACCCAGCACCAAACAGGTCATGCCCAGTGATGTTACAGACAGCATAATGTTCACCACCGCTTCTCAACACTCATTCACACCTGTCACATGTGTTCAGTGTCAACCTCTGAAGAAAATGGAGAGGCAGTGGTGTACATGCCAATTCTGGTGTTCTTTGGTGAACACCAATCAAGCGGCACAGTGCTTCTGCACCAGATAAACCATTGTTGCAAATGGCAGATTCTGTGGTTGTGATGTAGTCCACAGGTCATATCAGGGAACCTCAATCTTTTTTGCCACCCTTATAGAGGGACTAAACTGTCAGAAACATGAATATGAATAACCTGCTGGAGGATATCCTCTAGGCTCTTGCAGTGCTTTTGTTCTTCTTTGCAAAAAGGAGCAGATACCGGTCCTGATTCTGAGCTGTTGCCCTTTTTAGTCCCCATCTAGCTGTCCTAGTTTAACATCCAGTTTCTTAAGACTGTACTGGGTGGCAGAGCAAACCTTCTTGCTACTGCTTTTGCCTCTCCATTGCACTTGTTGTCACTTTCATTTGCACCAAAGCAGAAGAAATTGATTAAAATTCACTTTTGCTCCCTAAATAGACAGATTGATATGCCTGTAGTTTGACTGACTTGGCGTTTTACTGTGATGATTAAGTGTTAATTTTTAGTTCTTTTGAGCAGTTTAGAGTTGTAGGCACACCATGTAGTGTCTCTCCTTGATTGGCCTGACTGGATAGCTCTGTCAGTCACACTGGTGGAGAGGAAGTTGTACCAGTGTCTCATTCAAACAGAGTTTGGTTCTTTTCACTGCATTCAAAACCAGAGCTGAGACAACAGAATACAACTGCTCTGCATCATGCTGTCCTGAAATTTTGTTTTCTTGCTGTGCCATGGGACAGTGCCATGGGTTGCAGAACCATGCTGTGACCTTCTGTTTGTATATAACACAGCTTAAAAAATACAAAAATTTGACTGATAAATAAGCATCAACTTTAGGGTGTCTTGACTATGATTTGAATCATCCACATTAAGCAGACAGCACTTTTGTGTGTGTTTAGTAGACTGCAAAATAATTAAGGTTTCAGCTGTACTTATTTTCACAAAGACACAAAATGAAAATGTGTCATTTCCTGTAAGGCCAGGGCTTCTTTGCCACAATTTAAGACAGTAACACAAACATCTTCAAAGCTTGTTATTACATTGTACTTTTTTGAGATATTGAGAAATATGTGTGTGTGTGTGTGTGTGTGTGTGTGTGTGTGTGTGTGTGTGTGTTGTGGTTTCATTTTGGAATGTTAACTAGATTCTAGACTTGTTTCACCTTTAAGGACACTCCTATGCAGCAGCTATGCTATTACAATTGATACTAAATGTTAAATATTATTGATTTGACCAATCATTATACTGTGATTCTAAAAACTGCTATTGGATGACTACTCCATAATGTTTTGTCATTTGTGCATCTCTACAGCTGTAACACCCACTGAGAACCTGCAGCACCTAGAAGAGAGGGGGGACAGTTCAATTTCCAACAGCCAGTAGAAAGAGCTTGGAGCATAGAAGGAGTCACTGAATCACAACTGTTGTGCTAACCTGTAGGACATCCGGTAAAATCTTTTTTTAAGTGACAAAAGCATAAATGCTCTTCTTGTCTCTGTTTAGCAACTGATAGTCATTAAAGTATGGGAATTTTCTGTATTTATGGTTGTTAACACAATCAGATAATTATCTCAAAAGAAATGTTTTCATTTGAAATGTTTTTTTTTTTGCAGAGACAGAGTCCTCGGCTTGTTCCTTGTAGTGACTATGATGTTTGAATGAGTTGAATTTTGTAGCTGTAGAAATGGAAACAGAGCAGGCTGATGCTTCTCCAACCGTCTTCCTTAATCCTGTTTATATTTTACAGATTTTTCTCTTTGAATCAAGGTAGCCAATGGTATAAGCACCATATGTGTGAAGGTGTTGAACAAATAAAATGTTAGAGCTCTCTGGTAGACAAACAGTGCCATGGAGACAGTTTTTTGTGACCTCAAATATATCTGTGGCAGGTCTGATATTTCTTGTTACTTATCGGCTGCCATCCCTGATGCTATTTTATTAACTGTGATTTCTACTCTGAAAGTGAGCCTTTTTCACAGCATACATTGTGGCTTGTCCAAGCAGAAAAACAGGTGCAACCCCAAAGCAATCTCATTAGATAGATAGATAGATAGACAGATAGATACTTTATTCATCCCCCATGGGGGAAATTCAGATTGTCCTGCAGCTCTTAACTTCAACATAGATATTTCACGAAAAAATATAAAATTTTAAATATAATTAACAGATAAAGGCACTCAGTTAATAACATAAATAGCATAACTAACATATCAACAATTACTATTAAACAGTCTACTGGCTGTGGGGACATCAACCTTTCAGTTCTGCAGCGCAGTGAGATGGGCCTCCCACTGCAGCTGCTACTCTTTAGTCAGTATATCGTAGAGGGGGTGTTTATTATTGTTCAATATAGAAAGCAGCTTCCTCCACATCTGCTGCTCCACAACAGTTCTTGAAGGGTCCAGGCCGCTGCCTAGCACAGAACTGGCCTTTTTCACCAATTTGTCCAGGCGCCTACAGTCTCTGTCTATTATGCCACTCCCCCAACAGACAGCAGCATAGAACAGTGCACTTGCCATGACAGTGTGCTAGAACATGCACAGCATGTCAATGCAGACACTGTACGAACCGAGTCGTCGCAAGAAGAAGGCCCCTTTCTGCCCTTTTCTGTACACTGCATCCGCATTGGCAGACCACTCCATTTTTTTGTCCAGCACCACCCCCAGGTACTTGAAGGTCTGTACAGTCTCTATCACCTTTCCATCAATGCAGACTGACTGGTGTGGTGCTTTCGATCTCCTAAAATCCTCCACCAGCTCCTTAGTCTTGGTGATGTTCAGGAGAAGATGGTTCTTTTTGCTCCAGTCAGTGAAGGCTTCCACTAGGTCCCTGTACTCCCCCTCCCATCCACCACGCACACATTCCACAACAGCCGTATCATCAGAATACTTCTGAAGGTGGCAAGACTCTGAGTCATACCTAAAGTCCGATGTGTAGACCGTGAACAGAAAAGGAGCAAGAACAGTCCCCTGTGGAGCCCCGGTGCTGCATTCCAGTGTCGCAGAAACACATCTCTCCAGCCTGATATACTGCGGCCTGGATCTCAAATAGTCCATAATACATAACGTCAGGGCCACCCCCATACATAGAAGCTTGTCTCCCAGTATGGGAGGCCGGATAGTATTGAAAGCACTGGAGAAGTCAAAGAACATAATCCTCACATATGAACCAGGCACATCCAGATAGGCATATGCCTGGTGCAGCATGTAAAGCACCGCATCTTCCACTCTCATGTGTTTCTGATAGGCAAACTGAAGGGGATCAAGATCCTCCTCAACCTGCAGCCTCATGCGACAGACAAGAAGCCGCTCCAAGGTCTTCATGATATGGGTCTGTATCCTAGCAATGGCATCATGTATGATGTTGCACGCTGTTGCAGGTGCCGCCTTCGGTGCAATGTAAACAACAATGGCGACTATGTATGTAAACTCCCTTGGCAGATGGTGGAAACCAACTGAGACCAGTTCAATGTCCGGACAGCAGACCCTCTCTTTCACAGTCACGTTTCGGGGGTTAACCCATTTCTGATTGAAAAGTAGGATAACTCCCCCAACTTTCGTCCATCAGCTCGTCCTTGGGTCTCTGTCCGCTCGTACAGCTTAGGTAGGTAGACTAGGTATATCCACACGAGTCTGGTATGTTGTCGTTCAGCCAGGACTCAGAAAGACATATCAAACTGCACCCCCTGTACAGCCTCTGGCTCCTCACAAGCACCTCCAGTTTGCCACACTTGTTATGTAGTGAGTCAACATTCCCCATGAGCACAGAGGGCAGAAAAGGCTTGTATCTCCACCTTGGCAGGTTTTCCTCTTAGCCTTTAGCTTAGCCCCGGCTCTACATCCACAAAACTGTCTCCTCAGCATAGTTAGGATTGGGTGAGTTGCTCTGTGTCCAATCTTCGACAGGGCCAATAATTCCCCTCTAGTGTACACTACTCTACTTGAGCCAGTACACATCGTAAGAAAAAAAAAACATTAGTTGTTCTTGTTGCAGTGAGTGGTTATTCTGTAAGCTGACTCGCTGGAATCTCTCACTAGCACATTGCAATGGAATATAAAGGGCTTCATTATTGGTATTAGTAACATTGACGTCTTACCTGCTTTAACATGTCAGAATGTGTGTTTTGAAGAAGAAAGAATGAAGTTCATCAGTTATTCCTTAGTACCTGTCTTTTGGCAATAATAGACTAACACTGAAATACAAATATTCAATTCAATTCAAAAACTAAAACAAAACCCAACAAATCCCTTATCAGCAAGCACTTGGTGACAGTGGAGAGGAAAAACTCACTGTACAGGTTGATGGGGCCAGTAACTGCACATCAACATTATACAACTGCTTTGGGAGAGGGAAAGCAGTCTCTCAATGAATCCCTTGCCTCTAGTAACCATTTCCTGAAAGACCTGGTGGTAACAGGAAGCTTCTGCACACAAGGTCTATATGTGGGCTGAAGATAGAGTGGATAGAGCCAATACCTTCACTAGAGCCGGGGCAAAGCACATTCAATGGTGGCATATACATGGGGGGTGGGGGGAGGGGATAAGAGGAGAGGAGAGAAGGATAGGAAGAGGAGCAGAGAGGGAGAGAGAGAAGAGGAGAGGGGAGCTCAGTGCACCGATGGAAAGTCCTTGGGCAGTCTAGGCCTATAGCAGCATAACTAACCATAAGCTTTGTCAAAAGGAAGGTTTTAAGTCTAGCCTTAAAAGTACAGAGAGTGTCTGCCTCCTGAACCCAGACTTGGAGCTGGTCAATCTGCCAGCAGTACTTTGCTTCTTCTGCTTAGAATGCTAATACAGGAAATAGAAAGGGCTAGATGGTCTGTGTGTGTGTTTTCTATTGTTTCTTGGCTATATGACTTGAGATGAGACATCTCTGACAGAGATGAGTTACAGCTTAGAAATGCAAACCATACTTGCTTTACAGAAATAAAAGGCAAGTTATAGTCTTACATAGGCAAGAATTAAAATAAAATATAGGCACTACCTGATCATGCCGTATATAGAGATGTTGCACACGCTTTAGATGGTCAGGTCACCATCTGTATTATCTGTATTATTTCTATTGAATATTCAGTGTTAATTTGATTATATGAACGGCTTTATTTAGAAAATGTGGGAAAATGGTGTCTTCCATTAAGTACGGTATGCCCAGGAGAGAGGCTAAAAGGTTTTAAGGAGCCGACTTTGCTCAAGTTGGCAGTCTTTTCCTTAGCTGGTTACATGGCAGGTAACATTTTTATTATACACTCATAACACTCGCTGTTGGAGTACTTCCTTGAGAGTTTTGTGTTTCTTCCTTTGAGAGTTTTGGAGTTTTTTTGCACTCATAAGTTGATGGATTCATAGCTTGTAAATTTTGCTAATTTTTTTATTATTATTTTTTCATATATATTTTGTGACATTGTACATAAATTTCCAATACAATAAATTACACTGTTTATTTGGAGAAAGTAATTTTGCACAGTTCAATGAAGTGACACAGTGAATCAACTGGTCCATATTCACCTGCTGTGAGTGATATGTAAATCTGAGTGTCATCTGCATAGTTATGGTAGGACACATTGTTGCTGCGTGTTAACTGGCCTAATGGAAACATCTGCAGATTGAACAAAAGGGTTCCCAAGATGGACCCGTGGGGAACCCCACATGTCAGGGCCATGTGGTTTGAGACATATTTACCAATTTCAACAAAGTACTTCCTGTCTTCATGATAGGACTTAAACCATTTAACCCTCTGGGGTCGACACACGCGCCGGCGCGTTTTGACGCATCTTTTTTGATAAGGCCGAAGCAAACTTAAATTACTCCGTCAATTCTGATCGTACAGATAAAAGAACTATATCATTCAAATCTGTAAAGGGTCTAGTTTTAGTGGTATACCATCATAATAACAACAAAACGTTGTGCTTTTTTTAAATAAAGAAAGCCGACAGGGTGCGCTCTCGGCCTTTTCTGTCTCTGCCATTTCTCTTCACAAATGCGTAAATAAAACAACCAGAATCTCAGCGAATACTTGGCTCATAAAAACATGAATTATATGGCTAGAAAGCTTGAAATGTTTTCTTTTGAGTGAAACAATTCAAGTCGAAAACAAATTATCACTTTTTATTTCATCCGTATGAACGTAAGGAGAAGTCCGTTTTTTCCTGTCTCACCTCATTACAGGTAATGCGGTCCCGCCTTGTACACTGTTCACTGTTCACATGTAAATAATCTCAGGTGAACCAGGTAAATATGTGCACACCCCCGAGAAATGACATAAAACGTCCAACTTCATCATGGAATTTACTCACTTTTTCTGCGCGTTTGGATGATGGCGCGTCACGGGCGTGAAAAAGCGCTTCTTGTAGAGAACAGAGACAAATAGTTTAGCTTGTCCTCAGAGTAAAAACACTGATTTTTAACTCAAATGAGGATCGTTTGGCTCCTCATTGTTTTGTATTGTGCTGCACTAATCCGTCCCATCTACATTGACTGAAATGCTCATTATGCGCGTCTTTGTCTGGTCGTTCAGTGCGTCTTTTGTGTTCTCAGGTAAATCACATGACTATTCATCCTCAGACACACCCTCTTGCATATGGCCTTTCTGGACAAAAAGTGTCTTAGAAAATTTAAATCAGTGTATTGTTTACTGTGAATGTGTGAACAAGATGACATTCACAGCACTCTGAAGTAAACACTTTATCCTACAACATGCAGGTCTCCAAAGTCTTGTGAACCAATGTTCTGTTTGTGTTTTATGGTCTTATTTCAGTGAGTAGAAATTGGTTTTTCACTAACCATGCATAAACACTTTTTTCTCAAAAACACAATAATGTATAAACTTGCTGCTCACATGTTATTGTAGCCAATTTTGTGCTGATTACAGTGTTATCAGACTTTAGACATTAATATGTTTAAAAGACACTGAAAAAAGCACAAATGTCAGGGCATGTCAAAACTTGTCCAGGGCCCCAAAAGCCCCTTAGACCCCAGAGGGTTAAATGCAGAGCACAGATTCCAAGTATGTGTCACCATCCTTGGCCACAAATCACTTCAAAGTGCTTTACAGAAATAAAAGACAAGTTAAAAATACATAGGCAAGAGTTAAAATAAAATATATGCTGGCATAATAAGCTGCCCAAAAGAGGAGACAGAAGCCACTGGTTCTTTTCTCACAATGCATGGAGGGTTTCACCCCAAATCCAGCATCCTGAGACTGTACATTAAGAGGAAGGAGGCCGAGGACTGTTGAGCGTCAGAGCGTCACCATCCGAGATGAAACAGCAAAGATCCATGAGTACATCAGGAAGATGGGGCCGAGCGATGAAATAGTGAATATCTCAAGCAACAGAAACCCGAAGAGGAGCAAGAATCATCATGGCAGGACAAACCCCTGCACAGTATGTACCACTGACAGATAGATGAAGTGGCTGATATCGAAAAGTCCTACCAGTGGCCGGAAAAGGTTGGACTGAAAGACAGCACAGAGGCACTAATCATAGCAGCACAAGAACAGGCCCTGAGCACAAGATCAATAGAGGCTGGGGTCTACCACACCAGGCAGGACCCCAGGTGCAGGCTGTGCAAAGATGCCCCTGATACAATCCAGCACATAACAGCAGGTTGTAAGATGCCAGCAGGCAGGGCATACATGGAACGCCATAACCAAGTAGCTGGCATAATGTACAGGAACATCTGTGCCGAGTATGGGCTGGTGGTCAAAATGGGATACACGTCCAAAGGTGGTGGAGAATGACCAAGCTAAGATCCTGTGGGACTTCCAGATACAGACTGACAAACAGGTGATGGCTAACCAACCAGACATAGTAGTGATGGACAAACAGGAGAAGAAGGTCGTAGTGGTAGATGTAGCAATCCCAAGTGATAGCAACATCAGAAAGAAGGAACATGAGAAGCTTGAGAAATACCAAGGGCTGAAAGAAGAGCTAGAAAAGATGTGGAAGGTGAAGGCAACCCCAAACTGGTAGAATGGTTCCAACAGATCCCAGGAACAAAATCAGAGCTCTCAGTTCAGAAGAGCACAGTGCTAGTAACAGCTAAGATACTTTGAAGAAAACTCAAACTCCCTGGTAGAGGACCCGAGACTGTCGTCAAATGAGTGTCCTGTCTCTTTTTAATGGAGGTGCACAGCTGACTGTAGTCCTGAGGAGCTGCTCTTCCTGTGCTGGGCCATCCTCCTGTTAAGTGGTTGCTTGGCTTCTCCAATGTAGAGTTCTGAGCTTTCTTCCTTACACTGGATGGCATATACTACATTGCTCTTCTTTTGTTTAGGTGTCCGGTCTTTATGGTGAATCGGTCTCTGTCTCAGTGTGTTGAGAAAGCTTTCTGCCCTAGTGCTATTGCTCCAGTCAAAAGTCGTAGAGTCGATAACAGAGTGAGAGGCTGTCCAATCAGAGAAATCTCATTCATAAACAGATAGTTTCAGGTCTTACTTGAACACATTTACAACTTGCAGCGCTCAATGTCAGATCTTTATGTAACAATTTTTAATCAATAATGCTATATCCTCCTATAATCTTGATTTTGTTTTTAACAGAAACATGATTAGACAGCAAGACAGGAAATGCAGTTCTTGTTGAATCCACCCCACCTAATTTTACATTTCTATCAGAAACACAAGAAAAAGGGTGGTGGTGTCTGTGCCTTTTTTAGGGATAATATAACCCACAGGCTGTCATTTGGGGAGTTTTCATCATTCAAGTATCTATCTTTTAAAAATGGAACTGAAATTACATTGGTTTACAAGGTTTTTGTTTTCTTCATAATTTTTAGTGTGCCAGATAGATTTTGAGATGCTCTTCACAGAAATTACTTTAAATTTTTCCCATCCTGCAAGATTTTTGCCAATTTTGTAATAAAAATTACAGCCAAGCAAGAACTTCACATTACATGATCAGGAAGTGGCCACCTTGCAGGAAATTGTTGCCAGGGCAGAAGAATGTTGCACATGACCGAAGAACATAATTCGTCTGCCACTGCACATCAAACTTGGACTAATGAAAAATTTTGTGAATCAGTGACGCAAAGGTAAAAATATCCGAGAGGTGATGATGGATAGTCACTTTGATACTGCAGGGTGCCGAACGTGTTGCATGGACTGCCTTCAAGAATGTTGTGTCAAACTTTGTGGGCAACTACATGGCACAAAACTATGCTGGACTGGTTGAAATTCTGCTTCAGGCATACAAGTCGATGAACTGCAACATGTCACAAGATACATTTTCTTCACTCGCACTTGGACTTCTTCCAAGCCAATCTCAGAGCCGTCAGTGATGAACATGGTGAGAGGTTTCACCAAGACATTGCCACGATGGAGAAACGCTACCAGGGAAAGTGGAGTCCATCAATGCTGGGAGACTATTGTTGGACACTGATACGTGAAGCTTCAGACAGTGACTATAAGCGAAAATCTGCGGCAAAACATTTCTAGTTATCTCTCATGTTGCTTTCTAGCAACATCATAGCATAGGCCTATGCAATACTGAAGACATTACAGTGTTAATGTGTTAATGCATTTTTCTTAAAAACCCTACGTGATAGAGAAATTACCAATACACATTTGTGTTCAGCATATAAAAATCTATTGGCTTTACCAAAAATTGTACAGGAAACAACGTTTTCTAAAAATCTGCTGACCAGTCATCCCCTCTACATAATCATTTACAAACCTCCCCAAAGTTGACAAAATTTTATTGATGATTTTACAGAGATGCTTTCAGTCGTCTTCACAGAGTTTGACTGTTATTACAGGTGATTTTAACCCTCTAGGGGTCTAAGGGTGTTTTGGGGCCCTGGACAAGTTTTGACATTTGTGCTTTTGCCAGTTGCTTTTAAACACATTGATGGCTAAAGTCTGATAACACTGTAATCAGCACAAACTGGGCTACAATAATATGTGAGCAGCATGTTTAAACATGACTGTGTTTTTGAGAAAACAGCGTTTATGCATGGTTAGTGTAAAACTACAATTTTTAAGTAACTGAAATAAGGCCAAAAAACAAACAGAACATTGGTTCACAAGACTTTGGAGAACTTCTTGTAGCCTAAAGTGTTCGCTTCAAAATGATGTGAAAATCATCGTTCACTCATTCACAGAAAACAATACACTGATTAGACTTTTCTAAGGTCCTTTTTTTGTAGAAAGGGCATATGCAAAAAGTCGTGCCTGATCCTGAATAATCATGTCATTTACCTGGGAAGACAAAAGACCCGCATAATGAGCCTTTCAGTCAGGAATGTGGCTGAGAGGGAATTACTGCAATGCAATGCAGATGCAACATTCGTCATCTGAGTCAAGTTTTTCCTCTGAGAACAAAGTAAACTTCGTTGCTACCTGGAACATCCGAAGCGCTTCTTCACCCATGTAACGTGCCATCATCCAAATGTGCAGAAAAGTGAGTAAATTCTATGATGAAGCTTGACGTTTTATGCCATTTCTCAGGGGCATGTACAGAACTACCTGGCTCACCTCAGATTATTTCCATATGAACAGTGTGCTCAGTGCGAGGCGGGATCACATTAGCTATGAGGTGAGACAGGAGAAACTGTGCCACTCCTTCTTTTCATACAGATTAAATAAAAAGAGAGAGTTTGTTTTTGACTTCAATTGTTTCATTTAAAAGAAGACATGTCAAGCTTTTTAGCTATATATTTCTCATTTTTATGAGGCAAATATTTGCTGAGATTCAGGTTGTTTTATTTACGTGTCTGTGAAGAGGGATGTCAGAGACAGAGAAGACAGAGAGCACACCTTTCTTTATTTTACAGAAGCACAGCATTTTGTTGTTATTGTTAGTGTATACAAATAAAATTAGACCCTTTACAGATTCAAATGATATATTGCTCTGATCTGTACGATCAAAACTGACGGAGTAATTTAAGTTCGTTTCGGAGTTATCAGGAGAAGATGCCACAAAACGTGCTGGCACGTTCATCGACCCTTGAGGGTTAAAGATTCAATAAACTGCATGACACAGATAACAACTCTGCAGCCATGCAGGAGACACTTGTTAGAACTGACATACTTTACACCTGTCAATGATAAAACAGTTGAAGGGATCATCCCCAGTCTGAGTTCATCCACTTGCTGCCTTGATGTTTTACCCACTCGATTTCTGAAATCAATACTAAGCAATTTGTTACCACAACTCACACACACAACTGTTTACCAACAGCTTACTGATTTTCTCCTGCTGAACAACTGCTTTGATGATTTTCAGTCGGGGTTTAGGCCCAATCACAGCACTGAGACTGCACTCATCAATGTGACAGATGACATTCGTCTTAACACAGACACTGACAAAGTCTGTCTCAATATTTTTGGATCTAAGTGCTGCTTTTGCAATGAACCATGTGATCCTGTTACAAAGGCTGCACTTAACCCTCTGGGGTCTGAGGGGGTTTTCGGGGCCTGGACAAGTTTTGACATGTCCTGACATTTGTGCTTTTTTCGGTGTCTTTTAAACATATTAATGTCTAAAGTCTGATAACACTGTAATCAGCACAAAATTGGCTACAATAACATGTGAGCAGCAAGTTTATACATTATTGTGTTTTTGAGAAAAAAGTGTTTATGCATGGTTAGTGAAAAACTACAATTTTTTACTCACTGAAATAAGACCATAAAACACAAACAGAACATTGGTTCACAAGACTTTGGAGACCTGCATGTTGTAGGTTAAAGTGTTTACTTCAGAGTGCTGTGAATGTCATCTTGTTCACACATTCACAGTAAACAATACACTGATTTAAATTTTCTAAGACACTTTTTGTCCAGAAAGGCCATATGCAAGAGGATGTGTCTGAGGATGAATAGTCATGTGATTTACCTGAGAACACAAAAGACACACTGAACGACCAGACAAAGACGCGCATAATGAGCCTTTCAGTCAATGTAGATGGGACGGATTAGTGTAGCACAATACAACACAATGAGGAGCCAAACGATCCTCATTTGAGTTAAAATCAGTGTTTTTACTCTGAGGACAAGGTAAACTGTTTGCCTCTGTGTGGAATATAAGGAGCGCCGCTTCACGTGCGTAACGCGCCATCATCCAAACGCGCAGAAAAAGTGAGTAAATTCTATGATGAAGTTTGATATTTTGGCGGGACCGCATTACCTGTAATGAGGAGAGACAGGAGAAAACTGAATTCTCCTTACGTTCATACAGATTAAATAAAAAGTGATGATTTGTTTTCGACTTGAAGTTTCATTTCAAAGAAAACATTTCAAGCTTTCTAGCCATATGTTTCTTATTTTTATGAGCCAAGTATTCGCTGAGATTCTGGTTGTTTTATTTACGTGTCTGTGAAGAGAGATGACAGAGACAGAAAAGACAGAGAGCGCACCCTGTCGGTTTTCTTTATTTAACAAAAGCTCAGCATTTTGTTGTTATGATGGTATACAACTAAAACTAGTCTCTTTACAGATTTGAATGATATATTTCTTTTATCTGTACGATCTAAATTGACGGAGTAATTTAAGTTTATTTTGGCATTATCAGGAGATAGATGCGTCAAGGAGGACAAGTATAGAAACAAGTCCATTATCTGAGGCTAAGAGAAGATCGTTAGTGACTTCTAACAGCTGTTTCTGTACTATGATGTGCCCTAAATCCTGATGAAAATCTTCAAATAGTTCATTCCTGTGTAAGTGGTCTGATAGCTGCTTAGCAACAGCTTTTTCTAGGATTTTAGAAATAAATGGTAGGTTGGATATTGGTCTATAATTAGCCTAGACTCCTGGATCAAGACTAGACTTTTTGAGTAAGGGTTTGATTACTGCAGTCTTAAAGGCCTGTGGTATGTAGCCTGATACTAGAGATAAATTTACCAAGTTTAATAGAGATGAGTTAATTAATGGCAGGGTGTCTTCAAGCAGTCTAGCCGGGATGGGCGAGACTGTGGCTGCGTAGCCTGAGGCGAAAAGCTGGTTAGTGGCTCCGATGAGTGGCCAAGGCAGAGGCTAAGGTGAGGAGCAGTCTGGAAACAGGTAAGAACAGCTGGCTGGACACTTAGGTGAGAAGACTGCCGGAAACTCAGGTGACGAGCTGGTCTGAGGCTGAGGTGAAGAACTGGCTGGACACTCAGGTGAGAAGCCTGCCGGAAACTCTGGTGACGAACTGGCTGGAGACTGAGGCGAAGGGCTAGCCAGAAACGCTGGAGAATGGCTGGCCGTAGACAGAGTTGAAGGGCTAGCCTGAGGATCAGGCAAAGGAATAGCCGGTGAGCATGGAGCTAACTGCACTCCATGAGCGCCTGGCAGCTCAAATGAACCAGCTGATAATGGATGGGACTAACTCTGAATGGCTAACTGAAGGCAGGACAGTCCTGATCCTGAAGTACCCCCAAAAGGGAGCAGTCCCATCCAACTACCTCCCAATAACCTGCCTCTGTACACAACATGGAAGCTCCCGTCAGGCATCATAGCAGCTAAGATGAGTGAGCATAAACACCACGGAGGCAAAACATCAACTACTGGTAGATAAAGCAGTCGCCCTAGACTGTAAGACCAGACAGACCAACCTGTGCACTGCCTGGATTGACTACAAGAAAGCCTATGACTCAATGCCACACACGTATCCTGGAATGCTTGGAGCTATCCAACATCAATAGGACTCTAAGAACCTTCATAAGGAAGTCAATGGAACTGTGGAAAACAACCCTAGTGGTCAACCTCAAGCCGATTGCACAAATCTCCATTAAGTGGGGCATCTACCAAGGAGATGCTCTGTCCCTGTTGCTGTTCTGCATAGGCCTGAACCCCCTCAGCCAGATTATCACTAAGACTGGCTTTGGATACCGACTATAAAATGGAGCAACCATCAGTCACTTCCTGTACATGGATGACATCAAGCTGTATGCCAGGAGTGAGCGAGACATCGACTTACTGATCCACACCACCAGAATCTACAGCAATGACATTGGAATGTCATTCGGACTGGATAAGTGTGGTCGGATGATAACAAAGAGAGGGAAGGTTGTTAGGACTGAAGGAATTGAACTGCCAGAAGGCAGCACAGCGGATACTGAGGAAAGCTAGAAGTACCTTGGAATCCTGCAGGCAAATGGGAATCAAGAAGAACCCTCAAGGAAAGCAGCCAGAGCCATACCTACAAAGAGTAAGGAAAGTCCTAAGAAGTCAGCTAAAAGGTAAGAACAAGGTCCAAGCCATCAACACCTACGCCTTACTCGTCATCATTGGGGGCAGTCGTGGCCTAATGGAGAGAGTCGGACCCTTGAGCAAGGCACCAAACCCAATGCTACTCCTGGGACGCTGAACCATTGGCTGCCCACTGCCGTGGGTGTGTGTGTCTGTGTGTGTTCACTGCTGTGTGTGCGCACTTTGGATGGGTTAACCCTCTGGGGTCGACGCACGCGCCGGCACGTTTTAATGCATCTACTGCCGAAACAAACTTAAATTACTCCGTCAATTCTGATCATACAGATAAAAGCAATATATCATTCATGGGTCGACGCACGCGCCGGCATGTTTTAATGCATCTACTGCCGAAACAAACTTAAATTACTCCGTCAATTCTGATCATACAGATAAAAGCAATATATCATTCATATCTGTAAAGGGTCTAGTTTTAGTTGTATACCATCATAATAACAATAACACGCTGTGCTTTTATTAAATAAAGAAAGCCGACAGGGTGCCCTCTCTGTCTTCTCTGTCTCTCATTTCTCTTCACAGACACATAAATAAAACAACCAGAATCTCAGCGAATACTTGGCTCATAAAAATAAGAAACATATGTTATGACTAGAAAGCTTGAAATGTTTTCTTTGAAATGAAACAATTCAAGTCGAAAACAAATCATCACTTTTTATTTAATCCGTATGGTTTTTTTCTTCCGTTAAAGGGAGTTTTTCCTCTCCACTGTCACCAAGTGCTTACTCATAAGGGATTTGTTGGGTTTTAGTTTTAGTTTCTGTAAAGTGCCTTGAGATGATTTGTATTGTGATTTGGCGCTATACAAATAAAATTGAATTGAATTGAATGGAATCCTTTCAGTAAAATAATAAGTGTGAGTAGATGGTCTGGTGGCTTGTCTTCTAAGATACTGTGACACAACAAACTGCTAGTTTTTAGTCTGGTATTCAGTTCATTCAGTTTTCCATTGCAACTAGGTAAATAGATACTGCAGTAATTGTTTTATGGGGAGATGTAACTTGATACTGCATGCTACATTGTACAAGGTGTAAAACTGAATCCCATGATAGACTAGTCCACTCTTTTAGACTTGTCCTGCAAAAACATTGTCTACTCACTATTGTAGAGTAGTGTTATTATCACCAAAGTCAACATGACAGCTTCCAGCAAATCCACCAAATAACAGTTGTGTTTCATTGGGCATTATCTTGGATTTAATGTTGAAAATTACTATTAAGTCCAAATGTGCAGATATTAGTATTGAGAAAAACAGAAAAAGCTGGGGTGTTTTTTCAGTGAAAGTTCAGTTTTACACCTTGTACTATGTGTGTTTGGCAGATTATATGGTGTTTTTATACTCTACTGTATGTGCCTTGCCTGGATACGTACTGGGATTTAAGTGTTTTTATGTGTCCTAGCTATGCCTACTATTGTTGCTAACCATATTTATTTCTCCTTCTCTTCTTTTTTGTTTGACCATTTTAGATTGTGTGGTGAATTGAAGGGATATCTGAGGTGAGGGTGGAGAGGCAGCAAGGCTTTGCTTTCCCACCATCCTCTGCTTTTCTGTGGGCCCTGTGGAATCATTCATGTACACCAATGCACTAAAACACATCACTCTTTTTCCTCTCTTTCTATTCTTCTATCTGTCCATCTTGCTCGATGAACCTAGGTATCACAAACCAGTACAGACCTCTCAGTAAAGACCAGTAAAGTCAGGTATATTAGCTTGTAGAGCTAAGAGGTAATCCTGCTCAGGCAAGCCAGTAGTATATTTATATATACTTAGTATATTTTACTTCACTGAACAACTCTCCCCCCACCCCCCACCCTTCCTCCTCCCGAAGTTACATAGTCAGAGGCCATGAGGAGGATCAGTGGCTTCATCTATTTCTAGACTTCCTCCTTTACACCTTGTGGCTTCATGTTTTGGGGGTTCTCCAGTGCCCCCACCCTCTGTCAACCCCCCTGCACCCTCTGCCATCACGGCCGGCCAGCCCAGTCGCCTTGTTGCCATGCCGACAGAGACACTGGCTCCAGATAGCAAGGCCGCTGGCCCTGCAACGCCCTTTAGCTCTACTGTACCTCTCCGCATCCTCAACAAGGGCCCTGACTACTTTAGAAGACAGGTAGTGTTAAATTACTCTGGAATGTGTGTTTGTCATTATTACTGTTCTATACAATTAAATCTCATTTAGAACTGAAACAACTAAGGTTGTACCCAAAGTAGAAAGCTTTGAATAAAAAGATTAAAATAAGATAAGTTTTCAAAGTGTCATTATATGGCAGTAAATCTAGAAGAAGCATGTTCTGATTTGCATATTTATTTTGAATAGACATTATTTAACAAATGAAGCATGTAGCTAAATGGGACATACAAACTGCATATAACAGACATGAAAATATACATTATGGGATGATATTTTATTTTGGAAGGACCTTTTAGCAGTGAACTTAAATATATATATTATTTCTTATATTTTATTGAATAAGCATGATATATGTGGAATGAACAAACTGCAATTTGTTAATCTTGACATGACTAGTTATATAGTCTAGATAGTCTATTATAGTTATACTATTATAGTTATAGTTATTAGTTATAATTGACTAGTTGACTAGTATTAACTAGTTGATTTGTTAATATTTTGGTGAGATCATAGAAGTATCTTGTTGCCCAGTATTTCAGAGCACTTCAGT
This sequence comes from Mastacembelus armatus, assembly GCF_900324485.2. Classification (NCBI taxonomy): domain Eukaryota; kingdom Metazoa; phylum Chordata; class Actinopteri; order Synbranchiformes; family Mastacembelidae; genus Mastacembelus; species Mastacembelus armatus. Next base: position 1,254,834 of record NC_046649.1, read on the forward strand.
GTAATTTCTTTTGCAAACTTTTTTGTTTTTGAATGTGCTTTGATGTGTGCAGTTTTACAAGTGTGTTTTTTGACCTTTTAATGTAATCTGTCCCTAAGGGCCACTGTAATTTAAAGTACTGTATTTTGTACAGCACCATTTATAGAAATTTGGAAAGGGACCCTCTTTACAGACAACACAGGCTACATAATAGACAGCTGACTACTGGTCAATCAATGTTTATCAGGACCAAAGCCAGTTTTTAAAATAAATAGATTGCTTAATTAATAAAATTCGTATTATATATTTCACAAATCCCGTACATTGAAACATTGATAATACTCAACTAATAAAGGTGTATTGTGCAAGATTTCATATAGATGGTTTAATGAAGTAGAAACTGTATATTTAGGTAACATGGGGTCTCAGTGGTAAAGTTTCAGACAGACAAATGATCTGATTTGTTGGGTCTATGCATGTTCCCCACATGATCCTGTAGTGGACTGAGTTAACTGTCCATAGACTTGGTTTAGGTGAGTTTCAGAGCGCAAAGTTATTTATTGGTCTGTCTACAAGCAATCCTTCCTGAATGATAAATGTTGGGTTTGATGAGTGGATAGGATGTGTGTATATAAAAATGTACATAAGAAACATTATTTGTAATCTGTCTCAGGTGGAACCTAATCCAAAGCGTCTTAGTGCTGTTGAGAGACTAGAAGCCGACAAAGCCAAGTATGTCAAGAGCCAGGAGGTCATCAACGCCAAGCAGGAACCAATCAAACCTCCCATGTTGGTGAAGCCTCTTGTTGGCCATGCCCTCCTGTCACAGAGAGGCTCTGGGATTGTTGGAGGAGGAAATGGAGGCGGGGTACCTTTCAAAGCATCCAATAACAATGCCAAGTCAGACACATGTGCAACAAGCAGCAGCAGCAAACGTGAGAACTTAAACCTAGAGATCTTAAAAAATCTGCTGAACTCATCATCGTCCTCAGGAGCCTGTTCTGATGGACTAGGAGGTGGAGCAAAGAGTGCTGTGATGAAGAAGTCATCAGGGGGAATGGCCAGGAGTTGGACACCATCAGGGTAAAATCATATGCTATGCTTATGTCTTGTGTAAGTTACTGTTTTCACATTTCAGCAATGGTTATATGCTTTTTTTTTTTTTTTATGCTCAAAGTGCTACAACAAGTTAAAAACTATAAAAACGCTATAAAACAGAAATAAAAGGAATATAAAAATATAAAATATGAAAGCATACAAAAGAATGGTGGTTTAGTATACTTTTCTAAACAGAAGAGCACCCTCAGGTACTCAGGCAGGGCGTTTCATAGCTGTGGAGGGGCTACTTTGAAGGCACGGTCCCCCATCGTACGAAGTTTAGACCTGGTGGGGCAGAGCCAATGGCAGTTAGTAGAGCAAAGATGTTTTGTTGTTGGTGGTACTGTTAAGAGTTCTTGGCACTCTGGAGCATTTCCATAAATGTACTGGTAAGTAGGTAAACATAATTTATATTCGATGCATATATGGATAGGGACCCAATGAAGTTTCTGAAGAATATGGGTGATATGGTCATATTTACGTGACCTCATCAGGACCCTAGCTGTACTGTTGTGGATGTATTGGAGCTTTTGAAGATTTTTGCCAGGCATCCCGATGTGTACCAGACTAGACTACTGCATTGCAGTAGTCTAGTCTGGTAAAGATGAATGCATGAACCAGCTTTTCAGTGTCACTGAGAGAAAGGAATGGGCGGAGCTTAGCTATATTCTGGGGATGGAGGAATGCAGTTTTACAGAGGTGGCCACATACTCAACCCTGTTTGTGAGGTATGATCTGAACCACTCCAACGCAGTCCCAGAAGGCCCAGCTATATGCTGAAGATGGTGGAGAAGTATACCGTGATCAGCTGTGTTGAAGGCAGCCGTGAGATCCAGGAGGACGAGTAATGATGGGAGGCACTGATTGGCAGCCATTATAAGGTCATTTGTGATCCTGATCAGGGCTGTTTCAGTACTATGAGCAGACCAGAACCCAGAATGGAATTTAACAAATTATATTTTTTGAGTTGGTCATGAAGTTGGGCAGTCATTTCCAAAACCTTTGATAGAAAAGGAAAATTGGAAATTGGCGATAATTTGCCTTAACTTCAGAGTCCAAGGAGGGTTTTTTAGATATGGTTGAATTATTGCAGTTTTCAGTGTTGATGGAATTTGGCCACTCTGAAGAGAGTAATTTATGATTTTGGTTATAAGAGGGCTTATGTTGGAGATGTTAGCTTTTATGATTGAAGTAGGGATAGGGTTCAGGGAACATGTAGAGGGTCTGATCCTCAGGATGATGCCCTCAGCTTCTCTCACTGTAATATTAGATAATTGTGGCAGAGTGCCCTCTGGCTTTGATGATAGAAAGACAAAAGGTGGAAGACTAGAGGTGGACAATGAGGAACGAATGGTGTCCACCTTAGAAGTGATATATGTTAGGAAACTATTGCACTGTTCCTCTGTGAGGTTAGTGTCAGTATGGGTCTGAGGCTTTAGCAGAAGATTTACGATGGTAAAAAGTTGTTTTGAGTTACCAGGACTGTTAAGTTTGAATAATACTGCGATCTAGTGGAGGCAAGTGCTCTGGGCAGAGGTGGCAAAAGTACTCACATTCTATACTTGTGTTGAAGTACAGATACTTGAGTGAAAAAAAAAAAACTCTGGTAAAACTAGAAGTACTGACTCCACTCCTTTACTCAAGTAAAAGTAAGAAAAGTACAGGGTCTGAAAGGATCTGAAATGTACTTATGTAAAAAAGTAAAAATGTTTCTTTTGCCGTCAGTGATACACAATACAATTTTTGCTGATAAGTAACTGATAACTTGAAAAAAAGTTTTCATACTGTATTTCGTTGGGGGCCGCTGATGGTGTAGCGGTACCGTTGCCTGTCCACAAACACAGGGGACGCCGGTTCGACCCCCAAGCTGGCTGCATGCCCCCCTCTCTCCACTGTCCTATCAATAAAGGCAGAAATGCCTGAAATTAATAAAAAAAAAAAAATATATATATATATATATATATATATACTGCATTTCGTCAAATAAAATATACATCATTGATCACCCTTGCAATTTCGCAGAAACCACAAATATCCTCCGCAATTCTTTATGGCTTTTTTTCATGGCAATATATCATTTTTCATGCATTTTAATGCAAATTATTAAGAACATGTTATGAGGTGGGTGGGATGAGGTGAAGGATCGAGCAGGACCCAAATGCAGGTCACAATCTTTTTATTAATTCCTGGACACACCAGGCTCAGGTATCGTGGAGAACGCTGACAGAAGCACTATGGCTCCGCCACTCGGCACCGAAACAAAATAAACAAATTGTCCACAAGACAAAGTGTTTTTAGAAGTATATTTGGGGGCATATTTAGGGTTTAAACTATAAAAAAAATAGGCATTTATAGGCATTTTGTTGACCACATCCAAAATTCACGATCACAATTGCCAATTGTGCTCTAGGAATGTAACCCTCGCGGGTTTAATTTCGGGGGTTTACTGTACAGTAAAGAAATTTCAATATCCGCCCTAAGTAACCTAATAACGGATAAATCCAAAAAGAGAAAAATCTTGGAGGAAAATAGAGAATTTAATTCTGCATGGACAGATTTATTTGCTTTCACTGCCAATGATGCTGGCTTACCTGTGTGCTTGATATGTGGTGAGAAATTAGTAAACAACAAAAAATGTAATGTTGAAAGACATTTCCAGAACAAGCACACAGGATTTGCTGAAAAGTACCCAGCTGGAGAGGAGCAAAAAAGATTTTCTGAACTGCTGCAGAAAGCTGAGCAGAGGAAATGTGCATTCAAGAACTGGATCAAGTCTCTTAGCTGCTAGTTTTGTGGCAGCTCAGGAGATCGTTAAGTCGTGGAAAGCTGTTCACAGACGGAGAATACGTGAAAGAATCCATAAAAATTTCACCCCTTCTCAGATTTCAAAAACAAATATGAGATTGTGCAGAAAATTAAAGAGATAGATAGATAGATAGATAGATAGATAGATCAATACTTTATTCATCCCTCTGAATATGATATATGATATAGATATGCCTCTTTCTGCAAAGACCGTCAAAGACCAAGCCATTAAAAGGGCAGCAAACATCACCAGTAAGCAAACTGAGGACATAAATTCAACTCCAGGATACTCAATTGCCTGTGATGAGTCTAATAATGTTAATGATATTGAGCAGATAGCACTGTTATGCAGATATGTGAATTCTGATGGGCCACAGACAGAAATCATTGTGTTGATACCACTGTTTGAAAATCAAAGAAATAAACACGATCCACATGGTGCTACTGATGGGGGACCAAGTATGAGAGGAGCACAGAAAGGATTTGTGAACATTACTTCAGAAGTCGCTGGATTGAAAGCTGCACACGAAACGTGAAACACTGTGTCTTGCACCAAGGAGGCACTGTGCACTCAAACATTTCCCCCCGACTGTATGGAGGTGATGAACCTTGTTGTACAGATAATGAACAAAATAATGGTGAAAGGTTTAAACCACTTACACTTCTTCGCACTGTTAGATGAAGTTGACTGCACATATTCTCTCTTCTATATCTCTTGCTGCATAACAAAGTCGGGCGGCTGTCCAGGTGTCCAGGTTCTGCAATGGTTTACTGCTTGTTTGGAACATGTGAAAATCTTCCTGGAGAGCCAAGGCGTCATCTACAAGATGACAGTGTTCGCCAGATATGTAGAGAGAGGCACGCTCTCTCACTTCCCCTCCCTGTTAAAAGAAGTTAAAAGAAAAACATAATCACATAAATTGTGAGTATTTACAGCGTGTGATCATTGGAATGCAAACTGCATTTGGAGAAAGATTCAGCGAGTTCAAGAAGGGGAAAAAAAACAGTCTTTCCCTGTCACGGCACTAGACATCGACCCATCCCTGCTGAACATGTCTGCATTTACAGAAGTAAGTTAACCCGATCTTGAGCTTGAACTGGCTGACAGCTGATAAAGACTTGTGGGTGTGCAAGTTTAAAAGCCTGACAGCTGATCTTGAAGATGTTGATCATCAGGGGGGCCATTCTCGCTTAATGGAGCAATATTGGAAACCTCCCCAAACCGGACAAACTTGTTTGAAACACATACAGTATATGAATATGAAGAAGTATGCCTTTGGAGTTCTGGAGTCCATCTTTGAATCAATCATCATACGTGTGTGAGCAGGTTTTCTCAAACATGAACTACATAAAATCTAAGTGACAAGTGACTTTGTGGCCAAATATGGTGACCTTACTTGGAATTTGTGCACTGCATTTAACCCACCCAAAGTGCACACACACAGCAGTGAACACACACCCGAAGCAGTGGTCAGCCAATGCTGCGGCACCCAGGGAGCAGTTGGGGGTTTGGTGCCTTGCTCAAGGGTCGGACCTCAGTCGTGGTATTGAAGGTGGACGGAGCGCTGGCTATTCACTCCGCCTCACTTCTGGTCCTGAGACTCGAACCCGCAACTTTCAAGTTACGACTGCCCCAACGACAGTCCTGTGTGAAGATGAAAGTCACATCTTACAGCCCCGATAAAGAGAAGCTTGGCAGTGATGTTCAGAGACAACAGGCTATTATTTTGCAAAAAAAATATTTTTGACCCTGATCTGATGTAGTGTTGTCTGCTGTGTTTTATATTTAGGCTCAAGGGCTGATTGGTGTAGCCTGTGCTGCTGAGGAAAAAAAGAGAAGAGGATGACACCACAGTGAAATGGACTGCAGTCATAATTAAATACAAAGTGGCCTATTTGTTATGTTTTATGTTCAATGTTTTATGTATGTTCAAATATTGAGAAAACTCAAGTAGCCTGCATAGTTCCATGATTTATTTATTTAAAAGTGGGCTGCACTTTATTTTATAAATTTTCTTCAAATAGAATAGAATCAAATAGAAACCAAGAATTCAAATAGCCTGCATTGTTCTGTCTTTAATTTATTTCAAAGTGGGCCAATTAATTTTTTTCCTCTTTATAGGAGTTCAATGTTTTTCGTTGTTATAATGTGTAAAAATAACAATAAAATGTCAACAGTTTTGATTGCAGTTCTATGATTTCATAAATGCAACATATGTAGTTTTTTGTATAGTATAACTATATACAAAACTTTATATGCTTGTATTGTATCTTCACTTTAAGGGACAATTATTTAGAAGAATAGAAAGAATAGAAGATTGACATTTAAAGGTGATAAAAGCAAAAATAAAAACTTTTTAATGTAACAAACGCAAAAGGACACACTTTTTTTTTTTCTGAAAGCGTCATGTTCAAACTATAGGCTTGTTTGCATGTCCTGGGAAGTCAGACATTTACTTTAAGCCAGTGTTCTTTTTCTGAACTCTCAGCCATGATGCCACGCTAGACTTTTATTTGACTGCATTACATACGTTTATTTGACTGCATTACATACGTTTATTTTTCTTTTTTTTTTCTCCTAGAATGCCGTTAACCTACCGGTCTACAATGACACTTAATGAGCAACCACCAGACTCGACTCCCAGTCCAAGCACCTCACATTCCCTCCGATCCTTCTCCCATTCCTTGAAGGTCCCTCCAATTTACAGTGAGGGACGCTGCAGTCCCCAGCAGGGAGGAAACCTTAACCTTAGCAGACGGTTCCTGGGTGAGAGAGGAGGTGAAGGAGGAGTAACTGATCATTCTCGTTCCCCATTACCACCTCTGCTTACCTCACACTCCTCGTCCGACCTCCTGCGATTATGCAATGGCAAACCACTCCGAACTGCTCGATCTAGCAGCTCCTCAGCTCCACCCCTACCTCCAAAACCCAACCCCACCTCTCTACCTCCACCAGCACTTTCCTTGTCACTGCTTCCCCCTTGTCCAACTCCATCACCCTCACTCTGTGACAACACCACCCCTCAGTCTCTACCTTGTGATTTTGGAGACCCTTCCATTACTTCAGCAGATCCCAACGTGGAGCTAGAGATTGGTTCATCAGTGGCCCGTCGCTCCTCACTACACAGATCTAAATCAGATCTTTCAGACCGTTATGCCCGAGCTGGAGCTGATGTGGAGCGCTTTTTTAATTACTGTGGCCTCGACCCTGAAGAGCTGGATGCAGTTGGTCCAGAAAACTTTGCACGAGCAAGCTCAGACATCATCAGTCTGAACTTCCGATCAGCTTCTATGATCTCTTCCGACTGTGACCAGTCAAGGCGATCTTCCAATGGTGGGCTGTCAGATGGGGATGAGGTTGAAGATGAGGAGGAGGGGGCTGGGGAGCGTGTTCCATATGGCATCTCAGCTGTAGAGCGGAATGCAAGAGTAATTAAGTGGCTGTACAGCATCAAACAGGCAAGAGAGACCCAAAAAGTCTCACATGTTTAGAACAAGGAGTAGAGAAAAACAGCCCCATGATTCAGAATAGATAGATGGACCAGTAATCCTTGCAAATTCATTGACTGCAATCCTGGGACTGAAATGAACTTCTGGAATTTGTCAAAATGATTAGCTCGATGAATGAATGGATACAAGAGAAATCTAACAGAATTAAGTGAGAGGGGAAGATTTTGTTAAGAAATTAATGAAGAGGTGAGGAAAAGAACTTTACTTTTTGTAAATCTAAAATAACACAAAAACTAAGAACAGAAAGGAATAGAAATTTGACTTGATGGCTATGAACAAAATGTTCTTGAGAGACAAAGAAACAGGGGAGATGTCTGAAAAGTAAATGTTTCTCCATTAGTACTATATAAGCAGATAGATGCAGTCTGTCAGTTTTTATGAGCAACACAGGAACAAATGTGTAATACACTATGATTGCCTCCCTGCACTGCAATTATAGGCCTTTTTCACAGAGGACATTTTGGCTTGTCAAACAGGTTTGACTAACTTTTAGGTTTGACTAACTCATTTAGGTACAGCCTAGTTTCAGACTTCTGAATCATTTGTCACATCTCTGACTTGATAATGATTCAAACTGGTTTGTTGCTCATTAAGAACCAAATACAGTTGACAAGTCAAAGTGCTGGAAGGGGATGTCAAATTTCTACATAGCTTGCTATGTTTGGAAATCCTAATTAAAAGTGTCATGTGAGCAGTGCATAAGGTCTGTGAAAAGTTTTGTCCTTTAATCCAAACCTAATCCAACCACTTTGCAGGCATTTCTGGTGTCAGAACAACTGTCCAGCTTTTGACGACCTAAGCAGCAGGAGAATTGCATGATTTTCTCTTGACTAAGCATGCCAGAGAAATAAATGTGGACTTGGAGGATTTAAAATAAAAATTTGGGGTCGCAAGGTGGTGCATGTCTCATATGTGTATCTCAGTCAGTGTAGACTGATACGTGATGAAATTGAGGTGTGTCTGTTCTGTTAGTCAAGTGAGTTGACATACATCAAAAGTACTTCTCAAAACATGCACAAAAATGTGGATTGACGTTTTATTCAATATACTTCTTCCATTATTGTCAGGACTGTGTCAAAAATCAGCTTCAGATGATCAAGAAATAAGGCCTTACTTCTTAGAATTATTATTTATTGTTGAACTGACATGATTCTGTTAATTCATAGTGCCTCCACTGCCTTGCTGATAAGCAAACAGGGGATCTGGTTTGTTGTACTTCTGTTACTGGAAAGCAGGCAGCAAACATCTTTAATGATATCCACAGTTATGGTGTCAAATCCAAACTTCTTCTCAGATGGTCTGGTCATAATTGTCTATTCAAACTTGCTAGTTTACTACATTTTGTATTAACAAAGAGTAAAACCATACCCTAGTTTACTCACTGGAAAATAGCATGTAAAAGATCAAAGTGCAATTAAGAAATGACCTGCTGGAGTACAAAAGTACTATACAATTGCCTTTTATTTCAACAGTGGTCATGGGCACATATTGTATAAATGCAATTGGTACTGCAATTTTTGAATTAATTATAGAGAAGATAAGGATGAGTTTCCTCCAGTGACCTTCCTAATCACAGTAATATTAATTCCTTATAGCAACTGCTATTATAGCTTAACTAAAACTTGCCAATTATTACGTTATGGCAAAGTAAAACAAAATAACTGCAAACCCCAAAATGAAATAGTAAATCACTCTAAATGTCAGGCCTGTATCGTCATGCTTGTGGTGTTCCTGCTAGCTCACAGGTATGACATAAGCACATTTAAATGAAAGAGAGCTACCCACTGATTATTACTCTACCTGTGTTCCACCTGCCATGACAAGTCAAAATGTACACTTTGACAAATGCCAGACTATATATAAACTTTAAAAGGTCCCAACATCTAAGCAAAACAGATACTGAACTCTCTCTGTCAAAAACTTGAAATTCCTTTGGAAAGTCAGTGATGGTAGATTTTGTGACCAAAATGATGTCAGCTTCAACAAGAAACTGTTTGTTATAGGCATGAAAATAATTGATCAATTCAACACTAACATAATAGGTCACAAGGATTAGAATATTAAAATAGAATATTAATTACAGAAAATTAAATCATCCAGTTGTCAACAATGGCATTGCAAAACATTGAAAAACTTGCAAAACACAAATGTAAGCTTGGATGGAGTGTGTAACAAGTGTGTGACTGAGGAAGCAGAATGGCTTGTACAGATACACACACTATGAAATACTTGAAATATTAAAGTATTACTTATATGTGCAGCATTAAGGTTACACTGTCATGATAGCCCTTTTTTGACTTTAATAAATTTGTCAGCGTGTCAATCAACAAAAAAATATTTTAATGGAGAGTTTTAGTGTCTTGTGATGTTTGTTCAGCCTGTTCTAAATAAATAAATAAAATATAGTACATGTAATTTGGAGGATTTATTTGTAATAAAAGTATAACTTGATCAAATGGTTAGATGGTTAAATATTGTTTTAACGTGTAATGGATGCTGTTTGAGTGATTTTACATGTACATTTAATATTTTTAGGGCACTTCAAGTGAACTGGTGGAATTGATTTTTGGGTCCATTTATGCTGTTATCAAGAATCACAAAACATTTGATAAAGTTTAATCGTTTAGCAGCATACATTTTATAGATATGTTATTATTAAATGCATATGATCATTAAACCTTTATGTTTAATGTGCCTTTATGACAAATCCACATAATGTCAGCTATCTTATCATAAATTATCTGAACTATCTATCAATTTACACATCCAGTGTTTGGAAAGGCAATTGTATCATTAAGTTTTATTCCATCAGGATTACTGGTGATCTGTCCAGGGTTTACCACTGCCTTTCACCCAAAGGGAGCTGGGATAGGCTCCAGCAAATCCCTGTGACCCTGGTTAGGAATAAGCAGGTATAGATGATGGATGGATAGATGGATGGTTGGATCCATCAGGATTGTGGAAGCTAGTTAGCTAGCCAGACTTCTTTAATGCTTCAGAGCATATATTCATATTTGTTAAGGGTCAACAGTTTCATTTATATTTCAGTTATGACTGAAAGAGTATATTTTTCAAATATGAAGAGTTGAGATTTTTATCATGATTATTTGATTATCTCTTAATACTGATGTATGTCAAGCTTTGGAATATATTAGACATTAGGTAGTTGATTGGTATGAAGACTTAAGCAACTTTGACAAGAGCCACATTGTCATGACCAGGTGACTGGGTGGTCCAGGGCAATAGTGCTGAGGAGGGACAAACTATGAACTGGTAATGGAGTGATGGGGAAAGCACTGGAACATGTCTGATCTGCAGAGTCTGTATCTACAATATACAGGGCACCTTCACGATTCTTGTGGAGTCCATCCCCTAGTGGGTCAAAGCTACTTTGGTGGCACATGAAGGACCAATGGTATATTATGCAGGTGTTCGTTATGTACAATAACAATCTAAGTATAAATATGTTGCAGGAGTCATGAGTTTTGTAAGCATAGAATTTGCCTTCAACAGAGATGATCAGTGATATTCTGGAATAAAAGGAATGCCTCAAGCTTTTGCTAGCAGTGATATTGCATGACACTAAAATTCTCCTTTATAAAAAATGTTGGTAAATCAACTGCCATTACACAACTACAATGAAAATAATATGACTGAATTTGTCTATGAAATATTAGAGGATATACTTCAGTGCAGGAAGTAAAGAAGTAAGGAGACTGGTCACATTATACTCCAAATGCCACCTAGAATTCAGAATTCATAGTTGCTTGTACTGAAAATTACATCCTACAACCACACGCAAATAGAAGGAACTCCAACAGAACATCTGTATTACATCAATGCACACCATAGGCTTCTTTCATCATGAACACTTTCTTGATATTGATGTCCTCAGCTCTGTCCAATGTCCTCAATTTCTCTCTGTCTGGGCCCTAAAAAGCACCCTCACCCTTGTTATATGTTTGGTCACTGACATGTTTCATTGTGACTGCAGCACCTCAGTCAGTATCTACCAACTTTAAGTGTGTCTCTCTGCCTCCCCATCTCCCTTCATTTTTTTCTGCTTCAGTGTGTCCAAAAACTACAATAACTGGGCTGGGTTTACTTCACTTCTCTGGACAGAATATATACTTGTACTAGTCAATTCTACAATTCCTAGACAGCCCTATAGTATGTCATTTTTTATGTATGACCTATTTTATTTGGCAGGTATTGGATGTACTGAAGCTGTGCCCATTATGCCTTTTTGTTGGGAAATATTTTTTAAGCACAAATATTCACAAGTACACACCCTGTGGCTGGATCCATCACGGGCTCAACCTTAGTTATTTAGCAGTTACTATGCTCTCATCTATAACATGGGTTTACAGTTAGATTCCACAGACTCAAAAGTGGGACAAAAACAAAACTGAAGCCTGCCAACATGTAGCCCATGAGTTCCAGAGGATCTGTAGCACTCCTCTGTCTCCCTGGCTTGTACTTGGTTCCAGAAGCTTTTGCTAAACCTGTTGCAGATGAGAATACATATCTAATATGGTGTGGATTGACTGTTTTAATGAAATGTTGTTGTGTTGGGAGAAGTGAAGTGGCACGCTGCATAGAGCAGAATGTTCAGCTGACAGTGTAATATACCAGAGTGAAAACAATCGGAATCAGAGTCCTATTTATCTAATATAAGTCACAACTCACCTCCAGTGAGGATCAGACTTTGAATCTGCATTTGCGTAATACGGCTCATAGCGTTAAGACCGCCACAGTAACTGATCAGGTGTGGAGCAAAGTGAAACATGTTTGAGCACCCTTCTTCCTAATTTGGACTAGAGCAGAAGTGAAGTGAAGACATCTGGGACAAAGACTTTCCCCCTTGCGTTGATGTGAACTCAGGGCTATAGTAGCATGTTATGCCACTTTCCATTATACATTTTTAGCACTCCTCAGCTCTACTTGACTCGACTCAGTTTTGATCATTTTCCATTTCAATTAAGTGCCACCTCAACGTGGGCGGGGTCATCACAGCTGTGGGAAACTGCCGTGATGTCCTAGGACCACGGTGTTGTTTTGCGAGTAGCGTTAGCCAGTTGCTTTGCTAAGGACTATAAAAATGGAAAAACAAACGGTTGCTGTTGCTGGTTTTTAAAAATAGTGGGTTTAATTATTCTCAGACACAGTCGGACATCGTACTCACTTCTAGTGATGTCACTCCCTGGCTAATCAGTGGCCTGCCGCCTGCCGACGTCACATTTTAGTATCAGCCATTGACGGAGCCAATTCAGTCGCTATTTTCGGCCGTTATGGATGTCGCCATGTTTCTTTTGTGGAGCCAGAAGTACCACTTGGACATGAAGCTAGTGTCTAGAGAATGTTCCCATGGCGAGCACTGAGCCAATCAGCACCGAGCTTGTTGAACGTACACGCCCCCTGGAGAGAGTGGCAAAACCTCCAACCGCAATCTGATCTGTGTTTAGGTAAAGCAACCTATCAATACAACCTGTCAATCATTACCACATGGGGGTGGAATGAGGCCACATGGATTAAAGGCACCTGATTGGTCAGTTATTTACCTCAATATCTTGTGTGTCGGAGCAAATGTGAACATTAAAAAATCAGGAATCTTAAGATCGTGCTCAAACAAAAACGACAAAGCCACAATTATTACTGTGACAATAGTGACTTAGTAATTGGTGCTAATTTTTTAATGAAAGTCAATAGGAGCCAGGGCATGTTGGAACCAGTGGCTGCTTCCTATAGCCTATGGCTTCAAACCTGAAAATGGCCTGATATGTCCACCCCTTCTACAGTCATTGCTATCAGGTACTATCTCCTAATGGAAAACTAAAAAAAAAACGGATTGAGTTGAGTAGAGCCGAGTAGTACTAGTGGAAAAGCCCTATTACTGTTCAACACCCTGACCTGTCACTCCCATGTGTTTTCCCAGTGACCCCTATCTGAACCCCATGAAACCCTACTGCTTCTCACTTTCAGCATTAATAAAGACAATATTGTATTCTGACAGCATCATCAGTTTAATTTACATGGTGTGTGTGTTTTGATCTTTGGACTGACAGATAGAGTTCTTCTGGGATATTAGCTTTTTTTCTTCAGTGTAAACAAAAAACATATATATTTGATTTAAAAATGTGTATTGGATTTCAGTTTTTCTCTGTCTGAAGGTTTATGTGTTACAAAAGACTCTGAACAAAGATCTGCTGTTTTGCTGTTGGCCCTCATTACAGAAATATCTGACCAATACCAATATCTGAACTGGGCAGGATTGTTTCAGAGACTTGTTGACTGTGTTTTTAATGTGAAAACTGTTAGATTTTACTTGATCAAAAACAAAACAATGTGTTCATGTTTAGTTTCTTTTGCGTCATTTCAATAAATGGTTTAATTGGCTGTGTCTCTTGCCACTGATGCTTCATTCAGATTTGTATTTATTCAGATCACTGAAAGCAAGACTGTGGAAGTGTTGCTGAACTGTGGTAACTGTGATCACAGTGCCATCATAATGGCACACTGAATTCCAATTTAGTGAATTTAGTTTAGATTCTCCTGAGCCAAACTGAATGTCTGCCTTAGAGACTTTTGTCAGTTCATGAGGGCTGTGACAGGGTTGAAATGTTCTTTGAAATTAAATTTGAGACCTCATCTGTTAGATAAACAAAAACATCTGAACCTGTAACTGAAATACATCAGTTTATTACACATATGTATAATAAATGTATGCCTTTTTTCATTACATAATAGCCATAAGTGAACATAAATATCTTCTTTAAGTTAAGGAAATAGTCTAACATAGGTAACCAGATAATGGTAGCAAAGAGTGTGTTAAAAGCCTTGCAGCAGCATTTTAACCCTCCAGGGTCTAAGGGTGTTTTGGGGCCCTGGACAAGTTGTGACATGCCCCGACATTTGTGCTTTTTTCAGTTGCTTTTAAACATAATAATGGCTAAAGTCTGATAACACTGTAATCAGCACAAACTGGGCTACAATAATATGTGAGCAGCAAGTTTATACATGATTGTGTTTTTGAGAAAACAGCGTTTATGCATGGTTAGTGTAAAACTAAAATTTTTAAGTCACTGAAATAAGGCCATAAAACACATACAGAACATTGGTTCACAAGACTTTTGAGAAATGCATCTTGTAGTGTAGTGTTTGCTTCACAATGATGTGAAAGTCATCTAGTTCACTCATTCACAGAAAACAATACACTGATTAAAATTTTCTAAGAAACTTTTTGTTTAGAAAAGGAAGGTGTGCCTGATCATGAATAGTCATGTGATTTACCTGGGAAGACAAAGACCTAGACCCAAAGATCTTCCCAGTCCTTAAATCAGTTAAGACCAGGTTGAAGACCCACTTCTTTTCTCTGACATTCAGCACTAGTTCTGGCATATCTTGGTTCCTTTTTTAAATAAAAAAGTTTTAAAATTGACCTACTATTGTGCATTTATTGTTGCTTCACTTACCTTCAGTTAGTTATGGAATCCCGGGGTTGGGGCTCGTAGGTAAGCGCCTGGTGGCTGGGTATCCACCCATGGGGCCCAGCCGGGCAAAGCCCAAAAAGGCAATGTGGGGCTGCCCTTCTGTGGGCCCACCACTTGCAGGGAGATCCATAAGGGGCCGGTGCTTTGTGGATCAGGCAGTGGTTGAAGGTGGGGACCTCGATGACCCAATCCCTGGACACTGAAACTGGCTCTAGGGACATAGAATGTCACCTCGCTGGGGGGGAAGGAACCTGAGCTTGTGTGGGAGGTTAAGTGGTACCGACTAGAAATAGTCGGGCTCACCTCCACGCACAGCCTGGGATCTGGAACCGAATTCCTTGAGAGGGGCTGGACTCTCTTCTACTCTGGAGTTGCTTGCGGTGAGAGGCGACGAGCTGGTGTGAGATTGCTTATAGTTCCCCACTCCGCCGTGTTGGAGTTTTACTCCCTGAATGAAAGGGTCACTTTCCTGCGCCTTCGGGTTCAGGGACAGGTCTCTCACTGTTGATTTGGCCTATGGGCCGAACAGCAGTGCAGAGTACCCAGCTTTTTTGGAGTCTCTGGGAGGGGTGCTGAAAGGTGCTCCAACTGGGGACTCCATTGTTCTGCTGGGGAACTTCAATGCTCATGTGGGCAGCGACAGAGAAACCTGCAGGGGCGTGATTGGGAGGAACGGTCGCCCCAGTTTGAACCTGTGTGGTGTTCTGTTGTTGGACTTCTGTGCTAGTCACCGTTTATCCATAACAAACACCATGTTCAAGCATAAGAGTGTCTACCAGTGCACATGCCACCAGGACACCCTAGGCTGGAGGTCGATGATCGACTTTGTGGTCGTGTCACCTGACCTCCGGCCGTATGTCTTGGGCACTTGGGTGATGAGAGGGGCAGAGCTGTCAACTGATCACCACCTGGTGGTGAGTTGGATCCGCTGGTGGAGGAGGAAGCGGGACAGACTCGGCAGACTTAAACGTTATTGTGAGTCTGTTGGGAATGTTTGGCTGAACCCTCCATCACCCTCCTTCAACTCCCACCTCCAAGAGTGTTTCAACCAGATCCCGAGGAAGGCTGGGGATATTGAGTCTGAATGGACCATGTTCTCCACCTCCACTGTTGATGCAGCAGCTCGTGGCGTCAATCCTCAAACCCGGTGGTGGACACCGGAGGTAAGGGATGCCATTAAGCTGAAAAAGGAGTCCTACCGAGTCTGGCTGGCTTGTGGGACTCCTGAGGCAGCTGACAGGTACTGGCAGGCCAAGCATGCCATGGCCTGGGCAGTGGCGGAGGCAACAACTCAAGTATGGTTGGCCTCAAAGAAATTCTGGCAAACCATCCAGTGCCTCAGGACAGGGAAGCAGTGCTCTGCCAACACTATTTTCAGTGGAGGTGGGGAAATGCTGATCTCAACTGAGGATATTGTCGGATGATGGAGGGAATACTTCAAGGATCTCCTCAACTCCACGGACGTGCCTTCCATAGAGGAAGCAAAGGTTGGGAAATCGAAGGCTGATCTGCCCATTACCCAAACTGAAGTCACTGAAGTAGTTTGGCAGCTCCTTGGTGGCAAGACACTGGGGTTGGATGAGATCTGCCCTAAGTATCTCAAGTCTCTGGATGTTGTTGGGCTGTCATGGTTGACACACCTCTGCAACATCACGTGGCAACTGGGGGCAGTACCCCTAGATTGGCAGACCGGGGTGGTGGTCCCTCTTTTTAAGAAGGGGGACTGGAGGGTGTGTTCCAACTATAGAGGGATCACACTCCTCAGCCTACCTGAGAAGGTCTAGGACAGGATGCTGGAGAGGAGATTCCGACTGATGGTAGAACCTTGGATCCAGGAGGAACAATGCAGTTTTCGTCCCGGTTGTGGTACACTGGACCAGCTCTATACCCTCTTCAGGGTGCTCAAGGGTTCATGGGAGTTTGCCCAGCCAGTTCACATGTGTTTTGTGAACTTGGAGAAGGCCTTCGACTGTGTCCCTCGTGACATTCTGTGGGAGGTGCTCTGGGAGTATGGGGTTCAGGGCTTTGTTAAGGGCTATCCGGTCTCAGTACAACCAGAGCAGGAGCTTGGTTCGCATTGTCGGCAATAAATCAGACCTGTTCCCATTGCATGTCGGACTGGGCGGACTGGGAGCTCAGTCACCCGGGTGGAGCTCACCCGTTGCTCCTCCACATCAAGAGGAAGCAGCTGAGGTGGCTCAGGTATCTGTTCCGGATGCCCCCTGGAGTGCATTGCATTGCAATAATTCCCTCTCAGCCACATTCCTGACTGAAAGGCTCATTATGCGGGTCTTTGTTCATGTCCATGATGAACCTTCCACACGAACAAAAGTTAGTTATGGAGTTCCACAAGGTTCTGTGCTAGGACCGATTCTGTTCACCCTGTACATGCTTCCTTTAGGATATATCATTAGGAAGCACTCTATTAATTACCACTGCTATGCGGATGACACTCAGTTATATCTATCTATTAAACCTGTTAACACAAACCAGTTAACCAGACTTCAAGCCTGTCTAACTGACATAAAGGCTTGGATGACCAGTAACTTTTTACTTTTAAACTCGGAGAAAACAGAAGTCATTATATTTGGGCCTAAAAATCTCAGAAATAACTTTTCTAAAATTATAGCTACTCTAGATGGCATAGCCCTGGCCTCCAGCACTACTGCAAAAAACCTTGGAGTTATTTTTGACCAGGACATGTCCTTTAACTCACACATAAAACAAATTTCTAGAACTGCATTCTTTCACCTGCGCAACATTTCCAAAATTAGGAACATCCTGTCTCAAAATGATGCAGAAAAACTAGTCCATGCGTTTGTTTCCTCAAGGCTAGATTACTGTAACTCATTACTATCTGGATGTCCTAATATCTTAATAAAAAGCCTCCAATTAATCCAGAATGCCGCAGCCAGAGTCCTGACAGGAACTAGCAAGAGAGATCATATTTCTCCTATATTGGCTTCTCTTCATTGGCTCCCTGTAAAATATAGAATAGAATTTAAAATCCTTCTTCTCACATACAAATCCCTTCATAATCAAGCTCCTTCATACCTTAAAGACCTCATAGTACCATATTATCCCAATAGACCACTTCGCTCTCAGAGTGCAGGCCTACTTGTGGTTCCCAGAGTTCTCAAAAGCAGAATGGGAGGCAGAGCCTTTAGCTATCAAGCTCCTCTCCTGTGGAACCAGCTCTCAGCCTGGGTTCAGGAGGCAGACACTCTCTGTACTTTTAAGGCTAGACTTAAAACCTTCCTCTTTGACAAAGCATATAGTTAGGGCTGGCTTCAGGCAACCCTGAACCATCCCTTAGTTAGTTATGCTGCTATAGGCCTAGACTGCCCGAGGACCATTGGTGCACTGAGCTCCCCTACCCTACCCCCCCCCCCCCCCCCCCCCTTCTCTCCCACCTCATGTATATTCCACCATTGAATGTTACTAACCTTGTGCTCTCTCTCTCCCCTAGTTTGTGCTCTCTCCCTCCCTCTCTCTCTCTCTCTCTCTGTACCTTCTGCAGGTGTCCCTGGTCCTGGAGCTGTTTATCGCTGATGTGCAGTTACTGGCCCCACCAACTTGCAGTGTCTATTTGTTATTTATTGTTGCTGTTCTTTTCTCTCTGCTCTATCCACTCACCCCAACCGGTCGAGGCAGATGGCCGCCCAAACTGAGCCCGGTTCTGCTGGAGGTTTTTTTCTTCCGTTAAAGGGAGTTTTTTCCTCTCCACTGTCGCCAAGTGCTTGCTCATAAGGGAATTGTTGGGTTTTTAGTTTTAGTTTTTGTAAAGTGCCTTGAGATGATTTGTATTGTGATTTGGCGCTATACAAATAAAATTGAATTGAATTGAATTGAATTTGTTGTCTCATATAAATCACATGACTATTCATGATCAGACACACCTTCCTGTATATGCCCTTTCTAAACAAAAAGTGTCTTAGAAAATTTAAATCAGTGTATTGATTTCTGTGAATGAGTGAAAAAGATGACTTTCACATCATTTTGAAGCAAACACTTTAGGCTACAAGATGCAGTTCTCAAAAGTCTTGTGAACCAATGTTCTGTATGTGTTTTATGGCCTTATTTCAGTGACTTAAAAATTTTAGTTTTTCACTAACCACGCATAAACGCTGTTTTCTCAAAAATACAATCATGTATAAACTTGCTGCTCACATATTATTGAAGCCCAATTTGTGCTGATTACAGTGTTATCAGACTTTAGCTGTTAATATGTTTAAAAGCAACTTAAAAAAACACAAATGTCGGGGCATGTCAAAACTTGTCCAGGGCCCCAAAACACCCTTAGACCCCAGAGGGATAAATACTGAATTGAAGTATGTACATGGGGTGTCCAGAATGCAGACACTGAGACAGAGTTCAGGGAAGCAGCAACCAGGGAAAATCCTGAAGTCCAGAGACATAGAAAGCAGGAAGATAAGATAAGATAAGATAAGAAAACCCAAACCAACATTTGTCCCACAATGGGGAAATTGCCTTGTTGCAACAGCAAAGTACAAGTACACAGCAGAGCACCAAAAGTAGCAAAGATATGAGATAAATAAGAAATTAAAAATATTAAGTGGAATAAAACTATAAAGCTACAAAAACTTACAATATGTGCCTATGGATATGTACAGTATATGGACATCCATGGATAAATAAATAAATACCAGGTAAAGTGACCACAGTATATTGCACTGGTAGTGATTCACTTTATAATACAGTATGCATCATTACAGCAGATGGATGACAAATGTGCAGTGTTAGTAGTGTTCTTTGTAGAGCCTGACAGCAGCAGGAAGAAAAGACCAACAGAATCTCTCCTTCACACAGTCCGTCACTGAAGCTGGGCAGACAGGGCAGACAGGGCATCCTGCAGGGGTGAGACTCATGGTCCAGCATAGATGTTAGTTTAGCCAGGACCCTTCTGTCCCCTCCCCCTCTGAGTCCAGGGGACAGCCCAGGACAGAGCTGGATTTCCTGATGACCTTGTTTAGCTCCCTTCTCTCCCTCTCAGTGATGCTGCTGCTCCAGCAGACCGCACACCTTACAGGTTGGCTGATGCCACCACAGAGTCATAGAAGGTCCTCAAGAGTGCCCCCTTCACCCCAAAAGACTGCAGTCTCCTTAGGAAGTAAAGCCGGCTCTGGCCGTTCCTGTACAGTGCATCTGTGTTGAGGTCAGTCCAGTTTGTTATTCAGGCAAAAACCCAGGTACTTGTAAGAGTCCACTCTCTCAATGTCCATTCCCTGGATGTTCACTGGCGAGGGGAGAGTAGACCGGCATCTGCGGAAGTCCACCACTATCTCCTTGGTCTTCCCCAGGTTGATAGCAGTTCTGCTGACAACAGTCCATGAAGTCCTGCATCAGTCCTCTGTACTCCGCGTCATCGTCGTCAGTGATGAGCCCGACAATTGCAGTTGTCAGAGAACTTCTGCAGAACACAGCTGTCCATGTTGTGTCTGAAGTTCCTCAGAAGCACCGGCTGTATGGTGTTGAACGTGCTGGAGAAGTCAAAGAACAGAATCCTCACAGTGCTGCCGGGCTTCTCCAGGTGAGCCAGAGCACAGTGAAGCAGGAAGATGCGAACTGCAGTAGGTCCATTGCTGACCTCACCATGGAATGGAGGTGGCCCAGGACCAGTCTCTCCAGTGTCTTTATCAGATGGTACGTGAGAGCCACTGGCCTGAAGCTGTTGAGGTCTTTAGTGTACAGTGAGGGACATAGGGATTCAGGAGACTGTGGCGACTCGGGGAAAACAGGAGCCAGGAGAACACAACTCAGGGAAGCTGGAGTCTGGGAATGCAGAACACCGGAGCAGAGAGCGACCACGGAGACTCAGAGGAGTCTCGCATACAAGCATGAAGCCTAAGAGACACAGGAGACGGGAGCCACGCACAGGGAACAGGCAGGTTACAGGCACTCACAGGGAAACAGGAGCCAAGGAGATGAGAATGCAGGGAACAACAGTACAATCCAGCAACTAGGTGGAGCAGAGAGCAGGTCTACATACTCCTGCACTGACGTGAGGCTAACCACCTAGTTGCCTAGGGACAACACTTACACACACACACACACACACACACACACACACACAAGGAGATACACCAGGGGAGCCGAGAAAACACAGGGAACCAGGCAGATACAGGTGAAACTAATCAAAATAAATAAAAAAATAAACAAAGCATGGGATAAAACCAGGCAACACAGGAAATAAAACCAAAAGTCCCAAAACAGGAAATCCAGAACCTGGATCATGACAAAGAGTGCTATGCATAGCAATCACAGCTGCTCTAAAGCATAGACCAGCATAAAAAGCATAGAGTTACACAGAATTTATAAGGCACATTGTGACATCATCAGTTATTTGTTACCAGGCAGAATACATACATAGATGTTTTATTTCCTAAAGCTAACCGAGACATTTTATTTCCTATATGTAACCAAGATGTTTTATTTCCTGAACATAATCGAGATGTTTTATTTCCTAACCGAGATGTTTTATTTCCTATACGTAACCGAGATATTTTAATGCATAGACCTAACCAAGACGTTTCATTTCATAAACCTAACCGAGATATTTCAATGCCTAAACCCAACCGAGACGTTTTAATGCCTAATCCTAATCGAGACGTTTTAATGCCTAAACCTAACTGAGACGTTTTATTTCCTAAACCTGAGACGTTTTAATGCCTAAACCTAACCGAGACGTTTTATTTTCTAAACATAATTGAGACATTTTATTTCCTATATGTAACCAAGATGTTTTATTACCTGAACTTAACCGAGACGTTTTATTTCCTAACCAAGACGTTTTATTTCCTATACGTAACTGTAATGGAAAAATGAATTTTAATGATTGATCATTCTTACTAATTATGATTTTTATTGTTTCTTACTGTATTCTTGACCCAGTTTTGGGTTTTCAGGTTTCACAGGTTTTCAATTACAGGTTGATTCACAGAGTTCACTAACACTTGTGTTTTTCATAATCATGTCTGATGTTTATGTTCTT
Organism: Mastacembelus armatus; assembly: GCF_900324485.2. Classification (NCBI taxonomy): domain Eukaryota; kingdom Metazoa; phylum Chordata; class Actinopteri; order Synbranchiformes; family Mastacembelidae; genus Mastacembelus; species Mastacembelus armatus. The sequence continues at coordinate 1,276,728 of NC_046649.1, forward strand.
CCTGACCTAGTATAGTCTGACACTAAGGGACACAGTGTTCTCAAGGATGTTGGTGAAGAGTATCTGGGAGAAAAGTTCCTTAGGGGAAGGGACAAGTACAACAGAGCACGCCCAGGATGGAGGGTTAACTGTCGAATGAGAATATAGAGTTTTAGAATATAGCCTTATTAGGAATCACTTTGTAGAACAATAGGGAAGTACAGACTTAATTATCTGATTAAGCGAATGATTATTTGCATTTACTTTGCATATCTGTATAAGTAGCGGCCTCAGCCTAGTAGGGGCTGAGCAACTGGGAAACAACATGGGAAGACTGATCAATTGTGTTCTATGTTTGCTCCTTTCTTGCAAGAAATATATTCATAAAAGACAGTCAGTCTGCACTCTCTTTATTGCTCATCCCACAACGATTGTTTTGCCACAACAGTAACCCAGATGTTTTAATGCCTAAACCTAACCGAGACGTCTTATTTCCTAAACCTGAGATGTTTTAATGCCTAAACCTAACTGAGATGTTTTATTTCCTAAACCTAACCGTTGACTTAAAATTAAGGACATAACTTACATACTGAATACAATGACGATCATGAAGATCTGTAGGATGGGAACAACCTAATGAACCTTCCAATAGGTTCCTACTCACCTACTGGAAGCAAATGGAAGGTGGGGCTCAACGACCTGATCCCTAGACAATAAAACTGGGTCTGGGAGCCTGAGCTTGTGTTGAGCGCTAACAACTACAGGTAGTTGGGCTCAGCTCCACACACAGCCTGGGCTCTGGAACCCAACTCCTAGAGAGGGGCTGGACTCTCTTGGAGTTGCCCACGGTGGGAGGTGGGAGGTGGGAGGTGGGGGCTGGTGCGCCATGTGCTGGAGTTTTCCCCAGTGAATGAAAGGATCGCTTCCCTGCACCTCTGGGTCGGGGATAGGTCTCTTACTGTTGTTTCACCCTATGGATCGAGTAGCATTACAGAGTACCCAGCCATTTAGAGTCCCTGTGAGGGGAGCTGGAAGGTTCTCCATCATTCTGCTGGGGGACTTCAATGCTCACGTAGGCAACGACAGTGAAACCTGGAGGGGTGTGACTGGGAGGAACAGCCTTCCCGATGTGAGCTTCAACCAGATCCCGAGGATAGTTGGGGACATTGAGTCCGAATGGACGATGTTTTTACTTGGAGATGTGGTTGTAAGGTCTCTGGTGCCTCTGGTTATCACGGCAACCTCTGAAGCCAGTGGTGGACACCAGAAGTAAGGAATGTCCCTATCAAGCCTGGCTGGCTTGTGTGACTCCTGAGGCAACTGATAGGTACTGGCAGGCCAAGTGTGCTGTGGCTTGGGTGGTGACAAAAGCAAAAATTCGGGTCTGGGAGGAGTTCGGTGAGGACATGGAGAAGGACTATCAGTCAGCCTCAAGGAAATTTTGGCACACTGTTTGGCACCTCAGGAGGGGGAAACAGTGCCCTGCCAACACTATTCACAGTGGCTGTGGGGAACACAGCAAATGGTGACATGCAAAGAAAACCTTAAAACCAGGGTCACTGCACACAAAGGAAAAAACAGAGAACAATTTAAAAGGGTCACCTCAAGTGTACAAGTAGCCAATTAACATGATTAATACAATATATTTATTTCTTACAAAACAAAAGAAGCAAAACAAAAAGAAAGTAAGCAAACATTGCTGAATTACTAAAGAAAAGAACAACAAAGGCATAAAAAATCTCTGGCAAGAGATTCTAAATTAATTAAACATAGCCTGTTCTTTCTTTGAAGGATAAATGAACAACTACAAACAACAACAGACACATTTCATTGAGAGTTTAAACAAGTGCACCCTCTTTGCCCCCACATGCACACACATGCACATGTATAATTCAACAGAATCACTGTCGATGTGCTTCGTTCTCCAGGGAGTGTCGGCAGCCAGCTCTCCGAGACCCAAGCGCTCACCTCAAAAGACAGTCGCGCAAACAACAACAGGAGACAAGCATATCATGATAAGACAGCATGCAAACATAAAATTACATGGTACTTTTGTATCAGACAACATTAACTTATATTTTAAATGTGACTACTTAATGTCATCTTTAATTAAACATGCATTTTTTGTCCTCAGGAGAGAAGAATGATGTTGATGAGGCCTTGGTCAATATAGTGACTGAGAATTCCCAGCCCTTCAGTATTGTGGAGGACAATGGGTCCACAAAGCTTGTTAAAGTTTTGAACCCTCCCTATGTTCTCCCCACAAGCCAGATGTGTATGTGAGCACATTAAGCATTTTTCTCCGTTTTCCCATATTTGCTATACCAAGAGTGTTCTATTCTTTTCTTTAGGCTTTGAAAGCTCTGGTGGAGGACAGATATAAGGAATCCAAGGAGAAACCCAAAGCCATTATGTCAAATGCAACTGCAGTTAGTTTAAAATCAGATAGGTGGACCTCTATCAATACTGATGTGTTATGTAGCCGTGACATGCAACTTTATAGATGCAAGCACCTTTTTGCATTCTATTGTTTTGGGGGTGCTGCATTTCCCTCAGGCACATAGTGCTGAAAATGTGGCAAAAGTAAAAGCAGCACTTATATTACAGTGGGATGTTACACACAAAGTTACTTGTCTTGTGACTGATGGCACAGCAAATATGGGTACTTGTGCCAAGGAGCTTCATTTGCGTCACACAAATTGTGTGGCGCATACTTTAAATTTCCTCATAAAAAAGGCTCTTGACCAAATCAGTGTTGACCAAAACAGTAAAAAGGACGATAGGACGGTAGTGGGCTACTTCAAGAGCAGCACCACTGCAAAGGTGAGATCCTTTATTTCCTTGCAATATTCTAAATTATGCTGTTTTTGTTTAAGTTGCTGCTGTGACACTTGAATGAATCACTTTTTGTTGGCTAATTTTATAGGATAGGCTGACACAGGTGCAACAGCAAATGGATTGACTGGCACTGAAGCTAAAACACTCCAATGTGTTTATGACCTCAGAGAACCTGTAGGACAGTGATTCTCAAACTGTGGGGCGCGCCGACGCCGTGACAGGTGGGTCGCAGCGAACGGGAGTAAATTAGCCTAATTTTGTGTCTATCCTAATTCATAATTTTCTTTACTGACAAACACCATACACGCAAAATAAAACAACCACATACAAAGAAACGTGTCATTAAAAAACACAAATAGAGGGAAACAAGGAGAACCATGGTGTGGGAAATAAATGTTTAACGTCGGCACTTAATTGTAGTGGAACAATAAGCAAACCTTCACGCAGCGACGCAATGATTAGTGGGCATAACAATGGATAAATTTGTTACACGGACCCCTAAAAGAACAGGCGACTCCACGCCAGCAGACAAAAACACGACAGGTAAGGTAAATCAAGCAAAAAGCCAGCCAAAAAGAAAATACGATGAAGCCTACCTGGGTCTTGGATTCACAGTAGGGCTGGTGGGGGCAGAGGAGAGACCCATGTGTGTTGTGTGAAGTGCAAAACAGGCTCATTGCAGCCACTAATAGTGATAATACCCACAGAACACCTTGGACACCTTGACCATGTTCTAGACTTTGTTGTCTAGATTTTGTTGTTTTTTCAATCATGTTTAATCTTTTTTTTTTGCACAGAATGCAACATGCCTAAGTAATTACACAATTACACTTTCATTTTATTTATTTTGAACTCTATTTACAACTGTATTTATTTAGAAGTTATTTTGAATAAATTTGAAAGTTTCGAAGTCCAATGCAATGCTGAGAGTCTGAGGAGACAGTTAAGGTAAAAGCTGTACACTTTGCAATCAATGAGCATCGTGTCACTGGTGACAATGGTTGATCCCAGGTTTGAGAACTTAGGCTTTAGCCACAGTAAAGCAGCAGATGCCGAGAAGAGACACTTCTGAATTTGCTGCCTCACTGTTATGTGCAACAGCGCATCTTCCCCCTCCTCCTCCTCCTCCTCCTCCTCCTCCTCCTCATCATCATCATCACAACTGCAGATATCAGAAGCTTCTTAGCCTGTGACTCAACGTAATGGATACATTCAAATAGTGTTATTGTATTTAGTCACTTACAGCCTGTTTGTCTGTCTTAAGTAGCAAACTGTACATTGTTTGGACACCACTGTCCTGCAGACGAGAACCCAAAATATCACTGCAGACAACAGTGGAGTTCCAAAAGTACCTATGTGAACCAAATGTAGGAAGATTAGAGAAAATATTGTCCCTATTTTACCTTACATGCCTAGTAACATAAGCACAGTCACATCACAAACATCTCCCCAATTTGTTTCCACTTTCCATTGTATCATAAAGACAGACACCATATTAATCATCATTTATGTATTGCCATCATAAACGTCATTCACTCATTTCTTCAATTCAAAGCTTCACACACGACAGGCATGGTGTCATTATAATCACCTGTTTTACATTTATTGTTCACTTGATGGCACAGTAGAACAAACGTTCTACCATTTGCTGTCTGCTGCTGCTGTGTTGTTCTACCAGTACCATGAATCTTCAGCCATTGAGTGAACCAATTGGATGCATATCTTCAGTTCTTCATGAAGCTTCATCTCACCATCACTATTTGACAGATATAAAGCCTAAGGAATCTCCACACAATTTGTGGGTACTGTTGGAGCTCATGGTTAGTTTGGTTAGTTGGTTAGTTTTGGTGCTTATTTAAATGAAGCCTTCAAAGAAAAGGACACACTTTGACTTGATCTCTCCCAGTAAGGTAAGTACACTTACATAACATAACATAACATAACATGACATAACATAATAACATGTACAGTGTTTGTATTACAATGTACTTTATTTTTCACAGTCTTTTCTTTCATTCCTAGGTGAAATTCATTTCAATTCAATTTATTTGTATAGCGCCAAATCACAATATATCTCAAAGCACTTTACAAAACAAATTTAAGAAACCCAACAAATCCCTTATGAGCAAGTACTTGGCGACAGTGGAGAGGAAAAACTCCCTTTAACGGAAGCATGAAGAATCGGGCAGTCGTGGCCTAATGGATAGGGACTTGGACTTGTAACCTGAAAATTGCAGGTTTGAGTCTCAGATCTGGCAGGAATTGTTGGTGGCACAGAGTGAATAGCCAGCACCCTGTCCCCCTTCAATACCATGACTGAGGTGAGACCCTTGAGCAAGCACCGGACCCCCAACTGCTCCCTGGGTGCTGCAGCACTGGTTGCCCACTGCTGTGTGTGTGCATACACTTTGGAATGGGTTAAATGCATACCACAAATTCTGAGTATGGATCACCATAGTTGGCCACATAAGTCACTTTCACTTTAGAAAAAACGCTGCAATACCCGACGTCATGACGCCAACCTACAGACGTGTCGTAAGACCATTCAGAAATTGGAAACAAACACTTACATAGGGACAACGATAAAGACATTAGGGAAGGTGAAAAGACTGATTAGTCAAAGGCAGGCATATGAACATTCGCATTATGGGTCTCCAGGAGGGCGTAGAGGCCAAGGATCCTGTGCGTTTTTTCGAGATGTGGTTGCCTAAACTCTTAAACATCGAGACGAAGGCAGGCCGCCTTAAGGTGGAACGGGCGCACCGAACCCACTTGTGGACAAATGCCCCTCAGGGAAAACCCACTTACCTCAGGCTAACATTATGTGAAGAGCTGGCCTGTGTAGATGTGTGGAGAGCACGACATTTGACTGATAAAGAATTCACATATTTCTCCCATGCACACTCATGTTACACAAGGATTGATTATTTTTTCATCCCAACATTAATGCTGCCATCAATCACATCTAGTTCAATAGGTAATATAGTAATATCTGATCATGCCGCAGTCTTCATTGAGTGCAGAATTGGGAGTCTGGCTGTTCAGAACAGACGCTGGCGTTTGGACTCCTCTATTTTATACAATCAAAAATTTATAGATTATTTTACTGAGGAGTTCAAACAGTTTCTGTCAATCAATGCTGCCTCCACAGATGATCCATCACTGCTGTGAGATACATCTAAAGCCTACTTGAGAAGTCTCATTACTTCATTTACAAAAAGTAAAAGATGTAGACAAGCAGAGCAAAGAATGATTCTTGAATCCAAATTGAAGAAAGCAGAACAAGACTATATTAAAAGGTCATCTGCGGTGAAACTTAAAGAAATCTCTGCTCTTCATTCAGCATTAAATTGCTTACTAACGAAAGAGGCAGAGACTAAAATTAGATATGCAAAACAAAAGTTATATGAACACGGTGACAAACCGGGAAAATATCTGGCATATCTGAAGTCAGAAGTCAGACTCTCAGGCTATTCCTTCAGTTAAAGATGTAAATGGTGACCTGTTTTTTGACACTGATACTATTAAAAATATGTTTAGAAACCTTTATGAAAATCCCTATAAATCGCAAATGCAACAGAATCTTCTAGAATCGATGGATGCATTTTTCTATCCTCTCAATCTTCCCAGTCTGACAGAAGATCAGAAATCCACATTGAATTCTCCATTGTCTAAGAAAGAAGTGTCGGATGCTATTAAGGAACTGCAGTCTGGTAAAGTAGCTGGGCCTGACGGACTGTGTGCTGAGTTTTATGAAGACCTCAGGGATGTATTGGTTGACCCACTACTAAACGTATAATGACTTTCAAAAAAGGCCTTCTACCTATGTCTTTGAGGGAGACAAACATATCACTCATACTTAAAAAAAAGTAAACAGCCTGAAGATTGTGCCTCGTACAGGCCAATTTCATTATTAAATGTGGATTTGAAAGTTCTCTCCAAGGTGATTGTGAAACGCTTGGAAAGACTGCTTCCTCTGCTAATTAATGAAGACCAAACTGGTTTTATTAAGGGTCACAACTCGTACAACAATATGCGCAGGTTGCTTAACATTATCCAGTTCTTTCAACAGAAGGCGGTGCATGGTCTTGTGGTCTCTCTTGATGCTGAGAAGGCATTTGATCGTGTCGAATGGCCTTTTCTTTTCTACACATTACGTAAATTTGGGTTGGGCGACAATTTTGTAAATTGGATCAAGCTTCTGTATAATAATCCTTGCTCAGCAGTTCTCACAAATGGGATGCGGTCTCCTAACTTCCAAGTCTGGAGGGGGACAAGACAGTGCTGTCCGCTTTCTCCCCTGCTTTTTGCCTTGGCCATTGAGCCACTGGCAGAGGTGGTGTGAGCTAGGGAGGGCATACATGGCCTAACTATTGGAGAAAGGCAGCATAAGATCTCTCTGTATGCTGATGATGTGCTAATTGTCCTGACTCGGCCTGAAGTATCCATCCCCTCTCTTACTGAGACTATTAATCAATTCAGTGTCATTTCAGGTTATAAAATTAATTTCAACAAGTCAGAGGTGATGCCATTGGGCATCTTAAAACAAAAGCCTCTGACTCCGTCTCCATTCCCCTTTAACTGGTCTCCAGGGGGTTTTGTATACCTTGGAATCAAGATAACACCCAATTTCGATCAGATGTATAAGACTAATTTCACTCCTTTGTTTGAACGAATTAAATTGGACTTGAAGAGATGGCAGACCCTGCCTCTTTCCTGGCTGGGTCGTGTCGCTCTTCTGAAAATGAATGTCCTGCCGCGCCTGCTATATCCAATTCAGATGATCCCAATTCTTTTTCCACATAAGTCTATTAAGACCCTGAATACTTAGCTCATTCATTTGGGCAGGGAGGAAACCTCGTTTAAAATTATCTATATTATGTCTCCCATCCTGAAAGGGAGGGCTTGACCTCCCCGACATTAGAAAATACCAGCTTAGTGTCCATATGCGTGTTGCTGCTGATTGGGTGCAAAATCCTGTCTCTCTCTGTCTTGAAATAGAGGACTCTATGTCCAAATTCCCTCTGAAAAATTTCAGAAAAAAAAAAAATCCTGACAGTGTCCTGTAGTAATCCACTTACAATTGTTAGGGCCTGGCATATTGTCCAAAGGATGGAAGGTAGATTTCAGTTAACTTCACTCTTCACTCCACTTTGCAATAACCCTCTTTTTCTTCCTGGAACCACAGCCAAAGGGATCTGTATCCTTTCCGATGTGCTGGATGGGTCCTCTTTGATGTCTTTTGACCAGCTACGTGATAAATATGATGTTCATAGGCAGGATTTTTTTCGATACCTGCAAGTGTGAGACTACGTTCAGAGAAATACTACATTACTTTCCAACCAAACTATCTCTGACTCTGAGCAGCAGCTATTTAAACCTAAGCTAAGTGCTTTTATAGTCTAATAAAACAATATGATGTCACAAACACAGTTCACTTAAAGAGGATATGGGAAAGAGAACTGCACATGGGAATCAGTGATAAGGACTGGGATGAAGCATGGAAGAATGCCAACTCATTGAACATCTGTAACAGGGTGAAACTGATACAACTTAAAATTTTACATCGTGCACATATTTCCCCTTCATACCGCAATAAATTTAATTCAGACCTTTCTCCGTTATGTCCCAAGTGTAAAATAGAAGTTGGTGATCTTACGCATTGTCTCTGGTCTTGTAGGAAAATACAACAATTTTGGTATCTTATAAAAGTTGAAATTGCAAAGATTCTCTCATTGCCTACAACCACAGAATGTAACCCACTGTATATGTTACTTGGAATAACAAATGTTTCTATCACTGGAAATGGTAAAAGACATCTTTTCAGAATGCTCACATTCTGTGCAAGAAAATCTGTTCTCTTGAACTGGGTTACAGACAAAGCTCCATCTAAAATACAATGGCACCAGACTGTACTTGAATATATGTCTTTAGACTATCTAACCAGTAAGTTGCACAACAGACTATGTATTTCATAAGATCTGGGACCCTTTTATGCTGTACATCTGTTGGATATGTCTGTTTTTTTTCTAAGAGGCTGTATAATGTAAACATACAAATCTCTAAACAGACCCCCTTTTTTTTTCCTTCTCTCTTCTGTCATAGTTGTGATCTCTGGGTTCTTCCACTTGTCTGTATGAATGAGCCGGAATGTTCTGTGTTCTGTTGTGTGCATTTTCTTTGTGAGAAAAATTGTAAAAAAAAACAATAAACATATATTGTAAAAAAGAAACACACAGCCGTTCAGCATTGTGGAGTTCAGGATTTTGGGACTTTGTGGCAAAATTAGACCCAACCTATGTTCTCCCAACAAGGAAGATGCGTTTGATGACATACAGTAGATAAAGCATGGCAGTAATACTGCATTGAAAAAGTTGACCACTATTTTCTTTTCCTTTAGGCTGTAAAGGCTATGGTTGAGGCCAGATACAAAAAGGAAAAAGAAAAGGCCAAAGCCAAGGTCCAGCAGGCCACCACTATGAGTTTGACCTCAGATATGTGGACCTCCATGAACATGGACGCTCACCTGGCCATAACTTGCCATTTTATAGATGGCAACCCATCCTTGAGGTAAATTCTGTTAGGTGCAAGTACCACAAGTACGGTGTATGTTAAAGTCCATGCAGAACGTGTTACGTATCAATGAGCGGCCATTTTTTTAAAACTGGTGACGTTTCTGTAAACAACAAAGTTTAGCAGTAGTTTTAAACAAAAACACAATCTGGAATTAAACTCAATCAGTCAAGTAATACTTTTATACTGCAATTTTTTTTTTTAAGTTTCAAACATTTTGCATAGCAAAGTGCAATGAAGGGAGAGTGTCTGGGGACTGGATTCCGCAGAGTCAGCTTGTCGTGGTGATGGTTTGGCGATGAGAAGAATGTGGCAATGATTCCTCCTGTTGGTGCCTCTCGGATTCAATGACGTAGGATCCTGGTTCCTTGCACACTTCCTTTACCGCGCATTGGTGGTTGTATCCCTTGGTTGTGTGAATCCTGATAACTTGTCCTTGACTACCAGCGGCTGTGGCAGGTGACTTGATGCATCACCGTAACGATGAGTCTCTTCTTCCTAATAATAATAATAATAATAATACATTTTATTTCATGGCGCCTTTCAAACTCTCAAGGTCACCTTACAGAGAGAAAAAGGAAGCATACAGCATGAAATACATAGAGTGCATTAAAACAACAATAAAATCAACAATGCATTAACAGAGGGCCAGAATGTAAAGGCAAAAATGCGGAGCATCCAGGAAGTGGGCGATGTACAGCAAAAGCAAATTGAAACACAGAAACCCAGATGACAGAACAACAAATATGAAACAATATGAGACAATATGAAATAGGCGGAGGGTGGTAGAACATCATGGGCTGCTTTGAGAAGTTAAGACAGTTAGGTGGAAAACGCTATACGGAACAGATACGTTTTGAGTGATTATTTAAAAGTTGATAAGTCCGGAGACGACCGGATGTGATGAGGGAGAATGTTCCAAAGGCGGGGCGCAGTGTGGCTGAAGGATCTAGCGCCCATGGTGGCCAGGCGCACTGTAGGGGTGCAGAGGAGAGTGGAACTGGAGGAACGGAGAGTACGAGGCGGAGAATAGATGTGAAGTAGATCAGTGATGTATGGTGGGGCAATAGAGTGGAGGGCTTTGTAGGTGAGAAGGAGGATTTTATAGTTTATACGGAAGGACACAGGGAGCCAGTGAAGTTGTTTAAGGACAGGGGTAATATGATGTGAGAATGGAGTTCTGGTGATGATTCGGGCAGCAGAGTTCTGGACAAGTTGAAGTTTATGAAGTGATTTGAGAGGTAGACCAGTGAGGAGTGAGTTACAGTAATCCAAACGAGAGGTGACAAAGGCATTAACGAGTATGGCCGTGCTATCGATGGTGAGTGAAGAACGGATGCGGTTTATGTTACGGAGATGGGAGTAGGCCGACCGGGTAGTGGTATTGATATGCTGAGTGAGGAATCATTGCCACATTCTTCTCATCGTCATCAACGTGTCTCTTGGACCCCATCCCGACTAGACTGCTTAAAGGCACCCTGCCATTAATGAACTCATCTTTATTGGACTTGGTAAATTTATCTCTAGTATCAGGCTACGTACCACAGGCCTTTAAGACTGCAGTAATCAAACCTTTACTCAAAAAGCCTAGTCTTGATCCAGGTGTCTTGGCTAATTATAGACCAATATCCAACCTGCCATTTATTTCTAAAATCCTAGAAAAAGCTGTTGCTAAGCAGCTATCAGACCACTTACACAGGAATGAACTATTTGAAGATTTCCAATCAGGATTTAGAGCACATCATAGTACAGAAACAGCACTGTTGAAAGTTACCAACGATCTTCTCTTAGCCTCAGATAATGGACTTGTTTCGATACTTGTCCTCCCTAGACCTTAGTGCAGCATTCGACACCATTGACCACAACATCTTATTACAGAGACTGGAGCATGTGATTGGTATCAGAGGAACAGCGTTAAAGTGGTTCCAATCCTATTTATCGGACAGATTCCAGTTTGTTCATGTCCATGATGAACCTTCCACACGAACAAAAGTTAGTTATGGAGTTCCACAAGGTTCTGTGCTAGGACCGATTCTGTTCACCCTGTACATGCTTCCTTTAGGATATATCATTAGGAAGCACTCTATTAATTACCACTGCTATGCGGATGACACTCAGTTATATCTATCTATTAAACCTGTTAACACAAACCAGTTAACCAGACTTCAAGCCTGTCTAACTGACATAAAGGCTTGGATGACCAGTAACTTTTTACTTTTAAACTCGGAGAAAACAGAAGTCATTATATTTGGGCCTAAAAATCTCAGAAATAACTTTTCTAAAATTATAGCTACTCTAGATGGCATAGCCCTGGCCTCCAGCACTACTGTAAAAAACCTTGGAGTTATTTTTGACCAGGACATGTCCTTTAACTCACACATAAAACAAATTTCTAGAACTGCATTCTTTCACCTGCGCAACATTTCCAAAATTAGGAACATCCTGTCTCAAAATGATGCAGAAAAACTAGTCCATGCGTTTGTTTCCTCAAGGCTAGATTACTGTAACTCATTACTATCTGGATGTCCTAATATCTTAATAAAAAGCCTCCAATTAATCCAGAATGCCGCAGCCAGAGTCCTGACAGGAACTAGCAAGAGAGATCATATTTCTCCTATATTGGCTTCTCTTCATTGGCTCCCTGTAAAATATAGAATAGAATTTAAAATCCTTCTTCTCACATACAAATCCCTTCATAATCAAGCTCCTTCATACCTTAAAGACCTCATAGTACCATATTATCCCAATAGACCACTTCGCTCTCAGAGTGCAGGCCTACTTGTGGTTCCCAGAGTTCTCAAAAGCAGAATGGGAGGCAGAGCCTTTAGCTATCAAGCTCCTCTCCTGTGGAACTAGCTCTCAGCCTGGGTTCAGGAGGCAGACACTCTCTGTACTTTTAAGGCTAGACTTAAAACCTTCCTTTTTGACAAAGCATATAGTTAGGGCTGGCTTCAGGCAACCCTGAACCATCCCTTAGTTAGTTATGCTGCTATAGGCCTAGACTGCCCGAGGACCATCGGTGCACTGAGCTCCCCTACCCTACCCCCCCCCCCCTCTTCTCTCCCACCTCATGTATATTCCACCATTGAATGTTACTAACCTTGTGCTCTCTCTCTCCCCTAGTTTGTGCTCTCTCCCTCCCTCTCTCTCTCTCTCTCTCTGTACCTTCTGCAGGTGTCCCTGGTCCTGGAGCTGTTTATCGTTGATGTGCAGTTACTGGCCCCACCAACTTGCAGTGTCTATTTGTTGTTTATTTTTGCTGTTCTTTTCTCTCTGCTCTATCCACTCACCCCAACCGGTCGAGGCAGATGGCCGCCCAAACTGAGCCCGGTTCTGCTGGAGGTTTTTTTCTTCCGTTAAAGGGAGTTTTTTCCTCTCCACTGTCGCCAAGTGCTTGCTCATAAGGGAATTGTTGGGTTTTTAGTTTTAGTTTTTGTAAAGTGCCTTGAGATGATTTGTATTGTGATTTGGCGCTATACAAATAAAATTGAATTGAATTGAATTGAATTGAAGGAGAGAGTACCGTCTAGGATGACACCCAGGCTTTTAACTTGGGGGGAGGGGTTGACAGTATTGTTGTCAATTAAAATGGAGAAGGTGCTGGTTTTAGAAAGGGTGGATTTGGTGCCCACGAGGAGAATTTCAGTTTTGTCGGGGTTGAGTTTCAAAAAGTTATGGGTGAACCAGGATTTGATATTATGTAAGCAGGTAAGGAGGGAGGGAGGGGGGAGGGTAGAAGATGGAGCAGCAGAGAGGTAGAGCTGGGTGTCGTCTGCATAACAGTGGAAATTGATGTTATGTTGCCTAAAGATATGTCCGAGAGGAAGGAGATAAATAATGAAGAGGAGGGGCCCCAGGACAGAGCCCTGGGGCACGCCACAACTGACAGAAAAGGGCTGGGAGTGGAAGTTCTGGAGATGGACAGACTGGGTGTGGTCAGAGAGGTAGGAGGTGAACCATGAGAGGACCGAGCCGGCTATGCCGATGGAAGCAAGGTGATGGAGGAGAATATTGTGCGAGATGGTGTCAAAAGCTGCAGTTAGGTCAAGGAGGATGAGGATGGAGACAAGGCCAGAGTCTGCGGCTACTAGGAGGTCGTTGGTGATTTTGACCAGGGCAGTTTCAGTGCTGTGGAGATGGCGGAAACCAGATTGAAAGTGTTCGTATAAGCTATTGGCGGCAAGGTGGGTATGGACCTGGTGGTGGACAACTTTTTCCAGAATTTTAGAGAGGAACGGGAGATTGGAGATAGGGCGGAAGTTGTTAAGGTTCACAGGATCGAGGCCAGGTTTTTTTAGGATTGGTGTGATGATGGCTGTCTTGAGTGATGGGGGTACGATACCAGAACTGAGGGAAGTGCGAATAATGTGGGTCAGATGAGGAAGGAGAGAGGGGAGACAGAGCTTGACGAGGTTGGTTGGTAGGGGGTCAAGTTTGCAGGTTGAGGGTTTGGATTTGAGGATCAGTGAAGAGATAACCGTGGTGGGTGGAATGATAAAACTCAAAAGCGGGGAGGATACTGATAGACAGGGTAGGGTACAGTGGAGGCAGTTCGCAGTGTCACAGATAGGAGGAAATTGCTGGTGTATATTTTCGATTTTTGATGAGAAGAAATCCAGGAAGTTATTGCACAAGGTGGTGGAGAGTGAGGGGAAGAGAGGAGTATCGGGAGGGCCCAATAAATTTTTGACAGTGGAGAAGAGGGAACGCGTGGAGCCAGAGGCGGATACAATAAGAGAGGCATAGAAGTCAGATTTTGTTTGGGTAATGGTTTGCTTGTACTTCAGTATGTGGTTTAGGTATAAGTCCTTGTGGGTGGATGAACCGGTTTTTTTGAAGAGACGTTCAAGGCGACGGGCTTGGGTTTTGAGGAGGCGGAGTTCGGGGGTGTACCATGGAGCAGAGTGCGTAAAGGATACAGATCTAGTTTTGAGTGGGGCGAAGGTGTCGAGTAGATTTCGTAGCTCACGGTTGAAATTGGATAACATGTTGGAGAGGGACGGTGTATAATTAGAACATGAAAGGTTGTTGAGAGCAGCAGTGAAGGAGGGGAGGTCGATGTTCTTTAAGTTACGGAAGGTGATGGTGCGGCAGAGGTGGGTTTTGAAGATAGGTAGTTTGGAATTAAAGCAGACTAGTTTGTGGTCGGAGAAGGAGGTGTCGAGGGTAGAACATGACTGAGCTGTGACGCCAGAGCAGCAGACTAAGTCGAGGGTGTGGCCTAGAGAATGTGTTGGGGAGGTGATGTATTGTTGGAGCCCAAAGCTGTCCAGACAGGAAATGAAGTCTTTTGTTGTGGTGTTGTTGGGATTGTCGAAGTGGATGTTAAAATCACCAAGAAGGATTATGTTGGCTGACAGAGAGATGAGGTTAGCTATGAGGTCAGACAGTTCATCCAGGAAGGTCGGGTTAGGTTTTGGTGGGCGGTAGATAGTGGCCAAGAAGGTTGGTGTGTGACCGTGAATACGTGCTATGAGAGCTTCAAAGGACTGAAAGGTGACAGTGGGGTGGATGGATATTTTGTATTTAAGGTTGAACAGTATGGCGAGGCCGCCACCGCGTCCCGAGAGGCGTGGATGGGTGAGATATGTGAAACCAGGAGGAATAGATTGATTAAGTTCAGTGAAGTCGTTGGGCTGCTGCCAGGTTTCAGTTAAGCACAGGATGTCGAGATTGTGTTTTAGAATAATGTCAAAGATGAGGGATGCTTTTTGAGAGAGGGAGCGAACGTTAAGTAGCCCAAAATGAGTGTTATGGAAAGGTGTAGAGTCCATGTGTCTGGGGATGTTAGCTAGAACAGAGTGGTTGATCAGGCGTATACCAGGTTTCCTCGGCTGAGGTCGGGAGGATGACCAGATGGAGGGGATTGGTAGTATGGAGTCAGATAGTCAGGCTTGTGGGACAGAATGGACAGGTTGTCCAGTGTTAGCGTGTGGGGTACAGTGAACTGCATGTTGAATGTTGGTGGAAAGTATATGGGAGCCCAGGCGGTTGGGATGCAGACCATCTCCTGCAAAGAAGGCAGGTCGGTTCCAGAAGAGGTTGAAGTTGTCGATGAATTGGAGATTGTAGGACAGGGAGACAGACTTGAGCCAGGTGTTGAGACTGAGGATTCTGCTGAAGCGGCCAGAGCCTCTTCCAAACGTGGGGATGGGACCAGACATGAAAATAGTCTTACCACAGTTGCTTAGGAGGTGGAGGAGAGAGAGAAAATCCTTTTTAGTTAGTTCAGACTGGTGGAGTGACGTGTCACAAGTTCCGATATGAACAATCATTCTAATGATGGAAGACGGAAGTGTTGGCAGTAATCCAGGAAGCATGGCCAAGATGTCTGAGGTCGTAGCTCCAGGGAAACAGTGAGTAGTGGCGTTGAAAAAGCGTACATTCCTTATAATTGAGTCTCCGATGATTAACGTGGTTGGGGGGAAAAGGGGGCGTGGAGAAGACGCCAGTAGTAGGCCGTTTGAGTCGTGTCGTCTTGCTGACTGGCGGGGAGGCGGGGCGGTGACATCAGGTGCTGAGGTGGAAGATGGAGGCGGCAGTTGGGTTGGTCCGTAGCTAGGGAGCCCGTGAGTGTGCCTGAGCACGGCCTCGCGAAGGATCCTACGGCGCACAGATGTAGTAGCTGAGCGGGATGGAGACTGTTTTCCGCCGGGGCAACGGGCTTCGCGAGGAGCACTTGGACTAAGGCGGGGGCAGCGGGTGTCGTCAGAGGGGAGCAAGAGCAGGTGACGGCGCCGAACGACATTGGCGGGTGACGGGTGTGTTGGGATACCGGAGCGGAACGATCCGGTACGTGATTGGCAGATGAGACAGTATGTAGGTCCGGAGTGGCAGAAGACAGAGGTGCAAATCGATTGGAGAGGTCTAGGGAGGGACGCGGAGACCCGTGGTGATATTTTTTCCGCCCACGAACCGCAACCTCGGTCCAGGAGGACCGAAGACATGGTGTAGAAGAGGAGGAGGGTCGTGGACAGGTTGACGGGTCCCATGGGGCAGTGTCCTGGAGAGTGAAGGTAAGTGTGGAGATCTTCCTCGACTGCTCGAGGGCAATGTCCCTGAAGCTAGTCAGTATGGAGTCTTTCTGTTGGAGATCGTGAGAGAGGCGGCGTATTTCCTGCTTTAATTTGGTGATTTCATTGTTTGCTAGGCGGAGTAGTAGATTGGCATTGTCCGAGTTGGTATTGTCAGGTAGTGTTGGCGTTGTTGTTGTTGTTCTTGGTGTTGATGGCGTTGTAGGTGCCTCACTGATTGTGTCGGTCGCCATCTTGTCGGTCCGGCCGGTAATGAGTTGGGCAGAGATCTGCTTTGTGTTCTGCTGGTGCCAGCAGTCTCGCGCTGACCAGAAGAGTTGAGTATGTCTGTCGTGATGTTCTGCAGGTGATCCCAATGTTTTTTTATGAGATATCTGTCCCTATGAGATTTCTCCATCACTGTCGACCGCGCATTCAGTTAACCCATTCGACTGTGGGTACTCAGAGCTGCTGGTGATATGAACAAAGTCCCACTGTTTAGCTAACTCCTTAAAGTGCTCACTCGTACTTGCCTTGATTTGTCTGTAGTGAGGGTGTGTGGTGTTCCATGAACAGAGAGGTGCCTCTTTAGCTTGGTGATCACAGCCGCTAAAGATGTGTAGGAGAAGGTTGATTTCTTCATACCACCCTTTGTATGAGTCTGCTAGTACCATATATTGTTGACTGTGCCACTCAAACATATCAGTGGTGACTATAGATCAGGGCAAAGCAGGAACTAGGTGTAGCTGTAGGGGTTCCTTCTGCTGGTGCGTTCTGGTGCAGTTGCATGTCGTGGCAAAAAGCACTTGGAGGCAAATCTTAGGTTATAGGATGGCAAGTTTAATAGGCAAAACAGCAGTCACAACAGAGCATACAGGTCAATACTGATTGACCCCAAACACAGAAAATGATCAACTTTTATAACAGTTGAGCAGCATTAATTTACACATCAGAGTCACTCACATGTAAATCATGCCGGCAGGATGGCATACGTAATATAATTATCGTGTCTACGACTTTTTGTCTGCTTCCTAATGAATACAAAGCTGTGTCAAAAGTCTTTGTTGAATTCACACAGGTCACACAGGGAGGTAGCAGACATATTGTCTGTTACTTGCCTGCAGACATGAAGACTGTCAAGGTGTAGATTTCCCTTACACATCCCTCCTTTTATCATTCTATGATAACCACAGCTAAAAAACAAAAGTAAAAATGGTCAGGATTTCTCAAGGCAGAGCAAAATTCAGGATGTTTTCTCACAAAGATTCACAAAGATTTTCAACATTTTGTCATTATTTTCCCAGGAATAATGCTCAGGGCTAGACACTGATGTGTTGTCTTCTTCATGAAAAGGAACTTCCCCAATCAGAGATGTAAATAGATTCAGGGGAGGCATTGCCTCTGAGTAATGACATGTTCTGAAGAGTGAGTTGAAATTGAGCTATTGATGGCATGCATTATTATTCCGTGTCCACAAGGAATAAGGCAACATCCACACATGGACAGTACTGTGATGCTAATGATCACACCCATTTACATTTTCCGAACATGGCATTAAACCAGCCCCAAGTGCTGGTGTCATTGTATCCAGAATGTCTTTTAAGCTCCTGTCGCAGTGATCTCAGTCCCTTCAGTGCTCTGGTCACGGATCCATCTGGAGCAGTGTTGTTTGTTCAGATATTAATTCAGATTCAGATATTAATAAAAATTTGTCCTCAGAGGAAAAACACAATTCAAATGACGAACATTTGGATCCGCATTGTATTGTATTGTGTTGCAGTAATCCCCTCTCGACCACATTGACTGAAAAGCTCATTATGCAGTGTTTTATGCGGGTCGTTGAGTGTGTCTTTTGTCTTCTCAGGTAAATCACATGACTATTCATGATGAGACACACCTTCCTGCATATGCCCTTTCTAAACAAAAACTGTCTTAGAAAATTTAAATCAATGTATTGTTTTCTGTGAATGAGTGAACAAGATGACTTTCACAACATTTTGAAGTACTTTAGCCTACAAGATGCATTTCTCAAAAGTCTTCTGTTTGTGTTTTATGGCCTTATTTCAGTGACTTAAAAATTTTAGTTTTCCACTAACCATGCATAAATGCTGTTTTCTCAAAAACACAATCATGTATAAACTTGCTGCTCACATATTATAGCCCAGTTTGTGCTGATTATAGTGTTATCAGACTTTAATCATTAATATGTTTAAGAGCAACTGAAAAAAGCACAAATGTCAGGGCATGTCTAAATTTGTTAAGGACCCCAAAACCCCCTCAGATCCCAGAGGGTTAATAGAGTGCTTCCTAATGACATTGCCTAAAGGAAGCATGTACGGGGCGAACAGAATCGGTCCTAGCACAGAACCTTGTGGAACTCCATAACTAACTTTTGTGCACGTGGAAGGTTCATCATGGACATGAACAAACTGGAATCTGGCCAATAAATAGAATTGGAACCATTTTAACGCTGTTCCTCTGATACCAGTAACATGCTCCAGTCTCTGTAATAAGATGTTGTTGTCAGTAGTGTCGAATGCAGCACTAAGGTCTAGGAGGACAAGTATAGAAACAAGTCCATTATCTGAGGCTAAGAGAAGATTGTTGGAGACTTTTAACAGTGCTGTTTCTGTACTATGATGTGCTCTAAATCCTGATTGAAAATCTTCAAATAGTTCATTCCTGAGTATGTGGACTGATAGCTGCTTAGCAACAGCTTTTTCTAGGATTTTAGAAATAAATGGTAGGTTGGATATTGGTCTATAATTACCCAAGACTCCTGGTTCAAGACTAGGCTTTTTTAGTAAGGGTTTGATTACTGCAGTCTTAAAGGCCTGTGGTACGTAGCCTGATACTAAAGATAAATTTACCAAGTCTAACAAAGATGAGTTAATTAATGGCAGGGTGTCTTCAAGCAGTCTAGTCAGGATGGGGTCTAAGAGACACATTGATGATTTAGATGAAGCAACTACTGATGTGAATTCAGAGAGATCTATGGGAGAGAAGCAGTCTAAACATAACTGAGGTCTTACAGATGATTCAAGAGCTATTGTAGTAGAAGATTCATTTATTGCAGGTATAGGAAGCATCTGCTGAATTTTATCTCTAATAGTTGTGATTTTATTTGTAAAAAAATCATAAATTCATCACTGCTGAGAGCTAAGGGAACACTGGGCTCAACAGAGCTGTGACTTTTTGTCAGCCTGGCTACAGTGCTGAAAAGAAACCTGGGATTGTTCTTATTTTCCTCTATTAGTGATAAATAGTATGCAGTTCTGGCTTTACGGAGAGCTTTTTTATATGTTAATAGACTGTTTTTCCAGGCTAGATAAAATTCCTCTAAAGCTGTGGAATGCCACTTCCTTTCCCACCTTCGCAATGCCTGCTTTAAGGTACGAATATGGAGCTAATCTCCTCTGATTCACTAACTTCTTTTTCATAGGGGCCACAGTATCAAGCGTTTCACACAGTGAGGCTACTGCACTGCCAACAACATGATCAATTTGGTAGGGAGTAGGATTGAGGCAGCTGCCCTCCAATTTGTTGGTACATGTCATAGATGTAAATAAAGATGGAATGATTTTCTCAAATTTATTAACAGCATTGTCAGATAAACATCTGCTGTAGTGGAATTTTCTTCTGAATGCTGCATGATCCATCATCTTAAATTCAAAAGTTATTAAAGCATGATCTGACAAAACAGGATTTTGGGGAAAAGCTATTAAATGTTGAATTTCGATGCCATAGGTTGTAAGCGCGTTAGTTTTCTGCAGTGAGGACTCGTCACAATAACTCAATTTAGTAGATTTATTTGCACTGAAGAATCATCTGCATGTACAGTGGGTACGGAAAGTATTCAGACCCCTTTAAATTTTTCACTCTTTGTGTCATTGCAGCCATTTGCCAAAATCAAAAAAGTTCATTTTATTTCTCATTAATATACACTCAGCACCCCATCTTGACAGAAAAAAACAGAAATGTAGAAATTTTTGCAAATTTATTAAAAAAGAAAAACTGAAATATCACATGGTCATAAGTATTCAGACCCTGTGCTCAGTATTGAGTAGAAGCACCCTTTTGAGCTAGTACAGCCATGAGTCTTCTTGGGAATGATGCAACAGGTTTTTCACACCTGGATTTGGGGATCCTCTGCCATTCTTCCTTGCAGATCCTCTCCAGTTCTGTCAGGTTGGATGTTGAACGTTGGTGGACAGCCATTTTCAGGTCTCTCCAGAGATGCTCAATTGGGTTTAGGTCAGGGCTCTGGCTGGGCCAGTCAAGAACGGTCACAGAGTTGCTCTGAAGCCACTCCTTTGTTATTTTAGCTGTGTGCTTAGGGTCATTGTTCTGTTGAAAGGTGAACCTTCGGCCCAGTCTGAGGTCCTGAGCACTCTGGAAGAGGTTTTCTTCCAGGATATCTCTGTACTTGGCCACATTCATCTTTTTTTCAGTTGCAACCAGTCGTCCTGTCCCTGCAGCTGAAAAACACCCCCACAACATGATGCTCCCACCACCATGTTTCACTGTAGGGATTGTATTGGGCAGGTGATGAGCAGTGCCTGGTTTTCTCCACACATACCGCTTACAATTAACGCCAAAAAGTTCAATCTTGGTCTTATCAGACCAGAGAATCTTATTTGTCATAGTCTGGGAGTCCTTCATGTGTTTTTTGGCAAACTCTATTCAGGTTTTCATATGTCTTGCACTGATGAGAGGCTTCCGTCGGGCCACTCTGCCATAAAGCCCCGACTGGTGGAGGGCTGCAGTGATAGTTGTCTTTGTGGAACTTTCTCCCATCTCCCTACAGCATCTCTGGAGCTCAGCCACAGTGATCTTTGGGTTCTTCTTTACCTCTCTCACCAAGGCTCTTCGCCCACGATTGCTCAGTTTGGCTGCACGGCCAGGTCTAGGAAGAGTTCTGGTCGTCCCAAACTTTTTCCATTTGAGGATTATGGAGGCCACTGTGCTCTTAGGAACTTTGAGTGCTGCAGAAATTCTTTTGTAACCTTGGCCAGATATGTGCCTTGCCACAATTCTGTCTCTGAGCTCCTTGAGCAGTTCCTTCGACCTCATGATTCTCATTTGCTCTGACATGCACTGTGAGCTGTAAGGTCTTATATAGACAGGTGTGTGCCTTTCCTAATCAAGTCCAAGTCCTCTCCTTATTCTGAAAATCGCAGTCTGCAAGCAGTTAGCTGCAACCAACTTTCCAAAGAGAAGATGCTATCCTTAGCATTCCACAAACTTTTATATGAAAATGTATGACTATGTGATTGGTCTATACTGGTGGGGAGTAACCATGGTTTTAGACTTAGCTCTCCCTTCGTTGGTGCTCAGGCCAGTCCCAGCCTTTTGGCACTTTCTTCAGCTAGTCCTGTGCGACAGCACCCGTCTGTGAAATCTAAAGAATTCTTTACTGACCGTTTCTAGGTGCTCCTCATTCTGAGGATTCTTTACTGACCGTTTCTAGATACTCATCATACTGAGGTCATCTGACTTGTAACACATGTTGACTACGACAACGTGTTCCTGGATGTAGCCACTTCTGCCTCTCTATCTCTGTTCCTATTCACGCTATGCTGCACTCAAGGTCGCTTTGTTTTGCAAGCAGTTGATACAAAGCATATAATAACTTCTAATCCCTACAAGGTTAGAACAAGATCAAGGGTGTGATTGAAACAGTGGGTGTGCTTATTAATATTTTGAATTCAGTTCAAATTCAGTTAAAAACTCTGAGTAAAGGACAGGTGGACGGTACACAATGACAAATAGAACTGGTTTTTGTGTTTTCCAGTTTGGATGTGAGAGGGTAAGACTGGTCAAATGAGTCATAACTGTTCTGAGGATGAAAGTTTAATAAGTTTGAGTGGAAGATTGCAGCTACTCCTCCACCTCAACCTGTGCTTCGAGGAACATGACAATTTTTATGACTGAGGGGGGTTGATTCATTCAGACTGACATATTCATCCTGCTGTAGCCAGGTTTCAGTAAGACAGAGTAAGTCAATTTGGTGATCAGTTATCAAATCATTTACTAACAGAGATTTAGATGAAAGAGAGCTAACATTTAATAATCTGAATCTGACTGTTCTGTTTTTCTGTTCAATGAGAGGAGTGGTTTTAATTTTTATTAGATTTTTATGAATAACTCCTCTTCTGTTAACATCTGATTTATACGTTCGAGGGGCAACCACAATTTCTATGGGTCTCTGCGCCCCGGTCCCCACTCTGAATTGTCAAACTTTAGGTTGGCTAATAAACTCTAGAGATGAGAGCCGCACCATCCAAAGTGGGATGGATGCCGTCCCTTGCTACCAGACCAGAAAACCAGCTACCAGTTTTCCCCAGAAAGTGGCCCAATTGTCTATGAAGCCCACATCGAAGAAGACAGAAACGACTCGGCATTTTACACACCAGATTTGTAAGCTACCAAAACAAAACAAATACGGATAGAGAACAAAGTAAGACAGTGTACATTGTGGACTTTGAAAGTTTTACAAGATGTGAGCGAGGGGGGAGTCTGATAGAGGAGAGGTTTCAGACTTCAGTGATGGAGTGGGTTGAAGAGGAAAGCTCACATTTTGAGCGTGACCCTCTGCGGAAAAAAACAAAAGGTCAGATGACACAGCTGTTACTGTGACTACATCGGGTAGGGAGGGTCACTATACAGGCATTATTTGGTGAATACAAAGCTGTTCCTCAAAATTATCCATTGCTATGACAACCACCACAGGAAAAACTGGGCATAGAATACTTGCAATAGGTTGCGGCGCTTGTGATAAAATGCTTGTGGTTCTAGTGTTAATAAGGGGAGACAACAACACATGGTTTGAATGGATTATTATCTTGTGCTCAAAAGAGAAAAATGGATAGTTAAATGGAAATGAATTTATTTCTTGCTCCTGGTAGTCATTATTCCCGTGCCCAAACTGTGGCAAGACAGCTTTGAGAGTACCACATACAGTTAAAATGTCTACGCACACATCTGCCTGTCTTACAGTCTTTGACCAGCAGAGGGGTTAGTGTGTGTATGAAGCCTCAAGAAATTAACCCTTTTGCGAACAAATGGTTGGAAGGCTTCAAGGCATCATCTCACCTTGTAACAGGTTAAAGACAATACTGAATTCCACCAAATCAGTTATTAATCAGTTATTATTGTTGTATTGGTACCTGTGTTTGAGCTAAGCTGTGAGTTGAGTATGTCGCATTATGCAAGCACAGTCACGCAGCCTGGCGCATATGTGTGCGGGCTTATGCTGTTTTAAATCTATGCAGACAGTAAGACGTACTGTACATACGTCCTGATAAAAAAAACATTGTTTCCAGAATAAATTACTGTCCAAAAATGATATATTTGTACCTTAAAATGTGTAAGAATGTCTTCTCTTTGATCATGAAGTGTTCCATGAAATACTGTATCTGTGTCTGTGTCAATATTTTTATTCAATATTTTTGTTATGTGTTGGTGTGCTGCTGGAGCGAAAAAGGAGAGGTAGGACCCAAATGCAGAACAAAAACAGGAATTTATTTCCTCCTGGGATCACCAGGGCAGGGAAAACACAAAAACACAAAGTTGAATGAAACGGTAACATACACAACTCTAGCAATAAGCAAAGGCAATAATCAATAGGCACTAGGTAGCTAGTCTTCAGATACTAGGTAGTCAATGCTTCAGCAAAAAACAAAGGAAACAAGGAAGTATATATAGTTCCGGCGGAGAACACAAAACATAATTGACAACAGGTGATATTAATGAAGTAGACTAGCTGCCGGGGACCAGTGCGAGGGAAAGAGGAAGTCTTTTCAAAATACAAGGTCCCAGCTGTAAACTCAGGTAGGAGGCCTGCTGAAGGCTGAGGTGAAGAACTGGCTGGAGACTGAGGCGAAGGACTAATCAGGAATTCTGGAGAAGGAGTTGATTATGAAGGGATTTGTATGTGAGAAGAAGGATTTTAAATTCTGTTCTGTATTTTACAGGGAACCAATGAAGAGAAGCCAATATAGAAATATGATCTCTCTTGCTAGTTCCTGTCAGGACTCTGGCTGCGGCATTCTGGCCAGGGTTATGCCATCTAGAGTAGCTATAATTTTAGAAAAGTTATTTCTGAGATGACAGTTTTTGTGAGCCCGAAGGAGCTAATTTACTTTAGTTGTAATACAATTAGCTTAGATTTGCGCCACTTTGGCAAGCTATTTATACTCATTGTGTACATTTTGCACCAAAACAACTGAAAAAAAACACAAATGTCAGGGCATGTCAAAACTTGGCCAGGGCCCCAAAACCACCCACAGACCCCAGAGAGTTAATAGTGCTGTTTCTGTACTATGATGTGCTCTAAATTCTGATTGAAAATCTTCAAATAGTTCATTTCTGTGTAAGTGGTCACATACAGTGGGTACGGAAAGTATTCAGACCCCTTTCAATTTTTCACTCTTTGTGTCATTGCAACCATTTGCCAAAATCAAAAAAGTTCTTTTTAATTCTCATTAATGTACACTCAGCACCCCATCTTGACAGAAAAAAACAGAAATGTAGAAATTTTTGCAAATTTATTAAAAAAGAAAAACTGAAATATCACATGGTCATAAGTATTCAGACCCTTTGCAGTGACACTCATATTTAACTCACATGCTGTCCATTTCTTCTGATCCTCCTTAAGATGGTTCTGCTCCTTCATTGGAGTCCAGCTGTGTTTAATTAAACTGATTGGACTTGATTAGTAAAGGCACACATCTGTCTATATAAGACCTTAGGTTGAAGGAACTGCCCAAGGTGCTCAGAGACAGAATTGTGGCAAGGCACAGATCTGGCCAAGGTTACAAAAGAATTTCTGCAGCACTCAAGGTCCCTAAGAGCACAGTGGCCTCCATAATCCTCAAATGGAAAAAGTTTGGGACGACCAGAACTCTTCCTAGACCTGGCCGTCTAGCCAAACTGAGCAAACGTGGAAGAAGAGCCTTGGTGAGAGAGGTAAAGAAGAACCCAATGATCACTGTGGCTGAGCTACAGAGATGCAGTAGGGAGATGGGAGAAAGTTCCACAAAGTCAACTATCACTGCAGCCCTCCACCAGTCGGGGCTTTATGACGGAAACCTCTACTCAGTGCAAGACACATGAAAGCCTTCATAGAGTTTGCCAAAAAACACATGAAGGACTCCTAGACTATGACAAATAAGATTCTCTGGTCTGATGAGACCAAGATTGAACTTTTTGGCGTTAATTGTAAGCGGCATGTGTGGAGAAAACCAAGCACTGCTCATCACCTGCCCAATACAATCCCTAAAGTGAAACATGGTGGTGGGAGCATCATGTTGTGGGGGTGTTTTTCAGCTGCAGGGACAGGAAGACTGGTTGCAATTGAAGGAAAGATGAATGCGGCCAAGTACAGAGATATCCTGGAAGAAAACCTCTTCCAGAGTGCTCAGACCTCAGACTGGGCCAAAGGTTCACCTTTCAACAGGACAATGACCCTAAGCACACAGCTAAAATAACAAAGGAGTGGCTTCGGAACAACTCTGTGACCGTTCTTGACTGGCCCAGCCAGAGCCCTGACCTAGACCCAATTGAGCATGTCTGGAGAGACCTGAAAATGGCTGTCCACCAACGTTCACCATCCAACCTGACAGAACTGGAGAGGATCTGCAAGGAAGAATGGCAGAGGATCCCCAAATCCAGGTGTGAAAAACTTGTTGCATCATTTCCAAGAAGACTCATGGCTGTACTAGCTCAAAAGGGTGCTTCTACTCAACAGAATACTTTCCGTACCCACTGTACAAGCACACACAGCTGCTTAGCAACAGCTTTTTCAAGGATTTTCGAAATAAATGGTATGTTGGATATTTGTCTATAATTAGCCAAGACTCCTGCATCAAGACCAGGCTTTTTGAGTGAGAGTTTGACTACTGCAGTCTTGGTAGCCTGTGGTACGTAACCTGATACTAGAGATAAATTTACCAAATCTAATAAAGACGAGCCAACTAAGAGCAGGGTGGTTTTGAGCAGTCTAGTTGGGATGGGGTCTAAGAGACACGTTGATGATTTAGATGAAGCAACTACTGATTCAGAGAGATTTATGGGAGAGAAGCAGTTTAGACTAGCCGAGGTCTTACAGATGATTCAAGAGCTACTGCAGTAGAAGGTTCATTTATGGCTGTTAGAGAAATTAAAATGTTTACCCTCCTGTGACCTGATTCACCTTACTTTAGTATAACTTAAACACTTTCTGAATAGGGCCTATTGTGTATTGTGGAAGTATAATTGTTGCTCTCAGTGAGCACAGTTTGCTCTAACCTTGACTATTTGATAAGGGCCCAGATGTCTTTCTGTGTGAAATCACCTCCTTTTTTTGTGTTACCATGAAAACTGATGTGTTGGGCTGCAAGCAGCCAGACCCTCATGCTGTACCAAGGTGCTGTGTGACTGTAACTCCTTGCAAGTAAAACTTCTATATAATCTTACCGAAGTTCGTCCTCTGAGTCAATTTGTTAAAGGATTTACCTAACAACTTGGGGGCTCGTCCGGGATCGCAATATATCCTCTTCCTTCCAGGTTTGGACCTAAAAACCATGCAGGGGGAGTCTAAGACTCCTGACTGAAAGCCCTCCACCCATAAGCAGGGTGTCCGCGGATCCTTAAAAAGTCTTAAATTCCATATTATAAAACTAAGGCCTTAATTAGCATTAAAATGTCTTAAATTCGCGTTTCAAAGGTCTTAAAATTAAATCTAACCGACCCCATAAAGAAGATTTTATTTTCATCTTGAAATCAATTTGAAAGCCTTTTGCGTATTTGTTACGCAGAACGAAATAGGCGGAACCAACTAAAATACGCGTTTGAGGAGAGTTTATTTAACACATGCTTTCCGGCAGCTGCGTGAACTGCCATGGGTAAATGTAAATTTAATGACAATTGGTTACAAAACCCTAATTTTGCGCCGTGGTTAAGTCCAGTTAGTGGCAACGTGTTCGAGGTCCAGTGCAGGCTGTGCAAAAAAATTTAAAACTCGGAACAATGGGTATGAAAGCTTTGGAGACCCACATGCGGTGTGAATAAGTCAAAGCGGCTGCGGAAACCTGTCGGAAAACACCTGGCATTTTATTTTTGTTTTACTCAATAAATCAAAAGGTATGTAAACAGTTTATATAAATAAACTGTGTGTTATGGGAATTGGTTGTATTGTGTGATGTTTTATTTTATTTCTACAAAATTGGTCTTAAATTTCGTTCAGCGTGGTATTAAAAAGGTCTTAAAAAGTTTTAAATCTAGCTCTTAGAAACCTGCGGATACCCTGCATTAGGGAACGGTTTGGAGCATTGAGAGGCTAGGATCTGCTGTGAGGGGAGGGGAGTGACATGATTGAATTTTGAAAAGAGAGACCAGAAACGGACTCCTGTAAGGTAAGAGGAATTTTATACATAACGTAAAACAGAGAGAGTACTGAATTTGGTGTGAAGGGAGTCCCTGGGAGTTTCTAGCTCTCTGGGTCCTTCAGGTCATGCAAGCTGAGTAGAGTCTCAGTGAGTTGCTGTCTCATATCAGGCTGAGAGGTTAGTGGTTTCAAAACGGATCACTGACTAAAAATATCATTGACTTGACTTGAGTTCTGAAATTCAAACAAAACCGAAATTTGTGTGACGTCGGGGACGCTGGCTCAAATGTATTCGGTAAAACCGAGCAGGGCTTTCAGGAAATCAGAAACTCGGGACGAACCCATAACGTGGTCTGTGGGAGAGCCAAAGTAAACTAACCCCGCGGTCTGTGGGAGATCTGAAACAAAAAGAACCCCGGTGCAGCGTCGAAAGTGCTTTTGATCATAAGGCCAAGATAGAGTATTGGACCCTTAGGAAGAATATAAAAGCATAGAAATAATTAATGTGACATAAAGCACTTTAATAGATACTCCATCTCCTCCAATCAGATCAGTAACTAAACAATTACAGTAATTAAATTAGCTGAAACATTTCCTTCGATTGAAGTTCCAAATCCACATCAGGGGCAGGGAAATCCAGCTGACAATAGGGCGACAGTTGAAGTTTACCGTCCTTGGACTAATGAAGATGTAAGAAGAGGTACAGAGGGCATTCCACATTCACAGAGGGACCCAGTTCAGTAACCACAGATTTGGGGAAAATGACAGGTGAGGTAGCTGCTGCACAGGCCAATTAGACAGACACCAGACAGCATGCACTGCACTATGTACTTCAGACACAAACCAGGGTCAGATGAAGTGTATGAAAAACAGTTTTTCAAGAACAAAACTGCTAGGATTAGACTAACCAACCTTTATTGGAACAAAGCAGGATATGTAGGAGCAGCATGCAGACTACAACTTGAGGAAGAGAAACTGTTCAAATTGTGGGTGAGCCCACACATTTCACTTACTAAACCTTCAACAGCTGAGTGGAAAGATTTAGGAGCATTTGTAAACAGGGCTGAGGAGGTGGGGACCGCCTGGGAGCCAGTCCCAGGTGACCCTCATGTTTTCTACAACCGCACTGTAGACACATATAGCAAAAGATTGAACTGGTGTACAATCACAACAAAAGCAAAACATGTAAGTGTAAAAGAATGAGTAGAAGTGTTCACTCTAACAACAGAGGAAGAAGATCAATTCAAGGAAATTCTCTCATATTTATGGTCTACAGGAGCAGCAGATGTAGGGAAGATCAAAGGAGTAGAACCAGTTAAAATAACACCAAAAGGTACCTTCAGGCCCTTTCAAAGACAATATCCACTAAAACCTGAAGCTGTTGAAGGAATTAAACCAGTATTTGACTCATTACTAAAAGCAGGCATTATCAGAGTGTCCAGATTCACCATGCAACACACCATTGTTTCCTGTTAAAAAGGCTGCCCCATCCACTGCCTGGAAGATGGTGCAGGACTTACAAGCTGTAAATAGAGCAGTGATACCTAGAGCTCCACTAGTACCAGACCCACACACCCTGCTGAATGACATCAAGCCCAGCTCAAAGTAGTTCACTGTCATTGATGTGGCAAATGCATTTCTCTCTATTGAAGTTGACAAACAATGGCAATTTTGGTTTGCATTTGAGTTTTTGGGCAAAAGGTGGACTTGGACGCAGATTCCACAGGGTTATTGTGAGTCTCCTACCATCTTTTCCCAAGTAATGTCTGCTAACTTAGCTAAGTTTTCACCTCCTGCAGGAAGTCAAATACTTTTGTATGTAGATGATATTTTGATATGCTCTGAAACACAAGAACAATGCAAAATTGACACCACAGCTCTGCTTAAGTTTCTAGCAGAACAGGGACACAAAGTGAGTAAGAACAAACTATAGATGTGGAAAAAGGAAGTAAAATACCTAGGTTTCAACCTCTCACAGCAAGGGAGCGCCTTAGATTCACACATGTCCCCGAGGTTTCTGTTTCCTGTTTGTCTCTTATTTTGGTCAGTTTCCTGTGTTCCAGTTTCCATTTGTATTAATCCCAGGTAGCTTTGTGTTTCGTTGTTCATTAGTAAGATTACGTTCACCTGTGTCCTGAGTTTCTGCCTATTTATGTTCCCGGCTTTCCTTTTCCGCAGGAGCATTGCCAATGTTAACGTGCTAATATAGTGTGTACGTGTGATGCGAACCACAGCCGTGTCCCTGTCTGCCTGCCCGCCGAATGGCGGAGAGCAATTTACGTTTTGTGCCTGAGCCTGGAGATCCAGGTAAATAAAGCTTGTGTGTCCTGCACTTGGATCCTACCTCTCTTCCTTCATCACATCAACATCACCGTATCGTAACAACACAGAAAAGAGGCTATACTTAAAGCACCAAAACCACAAACTAAAAGACAGATGATGTCTTTCCTAGGTATGACAAACTTCTGCAAAGCATGGATACCAAACTATTCAGAGTTGTCTAGTCCATTATTGAAATTGATTTATGACACACCTATGGCAGCTCATGACAAAATAAAATGGACTGAAATTGCAGAAAAAGTCTTTAATGATCTTAAAAAGACCCTGACCAGCACCTCTGTTTTAGGACTGCCTAACTATGAAAAATGTTTTATGCAAACTGTTCATTGTAAGAATGGTCACATGACTTCAGTGCTGACGCAGCCTTATGGGGACAAAAACAGGCCTATTGCTTATTACTCTACCCAATTGGATCCAATAGCAAGAGCAATGCCTGTATGTATTCAAACTGTTATTGCATCCTCCATGGCAGTCCGAGCTTCAGCAAGCATCGTGTTGTTCCATCCTCTGACACTAAAGGTTCCACATGCAGTCTCTGTCCTGTTGTTGCAAAACAAGATAGCATACATGTCACCAGCTAGACATCTGTTCTGCATGACTACATTGCTTTCACAACCACATCTCACAATTGAGTGATGTACAACTCTCAATCCTGCTACACTAATGCCTACAGCTGAGGATGGGGACCCACATGACTGTGTTGCTGAAACTGAGAATAGAGTGTTGCCCAGGGCTGATTTAATTGATACACCTTATAAAGATGCTGAAATGACAATGTTTGTAGACGGATTTAGTAAGAAAAATCCGGACGGATCCAATTCTACAGGTTATGCCATTGTCACACTTAAAGCAGTACTTAAAGCTGAACCGCTGCCATCACACTTATCAGCTCAAGCTGCAGAACTGATTGCTCTAACTGAAGCATGTAAATTAGGAAAAGGAAAAGTAGTTAATATCTACACTGACAGCAATTATGGATTTTCAACTGTACATGTGTTTGCTCAGCAGTGGAAGATCAGAGGAATGATCACATCCTCTGGTAAGCCCATCACACACAAAGACTTTATTTTACAACTTCTTGATGCTGTACAGCTGCCTAAGAAGGTAGCAATATGTAAGTGTGCTGCACACACAGGAGGGACAGATACTATTTCCATTGGAATCCACAGAGCTGATAAAACAGCAAAACAGGCAGCCCATAAATCACTGCCTCTGCAAGCCACTGTTACAGTTGAACATCTTCAATTCAATTCAATTCAATTCAATTTTATTTGTATAGCGCCAAATCACAATACAAATCATCTCAAGGCACTTTACAAAAACTAAAACTAAAAACCCAACAATTCCCTTATGAGCAAGCACTTGGCGACAGTGGAGAGGAAAAAACTCCCTTTAACGGAAGAAAAAAACCTCCAGCAGAACCGGGCTCAGTTTGGGCGGCCATCTGCCTCGACCGGTTGGGGTGAGTGGATAGAGCAGAGAGAAAAGAACAGCAACAATAAACAACAAATAGACACTGCAAGTTGGTGGGGCCAGTAACTGCACATCAGCGATAAACAGCTCCAGAACCAGGGACACCTGCAGAAGGTACAGAGAGAGAGAGAGAGAGAGAGGGAGGGAGAGAGCACAAACTAGGGGAGAGAGAGAGCACAAGGTTAGTAACATTCAATGGTGGAATATACATGAGGTGGGAGGGGGGGGAGGGGGGGGTTAGGGTAGGGGAGCTCAGTGCACCGATGGTCCTCGGGCAGTCTAGGCCTATAGCAGCATAACTAACTAAGGGATGGTTCAGGGTTGCCTGAAGCCAGCCCTAACTATATGCTTTGTCAAAGAGGAAGGTTTTAAGTCTAGCCTTAGAAATACAGAGAGTGTCTGCCTCCTGAACCCAGGCTGAGAGCTGGTTCCACAGGAGAGGAGCTTGATAGCTAAAGGCTCTGCCTCCCATTCTGCTTTTGAGAACTCTGGGAACCACAAGTAGGCCTGCACTCTGAGAGCGAAGTGGTCTATTGGGATAATATGGTACTATGAGGTCTTTAAGGTATCTTGATGAACAGATACTTAAAGACATGCAGAATAGTGCATCTCAGCAGGAAAAAGACTTTGGATAAAAAATGTGTGTAAAATAGATAACAAAAACGTTTGGAGATGTAAAGATAACAAAGTAGTGTTACCTAAAAGTTTATTCAGATATGCAGCTGTACTGACGCATGCTAATGTGCATACGTCAGCAGGAGGGATGGTAGGACTAATAAACAAAGTGTTTACAACATATGACTTTACAAACTATTCTAAAAAATTTTGTCAACAATGTGAAATTTGTGCAAAAAACAATCCACAGGGACAGATTGTGTCAGGAAATAGTGGAAACTTTCCACTACCTAAATATCCTTTCCAACACATCTGCATGGATTTTATTGAACCGAATAACTGTGAGGGAAAGAAATACTGTTTAGTGATCATTGATCAACTGAAGTGTTTCCAGCAAAGCATCCTGATGCACTAACAGTAGCTAAAGCACTGACAACTACTATTATTCCCAGGTTTGGAATTCCAGAGAAAATCTATTGTGATAATGGTACACATTTTGTAAACCAGGTAATTAAACATCTCACTACAGTGTTAGGAATCCAGGTAAAATATCACTGTTCCTATCACCCGCAGTCAGCAGGGCTAGTGGAAAGAACAAATGGAACAATCAAATTAAAGCTCAGGAAAAGTATGGCAGACACAGGGAAAACCTGGATGCAATGTTTACCAATAGTGATGCTACATATGCACATAACACAAGTGTGAATGGACTATCACCATTTGAAATGTTGTATGGTAGACCTTATCATCTTCCTGAGCTAAAACCAGTCATTAAGGAAGATGCTCACATGACTGAGACCATTGCTGATTACATGGCAAAAATGTTGAATAATAAAAATGTTGTATCTGTGATTAATGCACAACAGGAGGGTCTTGAGCCTGAACCAGACTCAAGAGTGAAACCAGGAGACTGGGTCTTTGTAAAAATCATAAAACGGAAGCACTGGCATTCCCCACGCTGGGAAGGACCTTACCAAGTATTGCTGTCCACTCCCACGGCTGTGAGAATTGCTGAAAGACCGTCCTGGATTCATCTAACACACTGCAAAAAGGTAAAGGTACTGTCTGAGTAATTCTGTCAAACCAGCAGGGACTCACTCTAAACTTCAACTAACCTGTGGTGTGAAGCCTAGCTACAAAGGGGGGTGGAACCAATAGGGACCACTCGTCTCAAACCATTGAAGAAATCAACCACACCCAGGGGAATTAGGTTAGTGAGGAGTAGAGTGACCTGGGGAGAAGACTGCTCAGAAGTACATTTTGCCATGGAGAGTCCAATATATCGACCTTGGCACCCCTTTAGACTGTTTTGTGGGGTAAGGCTGACAATAAGCATCTTGATTGTTATATCACTCATCACAGTTTTACCTATTTTGTTTCTCTTTGCTCTCTTTTTGTTTGCAGCAGCCAGAGAATGCTACTGACTCCATTGAGATAAGACCTAGTATATTCTCCCCCTTTGTGAAGGAATTGCAACGGCCAGGTAATATCATGAACAACACTAAAACAAAACCTAGGACAAAGAGAGCTAATGATGTGCCCACTTTTATCTTTTGGGCCGATGAGACTCAGACTGTACAGTTTGATTTTTGTAATGTGGTCAATTGTGACTGTGCAACAAGAACAGCTAACAGGGGCGACTAAGTATATCTGTGCCACTTTCGTGGGAGTTGGTGTCCACCATGGTCTTATGTGAGGTGGAATACAGGACTAAAACAGTGGGGATACAAACCATATCGAGCACAGAGGAAGTGGAACAAGGGAAAAAACCTTCTGCAACGACTTTCAATAGTCAAGGGCACAACCTCTCCCCATTGCACAAAAGGCCACTGTAATCCATTTCTTTTGACCCTCAAGGACCCTACCACCATTGACTCAGACCTTTATGTGTTAGGGGCCAATATTCCTGGAACTGATCCCCTGGGGCAATTCCAGATCAAGGTCTTTGTCAGGTTTACGCTACACTGACATGGTTCTTTTCCTGAAGGCAATGAAACACACGACAACTTTGTACCGAGTATATGTCTGCAAGTGAAAACCACCTCAGTTGCAAACGGAGAGAAGAGACTTTCTCTCCCCATGCGACTTTCACCCTTCTCTCTCTCTTCACTTAGCAGTCCTTTGTATAGTGGGGAACAAAACCAGACACAGGATACATGGGTGCAATAAAACTTCAGTTCATCATGGGTCATAAGGTTATGGAGGTCAGCTGGAGAAACAGACCTCTCACATAAACATCTTGTTTTCAGATCTAATTCCACAATGGCAACCTTTAAACTTTTGTCCTTATAACCCCAACAGTCTTCTATCGCTGACATCATGAGACAGCTGGTGCCAACCAGCCTACTAAGGTACCAAGTACAGACAAACCTGAAGAGGTGCCATCCCAGTCTCCCATTTTAATAGTATTAAACCTTACCACCCTCAAAGAGACCTTTGATATAGAAATGGGCTACACTGATAAAAATGAATGGTTGAATTGGATCACCAACACATCCCAGCAACTGCGAGTTTCTGATTGTATTGTCTGTGCGGCAGCCAGACCACAACTAGGGACTATGCCCGTTAGACTTAATCCACACAATGATCCAACAGGCCTGAACTGTACACTGCAGCTGTTTACTTCCACCTCCCCT
Source organism: Mastacembelus armatus (assembly GCF_900324485.2). Classification (NCBI taxonomy): domain Eukaryota; kingdom Metazoa; phylum Chordata; class Actinopteri; order Synbranchiformes; family Mastacembelidae; genus Mastacembelus; species Mastacembelus armatus. Next base: position 1,311,563 of record NC_046649.1, read on the forward strand.
CCGGCCAGTAAACAGTGTCAGTCTTTGCATTATTTGATGCCACCTGCTCCTGTTGTTACTCTATCGTTCTTTACACCTTATAATGCTAATTATACCTGTTTTTTGAGAAATTCTACTTCAGGGAGAAAGGTCGGTGATCTCCACTGGTACAACTCTACCACCAATGTAAGCACTCCTGGGGCAGGCTATGACCCTTCCTGGTTCACAGACCATGTTACTGCACGTGCTGACCTGTGGTGGTATTGTGGGGGAAACCAATTGAGACCAGTGCTCCCACCTGATTGGCAGGGAACCTGTGCTCTTATACAATTGGTGATGCCGTTTTATGTGTTACCTCTGTCTGGTTCTTCCCTACACAGCCCACACCGTGTGAAAAGAGACACTGCAGCAGCCGGCAGTTTTGATAACAGAGTGTACATTGAAACCATCGGAGTGCCCAGAGGAGTCCCAGACGAGTATAAAGCTAGAAACCAAGTTGCAGCAGGGTTTGAATCTTTCCTGTTTTGGTGGTCAACCATTAATAAAAATGTTGATTGGATCAATTATTTGTATTACAACCATCAGAGATTCATTAACTACACTAGAGATGCTGTCAGAGGCTTAGCAGAGCAGTTAGGTAAAACTAGTCTTATGACCTGGCAGAACCGGATGGCATTGGACATGTTGCTGACTAAGGAGGGAGGTGTTTGTAAAATGTTTGGATCTCCCTGTTGTACCTTTATTCTTAACAACACTTCCCCAGACGGATCTGTCACTCGAGCTTTACAGGGACTTCAAGCCTTATCTGAGGAGCTCGCTGAGAATGCTGGTATTGACAACCCTTTCACTTCTTGGATGGAGGGAATGTTTGGTAAATGGAGCGGTCTGATCCAGTCCATATTCATCTCAATGGCTGTGATGACTGCTATTTTGGTTACCTGTGGTTGCTGTTGCATTCCATGTATTAGAGGCCTTTGTCAACGCCTTATTGACACAGCAATTAACAAACAAATGTATCAGTCCATAGGCTCCAGCAGATCCCCGTGACCCTGAGCCAGGAAAAGCGGGTATAGAAGATGGATGGATGGATGGATGGATGGATGTATCAGTCCATTTCAAAGGATGGCCAGGACCCTGAAACTCCTCCAGAGCCAATGAAGGAAGACTGTGACCTTTACCGACTATGATAGATTTGTCTTAACTTCTGAACTGTAAGGCACGAATCACTCCAACATTGAAAATTCCTACAGAAAGTGATGTTGTGATGATGACTAAAAGTTATGACATTTATTTCTCACTTCTACAAGTTAAATGTCAGTATGCTAATCATCTTAGAATGTGATTGTGATCTTGTTTGTTTAATCATAGTAGTTATGATTTATGATTTTATTGTGTTTTACCAGAATAATTATCATTTGTTTTCTTTATTATGTGCAGTTACTGGTCCCACCAACCTGCAGTGTCTATTTGTTGTTTATTGTTGCTGTCCTTTTCTCTCTGCTCTATCCACTCACCCCAACCGGTCGAGGCAGATGGCCTCCCAAACTGAGCCCGGTTCTGCTGGAGGTTTTTTCTTCCGTTAAAGGGAGTTTTTCCTCTCCACTGTCGCCAAGTGCTTGCTCATAAGGGAATTGTTGGGTTTTTAGTTTTAGTTTTTGTAAAGTGCCTTGAGATGATTTGTATTGTGATTTGGCGCTATACAAATAAAATTGAATTGAATTGAATTGAATTCCACTCTAGCCTTTGTGATGCCTGCTTTAAGGTCCGAATATGTGAGTGTGGTCTCCACACATTGAGAGATGCATTTTTTACACTGTACAGGAAGGGGATGAAAAATCTTGATCTGAAAAGAAACTAAAGCTGTCAGACAAATGTAGAGGAGTTTAATTATTTTCAACAAATTTCTGGATGCCACATTGTTAAATGTTTATTGTATATTGTTTACACCTCACATACACCTTGGGCATTGATGTCACATAGAATTTAGATTTTTACTTTACGTATAAATATATGGATGCATATTTTTACAGTTAATAAAAATTAACAAACAATGCCATAGTGTGAAGACTTTCAATTTAGCATTATTTTGTGGAAATAAACCATCTTAGGTACCACATTATCACTTTAAATACATTGTCAAGTGTAGTGTGAAATAAAATATTGCCCGGTCTTATTATTTATATTTTACCCCACTAGTTATTAACCTTCAAAATCAAAGACTGTCGTAGGGCACTTTAAAACGTTTAACATGTTAATTCAGTATGCCACCCTTCTAGCAGAGACTGTATGCTACTATCTGGATCCCCCAAGAAAAAAAAAACTAGAACCGCCCCTGGATCATTGCTGAGCGTAGTCTGCCGTAAATTGAAGAAATTCTGCACTGCTGCTATTACTACTGCTGGAGAGCAGTACGACTCAACCACCTATTCAGAGACTAGTGAAGGACACATACGGTGACAGTCACGACGAAAGCCGGGTGATATAACAGCTGTCTTATGGCGTGGTATTCTTAAAGCTTTCTATGTGAGTCTGCGCTTTGACAGATAAGACAGACAGATAGAAACCATATACGGTACAGTCACGTGGTTTCGCCACCCGGAAGAAATGTGATGGGTCTGCCGTCTACTGTTCCGTGAAGATTTTTCGCCCAGCAGTAAGTACTATAAAAAGAAAATAAAACACACGATGTTGCCCTGCATCGTGTATCAGTTTTTTGTGTGTGAAGGGGTTTATTGTCCGAATCTCGGAGTCTGTAATCCAGCGGCAGCGTCACGTGGAAACCTGCAATATACACAAATCGTAGCAGCAAGCAACATGGACTTTTCAATCCTGGTTTATGTCAAAGGAAATCAGCTCTAATATGTACGGTAACCTTATATTTGTAGGTTTGTTACGGAAGTGGATTCTCTTCACAGTAAAAGCTGTGGTGATGTTACTTTGGGAGAGTTCTGTAGAAATAAACATCTCTGGCTTTCATAAATATAGGCGCTGTGTTAGCTGTAACAGAGACGTGAGATGTAGGCACGGGGTACACCTTGGACAGGTCTCACTATACACTTTATGTCTGATAGAAAAAAAAAAAAAGCTCCTTTGTTATTGTCTCCTGTGAGACACCTGTTTAGGAGATTAAAATCATCCTTGATGATGACAGAGCTTGGTTTTCTGGGTCACACCCGAACAACTTGATCAGACTGATGAGTTGTGAAACGTTTCGACTTGAAAACTAGAAGTCCAGTAGACATGACTGAACCTCTAGATAAGATAAGCCTTTGTCTCCCATGGGACAAATTTGTCTTGGATATCAAGGGGTGTGTGACAAAAAAGACAAATATTAAAAACATGTAAAACATTGAACATTCAATAGCAGTGCTGAAAGTCAGAAGAAATTGTACTATTTCCTGGATGGTCTAAAAAGTGCAGTTAATTTTGCACCTTCCCCTAAGACCAACAAAAAAAAGAAGTCATAGCAAGAGGGAACCTCTCCTTCAGCACATGCAGTGATGAGCTTGTGTGTGGTGGAGGAGAGACGTTTCAGGAAGAGGGAATAAATAACTGTTTAACCTTTACAGATGCCATATGTTTTGATGTCTGTAAGTAAGGTTTAATAGCTTCATATTAGTACACAAAAAGTATGGACATTTGTGTGCAGTAAATGTAGGGTAGGAGCACACTACTGCTGGTATGCACAATTCAAATTGCTAGAGAAGCATGTACCCTAAGAAGTATATGTTTTAACTGTCTCAAGGCTGCCAATGTGGCCAGATGTGGATCTATTTTAACATTTAGTTAAACATAATTGAGCCTACATTACTGTCCACCATGTTCCCTCGCAGAGATGAGCTCATGTGTGCTGGAGGAGGAGACGTTTCATCGCTGCTGTCAACTCCTCTTGCAGCAGTCAGACCAGCTAAGAGATGGTTGGAGCTGGGAGCCAGTCCAGGTGAGGAGGTCTGTACTGTGGCTCTTGTTAGTTGAGACGGAGCCTGACAATCTGCTGCACTCCATGGGTGTGGCTAATATTTCTCATCTGGTTTCAAGGGTTCACAGGAGGGGTATCTGAAAAAAACAGTTCTCCGGTCAGCTGTCATTAATCTGGACCCAATGTGGGACAACAAAAGAGCCAGTTCAGACTCGGGGCCTGATCAGCAGGGGAAGGGAAAAGAACAGGTGAACAACTGCATTTTCTAGAAAAGCATTCCAACATTTATCTTACATCATGTGATGCTCTACTTAGTGAATTCCACTAAGTTTTCCTCCACAGCCTGTTCTTGTTGCCTCAGTCGATGCTGACAGCAACATAGGTGACATCAATGATGACGATTATGAAGACGATGGGGTTTACATGGTGTCTGAAGGCTGCAGACAAGTGCTTCAGTATGAGTATCACATCCTGTACTCCTGCAGCTACAGTACTCCTGTACTCTATTTCAGAGTCTCTTCACTTGGTTAGTAATATTGTGATACAGTCAATGCATATATGCACCGTTGTTGTAGACTATAGATGGTGTGGATTCCCTGTGTGATAGTTTGCTTCTTCTTCCTTGGGTGTTACTGAGTCAGATGGAAGGGGCTTGTCATTAGAGGAGGTGTGGAGCTCTGTTCACCCAAACTTCAGGCTTCGACTTCAGAAGAGTCCCCTTAATGCAATCACTCAGCAAGTAAAATCAGGAATGGTTCAGGTGTTACATTTATTATGTCCATCTTTCTCCTTGGAGAGACACTGAGATCTTGTGTCTTTGTCTTTCTGTCCATCAGGAGCATCCCCTGCTGGGTCAGCCTTTCTTTATGCTCCACCCATGTAGAACTGAGGAGTTCATGAAGCCTGTTCTGCAAGTCGTTCAGGACAAACACAGGTAAGATCAGTACTCTCAGCAAGACAATGGAAGACATGATACTTTTACTGGGACTCAGTATTGGCAGATACTCAGTATTAAAATATAGCTACAAGTGGCAATGACGGGCCAGAGCACCTCCGGTCCCACAAGCCCTGACATGTCGCCATCTAATATTGCACTCTCAATATGGGATGTCCATCAAATGTATGGAACTAATTAGTGTGCCAAATTTCATAACCTTTAAGACACAGGAAGCACTAATTGCACAGGTGTATATCATCATAGTCAATCTCAGTAAACACTGAAGTTTGGTGTTTGTCAAGGAATGCATTTTAAATTTATGACACGTTTCCTGCTTATTTGGCAAGATGTGTGAATTTGTTGTAACGCTATTTCATCATATTTCAACATACCAAAAAAATGCACACAATTTGACATCTGCAGCATGTTGACATCACACCAAATATGAGTCAAATCTCATGAAAGATGTAAGAGAAGTATGTTCAATTCCATTGTGTGTGAAAACACACAAAATCCCAAATACCTCACTTCCTGTTGGGCGTGACTACAGCAATGTACATGCAAAAAATGTTCATACTGGGGAGTTCCATACACCTACCAAGTTTGGTGTGTACCAAGTTAGCTGAAACTACATGCCAACCGCAAGACTCAGTGACATAAGGGGGTGCCATGGCCACACCTATGGCTTAGACTTTGTCTGTGACTGCTTGAACCACCTCCCCCTGCGGACCTCCACTGCAAGCGATCCATGGCCAGCGCCGAGTTTGAGCCGCAACGCGGGCCGCTTCACCGCGAGCCCATCAGACAAGAGCAGTATTTGGAGCCGCAAAGCTGAGGTGGGGGACTCTTTCAGGTTAATGTGCGTCTAAGAGACACAGTGAAATACTTTACATCCCCATGGTAACCAGAGCCGCAGTTGTAAACACAGACGCATGTACTCAGGCACAAACACAGACACACACATATTAAGACATTAAGAAATATGTTCAACCACACACACCCGCGGACACATGCAGACCAGCAGAGTTACACATTTATTGTCCTAAGCTTTCATTGGACAGGACTACCATCCAACTGCTCCATCCCTTAAATGAGAACAGGATTTTGAGCTGGAAAGCTGAGGTGGGGGATTGTGTAAATCACTCCAGAGGCCACATTTCTGACCCAAAAGACACATTTTTCACACTATCACAGTGAAAAGAGTCTTGTCTCTCATAAAACCACAAGATTTTTTCAATACCAAGGTCAAACCGTGTTTCCAGTCACCTCACTGGGAGCCCTTTAAAACCCAATAGGTACACCCCGCCCTTTTTCGGCACACGGCTGAAAAACACATACCCAAATTAAACTAGCTGTTTAATTTAACATTTTAAGAATTGACGACCTTGGTGTCGTTTGAAGCAAAAGCTTTCCAGTTTATTATCGGCACGCTGTACAATGTGAAATATGACTCCCCACCCCCTCTAGCTTTGAGCACTGCTTGTGTGTTGTCAAGGCAAGATTTACAGTAACGGTGGGGGGCCTTTAAAGCCCACTGTTGCGTCATCATACATAACGAGGCCTCATCATTGGCTACAAGATGCGTCAGTCATCATTGATGAACAATGCGACTGGCTGATTCTACTGTCAATCGAAGTTAGTCTATGCCCCCTGACTGGGATTTTCTCTGAGGGTGTGAATTCTATTGGTTGTAGGGTTAGTTACGCTGTGAAATGTAACAAACAAATTTGAGGACTCGTGATTCACAGAAGCTTGCTATGTCAAACTTTATTGAATAAACGGCGAAATCAACCGTAAAACGAACTGGATTACAGCTTTTCATGAGGAGGACGATGGTTTTATGGATTTACTGTATAATAATACGTCTTTTGGACTAAAACATGGGTGCACTTTGTTCTATGGATTCTAACGAACAGAACGATATGCGACACTCCATGTTTGAATACACGTATGAAGTAACGCGACAGAAAGGTAAGAACCAGCGTACTGTACTGTATTTGTACTGTTGTTATATATTAAGAAACTGTAGTCACTGTGATTATTCAATCCTAAATTGCTTTTTACCATTTGAATCGTGAGAGTATAAGCTTTGATTGGATATAAAAATTGTTAGACTGTATTCAAATTTATCCGACGATTTTTGGTGATATATCTGGACATACAACTTTCGGATCGGATCCGCTCCAGGGGCACCCAATTAAATGAGAGCAGAATTTGGACTCGGAAAGCTGAGGTGGGGAATTTCGTAAATGGCCGCAGTGTGCACATTTCTGAGGCCACAGTGATACAGATACATACACGGACACAAAAATGCAATACTGCAGCATAGACTAACTTCATCGCCACTTGCAGCTATATTCTATTATTGTTTTTCACCAAAACAACCTCAAATTTGACCCCCTGAACATGTGTGAAAACTGACCAGAATTTGCCCAAAATTCAGAATCCCATGAAAATTTTATAGGTTTCATAAACGACCTCAAAAGAATGGCTCTTCGGCACCCCCAACAAAAGTGAAAATACATTGCGCCAATGGGAGCCTCACCGACACTTTTTTCATTGCATAGTCACCAAACTTGGCACGTTTATTCTTCATGTCGGGTCAAGCAAAAAAGCTTATCATGTTTAGGTCGTACAACCAACAGGAAGTCCACCAGTGTGGAGTTTTACTTGAGGTCATTGAGTTTGCCGTTTTTGCTCACCTCATACTTTAATGAACTCGTCCTAGGGCTTTTGACCAAATGAGCTTATTCTTGGTCAGCATCATCTACACGAGAGGGGCAGCTAAATTTATCCAAATTTTGTAATTAATTTTCACGGTTTTCCCTTGGTGGACCTGACATGTTGACATACGTTTTTCAAGTTGTGATAAATCGCACACGCATTGTCAGATTTGAATCTGACTAATTGATGAATTGTAGTCCCAGGGGGCCTGAACCCATGTAGAGCCAAACATTTAGTCTGTCAGAACTGTACCAAATTTGGTAGAAAAATCCTTTAAGGCATCCTGATCAAAAAGTGCCAATTGGACCCATGCTCTTAGAGGAAATTACTGTAGAAATGTTTGCTGCTGCTACTATGTTCCATTTTTGTGTGTCTGTGTGTATGTCTGTCTGTTCCTGTATCACTGTGGCCTCAGAAATGTGCCCTCTGCAGCCGTTTACAAAATCCCCCACCTCAGCTTTCCGGCTCCGAATCCTGCTCTCGTTTGAAGGGCTCCCGGTGAAGTGGCCAGGTAATGCGGTTTGACCTCGGTTCACTGAGGCTGGCAGTCCGCTGGGGGAGGCGGTTCGCTCGACGCAAGGGCCATTCATCGCCGTTTACGGCTATATTTATTATTATTATTCTTACAGAAACAATAGGGCTTTGCACCTCCTATGCTTGGGCCCTAATGACTCGTATCGAGATCTGAGAGGGGGACCCAAGTAGGACATTCCTAGTTACATTTGCATGACATTATAACTATTTATAATGGAGCCCTAAATATTTAGGGTCATGCAACAGATGCGTTTTATTCAACCAAAATATGTTGAATGTTTCTCACCTCAAAATAGTATTGTTAAATATCTATCATGTTCATTGTACTATATTTACTGTGTGAGCATGTGTGTGTTGGGGCAGGCCATTTAACTACATCTTGACGTGGCTGAGTGTGATGGGCCCAGTGGTGGGTCTAGACATCCCTCTGAAGTATGCCTCTGAAATCCATCTGGCAACCTCCTTCAGCAGTACTGACCCAGACTGAAGCTGCATCAGATCTTCTTCATGCTGTTAGCATCACTGTGAATTTTGAGTTATCAAAACTGCCCTGGTGGCCCAGACGCTCCGAGGCCCTGAAAGTCTAAGGTTGTCTGTGTGGCAGTAACTCCATTAGTTTGTCAGTATGTTAAAATACAATAAAGACACATAGCACAGGGCATAGGAAGCTTTTGCATTTTAACCTGATTGATAGGAGCTCATATTCAATTCAGTTTTTATTTGCATAGTGTTTGTCATATTCTTTAACAATTTGAATGTTTCTGTTGATATTTTGTACATAGTGTATTCACTTAAAGAAATACATTTTTAATGAAACTGTTACATGAGAGTAATTTACACTTTTCTATACATGCTGTGGACAATATGGTTAAGGCCAGTTGTCTAACGTTGTGGAGGTATAGGGGGAGGGTTGTTGGCAAGAAACCCTGCTGTTTCTGGTAGTACCCTCCATGGAAGGTTTCCAACTCAAACATTCTTGTAACTATACACTTTGCTTTTGATGAAGTGATTAAAATGGACGGAGCTAATGTTAGTATTTTCCAACACACTGTGGTCTTTCCTCTTTACCCAACACAGTGTTGGTGATCCAAGGGCAATATATGCCTCGTCATATTTTCTTGTCTTTGCTTTGGAAGCTGTGCTTTGAATTGATGAAGACTCATTTTAATACCGTATCATTATGGTTTAGCTGGGAACCCTCTCGCAAACTTGTCCCTTCACACCACCAATAGAAAAGTTGAAGTAAGTTAAGCCTGCCAATGGTTGCTAGCAACATCACCTTTGCATGACATTCAAAAACAGTGCTAGCAAAATTTTCAGGTTTTATGCTTCAATCTACTAAAATCTCTCAGTTTCTCCCACTTCTAAAACTCAGCTTTGTGATCAGATGGTTTCATTTTTTAAATTAGGAACAGTGCTGAAACTCTCTCCCACCAGTTAATGACAAGCCAACACTGAAGACAGGACTTGTACAGATTATTTTATTTATTTTTTTGTTATAAGCCATCTCCCTCGACCGGTTAGGGTGAGTGGATAGAGAAGAGAGAAAAGAACAGCAACAATAAACAACAAATAGACGCTGCAGGTTGGTGGGGTCAGTAACAGCACATCGGCAATATACAGCTCCAGGGACACTTGCAGAAGGTACAGAGAGAGAGAGCGGGAGAGACTGTATACTGTTACAATGCTTGGTTTATTAAATATCTTAATATTACAGCATTTTGATCATTTAGTATTGGTGATATATGTTGCTCAACACAACTAAGAAGCATGCAAGAGAGTGGATTTAAAAGTGTCTTTCCTTGTTGAGATACTTCAACAGCCAGCATTTAATTATGTCACTTCTCAGTGCCTGAGCCTCAAAAAACCAAACATTATATGGTGTCATACCTGTGCATCACAAAAGAGGCACTTATTTTCCCACTCAATGTGTGTTAGGGAGTAGTGCTGCATATGTGAAAACGGTAGTATAAAGCCTGCAGGAGCTGTGTGAAGTCTGCCCTCAAGTGATGTCACCAGAGTCAGTATTATTTTTTGTTAAAGATTAGAAAATTTTAAAAATGGGATGTGGAGAGCCTCTCACCAGAAGCTCGAGACATTGGATTCAGTGCTATGTTGTTCACAGAGGCCTTAAATATAATACAAGAAAGTTGTCTTTTATGCACTTATACCTATGCTTAACATAAAAACTGCACTGATTATAGATTATCAATGTACTTTTCATAGTAAATGTGGTAAGACAGGTAAAAAGTTACCAACGATCTTCTCTTAGCCTCAGATAATGAACTTGTTTCTATATACTTGTCCTCCTAGACCTTAGTGCTGCATTCGACACCATTGACCACAACATCTTATTACAGAGACTGGAGCATGTGACTGGTATCAGAGGAACAGCGTTAAAATGGTTCCAATCCTATTTATCGAACAGATTCCAGTTTGTTCATGTCCATGGTGAACCTTCACACGAACAAAAGTTAGTTATGGAGTTCCACAAGGCTCCATGCTAGGACCGATTCTGTTCACCCTGTACATGCTTCCTTTAGGATATGTCATTAGGAAGCACTCTATTAATTACCACTGCTATGCAGATGACACTCAGTTATATCTATCTATTAAACCTGTTAACACAAACCAGTTAACCAGACTTCAAGCCTGTCTAACTGACATAAAGGCCTGGATGACCAGTAACGTTTTACTTTTAAACTCGGAGAAAACAGAAGTCATTATATTTGGGCCAAAAAATCTCAGAAATAACTTTTCTAAAATTATAGCTACTCTAGATGGCATAACCCTGGCCTCTAGCACTACTGTAAAAAACCTTGGAGTTATTTTTGACCAGGACATGTCCTTTCACTCACACATAAAACAAATCTCTAGAACTGCATTCTTTCACCTGCGCAACATTTCCAAAATTAGGAACATCCTGTCTCAAAATGATGCAGAAAAACTAGTCCATGCATTTGTTACCTCAAGGCTAGATTACTGTAACTCATTACTATCTGGATGTCCCAATATCTCCATAAAAAGCCCCCAATTAATCCAGAATGCCGCAGCCAGAGTCCTGACAGAAACTAGCAAGAGAGATCATATTTCTCCTATATTGGCTTCTCTTCATTGGCTCCCTGTAAAATATAGAATAGAATTTAAAATCCTTCTTCTCACATACAAATCCCTTCATAATCAAGCTCCTTCATACCTTAAAGACCTCATAGTACCATATTATCCCAATAGACCACTTCGCTCTCAGTGTGCAGGTCTACTTGTGGTTCCCAGAGTTTCCAAAAGCATTGTTTATTGTTGCTGTTCTTTTCTCTCTGCTCTATCCACTCACCCCAACCGGTCGAGGCAGATGGCCGCCCAAACTGAGCCCGGTTCTGCTGGAGGTTTTTTCTTCCGTTAAAGGGAGTTTTTCCTCTCCACTGTCGCCAAGTGCTTGCTCATAAGGGAATTGTTGGGTTTTTAGTTTTAGTTTTTGTAAAGTGCCTTGAGATGATTTGTATTGTGATTTGGCGCTATACAAATAAAATTGAATTGAATTGAATTGAATTAAAAGCTTTAATTCTGGGGTTAACTGTTGAGCAACCACCAGGGAAAATCTGCCATTTCAGTTTCAGTTCAATATTACAAAAGTTTATTGTCAGGCAAAAGCTGAGCCTTAATTACAGTATTTAGAAAAAAGCTATTTCAAGTGCAGGTTGCGTTCCATAAGTCTTTACACTGCTTTGATTGTAGATTCACACGTCACAACGCAGGCTTTTACCTGATTAGTACTAAACTGCCTATATGACATGATAAAGTTGTGGGATGATAAAAAACTTCATTTAATTAACTTCAGCTGTATATTTTTGATGGTTACAGTAAATAATTACATTCAATTCAATTTTATTTGTATAGCGCCAAATCACAATACAAATCATCTCAAGGCAATTTACAAAAACTAAAACTAAAAACCCACATCTTCTGTTGTGATGGAAGTGAATTTTAAGTCTTCCAAACAATCCAGTCACCCAGAGAACACCATCATTGTAGGAGTGCCATGAAGGTCCAAGACTGGACTGAAAAAAGGATTTTATTTGAAATGGGTTTAGGAGTAAATGGCAAAATCTAGCTACTAATAAGATTGCTTTCTATTTTCTAACCTTTCCTCTGGCCCCTATTCAGGGGATTAGAGCAGCACAAACAGGTTGACGCTTATCAAACTCACATCAACATCAGTGTGGACAGCTCAAGAACAAAGATGCCACTAATACTGATCTGTTCAATAAAATATTGAGCCTATTTCAAAATGAATACATTATTGTTCATAACCAAAAATCCAGTATTACTGTGAGGGAGAAATCTTGGAAAACATGCTTGTGTGTCGCCCTACTGATAATGACTTTCTTTCCTGTGATTTTAAAAGTATTTTTTTCCAGTTGGTAGCTAACTAAATTAAAGCCCTCAATTTACACTTTTTAGGACACCTAAGAAGTAGGTTACCCCTGCATCTATAAGTCAAGCTAGGTTAAATGTATGAAATGCAGATAATAGCAACACCAATCATGTTGATTCTGTGTTAGGAAGGAAGTACATGTAATCCCTAACATTGTGCAACTGAGACGAACTCTTAGAACCAGGGTAATGTAGTTGTTCATTAGTACTCTTAATAAGCAGCTGAGTGACTGGGTGGCTTCAAGCACAACTGGATCACCTAGTCTAATGAGCTCCAATTATTGGTTGTATTCTGGTGCCAGGGTGAGGTGATGAGTGCTGCTTCTCACAGGCTTTCCTGACTTTAGCTGGGCAAAGCCAGTACAAAAAGTCTAACTGTACTTGCTGAAGGAGAGCCATGTGGGTCTTATGATACTCTTCATTTTCGAATGTGGCATTGGCCACCCCATATACACAATGCACAGTGACAATGATGAAATCTTGAATTTCAATTTAATTCAATTCCATTTTTTTGTATGGTGCCAAATCACAGTGAAATCTTTACAAGGCACTCTACATTGAGAACCAGTACTTGGAGATTGTAGAGACTATACTACAATTCTAGGGACAAACTACTTTAATGGAAGAAACCTCGAGCAGAACTGCATGAAATGTGAACTGAGTAGCATCAAGTATAGGTAGTGGTGCCAATGCAAGTCTGCTGAAGAGTGACTTTCCCAGCTACTAACCTGTGACTTGAAGGTGATTGGTACTAGGCCGCTGATCTGAGGTGCAGAGCAAGAAACCAGGTCCACTGCTCTAATGTACTGCCCATTTGTGACAGTGTTACAGAAAGAGCTGTATGCAGAAACTGCAGGTAACATATAATGATGGTCTGAGGATGGTTCTTAAGGTTCCTTGATGGAGCAGTGTAAGCCAGATGTTTGTCACTGCTGGCACCTGGTTGTGCTGCGTAATTTAATGAATAGATTCATGTGCAGGCTATCATACTCTGGAAATAGCATCATTGCTACAATGACACTTATTGCCTATTCGTTTCATTAACACAGTGCTGGTCTACCAAATTATCACGTGATTCGCCCAGGAAGCCTGCTGCAGCCATGAATTCATGATGTGATGCTCATTGGTTCTGTGCTAATGCATACTGTGCAAGCGATAACACATTTAAGAAAGGACAAAATTAAGATGTGGAAACCAGAAATGGTTTATAACTACATGGTCCCCTTTTATAGAGTTTGGGAGAACCAATTTCTTACCTGGACATAATGGGGTTGTTTCTCTTTAGCTCTTTTTTTCCCTTAATATTTAGGTGTTAACAGACTGTGTGATGACTGATCATATGCAGTGATGTATAAAGAACTTCCAGTGTCTGTATGTCTGTACCTATGGGACCATTTCAGTATGCAATGATTCATTCATTCTTTTTTTTTTTCTCTTTTCCAGGGTGTGTCAGAAATTGTTCTCATTCAGTTATGTTTTTTATTCAAATACTGTTCTATTAAAAATCAATAAAAATAAAAATAAGCCTCAAAGTTGAGTCCTAACTTTCTGTCAATAGTCAGATATTTTCATAATAAATCAGGAAATAGTGTGGTCAGCTATATCCACGAGGACACCTTTTCCACTTACTGTGTATTATGAATGCAGCAGTACGTCATATTCTCTGGTAAGTTTTAGTTTTTTAAAATATTTTAGACAATATGGATATCACTGTGGTCACAGCTTTAATGTGTCAACACTCTCTCCCCAATAATGATAATTTAGTTGAAAATTGCAGATTGAATTTGGGCATTTTAGTGAGTTTATTTAGGCAGCTAGCAGCTAAAGAAAAACAAAATAGTTGCGGTGTACAATAAATGTTTTGCATGGGGGATAACTGTCTACACCATCATGTTTTATTTCTGAGAGTTGACAAATCCACCCATAACATCCTAATGTGGAAATATTATTGAATTCATTTCATTTCAGTTTATTTGTATAGCCAAATCACAATTCAATCATCTCAAAGCTCTTTACATAAAAGGAGAGGAGGGTAGGGGACGGGAAGGGAAGGGAAGGGTGTGTGGGGGGGGGGCTCAGTGCACCGATGGAGATCCTCAGGCAGTGTAGACCTATAGCAGCATAACTGGTTGGTTCAGAGTTACCTAAACCAGCCCTAACTATATGCTTAATCAAAAAGGAAGGTTTTAAGTCTAGCCTTAAAAGTACAGAGTGTCTGCCTCCTGAACCCAGACTGGGAGCTGGTTACACAATAGAGGAACTTGATAGCTAAAGGCTCTGACTCCCATTCTACTTTTAGAAACTCTGGGAAACACAAGTAGACCTGCACTCTGAGAGCGAAGTGGTCTATTAGGACAGGGGTGTCAAACTCAAATTCACAGTGGGCCAAAATTAAAAACTGGGACGAAGTCGTGGGCCAAACTCAATATTTATTGAAAAATTGACTGCAATTGTGCATGTTTTTCCTTCTCTCCAGATATGTAATGTTGAACATTTTCATATGGAAACAAACTTTAGTTTTGCATAAACATTGAATCTGGAATAAGCAAAGCTTAATATTATAAACACATGAGAAATTAAATTTGAAATAATGAAATATGGTATTCGTTTCTTATGTCTCTATCTGTAGCCTTTTGAGTTCCTTTTTAATAATGTAAATCTTTTTTCACAGGCCAACACAAAACAACCAAAAATAATAATTTCCTTCAATCTTTCATCTATTAACAGTCCTTGCCTTGGAGTAGAAAAAGTGCATAAAGACAACATTCATTCAAGCTCAATTTGCTACACTCTAATTTACTCTGATGCACATTGGCTCAAGCCAGATACCTGACATCTCTTCTTAGATGCGAGTGCAGAGAAGGTGTTCATCAGTGAGACACGACTCCTGAGTGGTGTTTTGTTCATCTTCATCAAAGAGAACCTTTGGCTCTTATGAAGTTAACTACTCGTGTTATGGTGCTCATAACATGTTCAATTTTTAGGGCTTTGCCACACAACGCTTCCTGGTGTATGATGCAGTGATAAACTGTAAGCTCACCTGCATGGTTCTCCCGCATCTTCTCCCGAATCCTGCCCATCAGTCCACTCTTTTGACCGCACATCGCGGGCGCACCATCTGTCGTCAGTCCAACAAGTTTATCCCAAGGCAGCCTCATTTCATTTACACATTTGGATACCTCTTCAAAGATTTCTTTTCCTGTAGTTGTGCCATGCATTGATTTTAATCCCAAAAGTTCCTCTGTAACGCACAGACTCGAGTCCACGCCACAGATGAAGATTGACAGCTGGGCAGTATCAGATGTGTCACAGCTCTCATCCGCAGCAAGAGAGTATGCGATAAAATCTTTTCCTTTTTCCATCAGCTGTTCGTGTAGATTGGTGGCGAGCTCACATGTACGCTCAGCAACAGTGTTTCTGCTCAGGCTCACATTTAAAAATGCTTGCTTTTTATTTATTTTATATTTTATATTTTAGCTTTATCCTGGGCAGTGCAGCTGGCATACCACACTGGGATGCAGTATGTCACTGCACTTTCGATGGTGCATCTGTGGAAGGACACTAGCAGTTCTTTGGCAAGGTTGTTTCTTTTTAGGACCCTCAGGAAATGGAGTCGCAGCTGTGCCTTTTTGACCAGAGCTGTGGTGTTTGTTTTCCAGGTGAAATTGTCATCCAGATGCAGGCCCAGGAACTTGAAGTCAGCGACACTCTCCACACAGTCCCCGTTGATGTATATGGGCAGAGTGTCAGATCTGTTCCTCCTGACGTCCACTATGATTTCCTTTGTTTTTGTGGTGTTGAGGACCAGGTTGTTGTCATTGCACCACAAAGCCAGTTTATCCACCTCATCCCTGTATGCAGTCTCATCTCCTCCTGTGATGAGCCCGACCACTGTTGTGTCATCTGCAAACTTCACGATGGAATTGCTTGAATGGGTGGGGGTGCAGTCGTATGGGTAGAGAGTGTACAGTAGGGGACTCAGCACACATCCCTGTGGGGAGCCAGTGTTGAGGCTGATTGCTGGGGAGAGGTGATGCCCTACCTTGACTCTCTGTGAACGGTTTCTGAGGAAGTCTTGAATCCAGAGGCAGGTGGGGAGAGGGAAGCTGAGGTGATTTAGTTTGGAGACCAGTCTGTTTGGGATGATTCTGTTGAACGCCGAGCTAAAGTCAATGAAGAGAAGCCTGGCGTAGCTGTCTTTGTGTTCCAGGTGGGTTAGGGTTGTGTGGAGGCCTGTGGCTATGGCGTCCTCTGTTGATCTGTTTTCCCTGTATGCAAACTGGTGGTGATCAAATGTGAGAGGAAGCCTTTGGATGATGTGACTTTTGACCAGCTTCTCAAAACACTTCATCACAACTGGGATTAGGGCCACTGTTCGGTAGTCATTAAGACTGCTGATGGTCTTCTTTGGGACAGGGATGATCATTGAGGCCTTGAGACAGGGTGGGACAGTGGCCTGTGCTAAGGACAGGTTGAATATTTTAGTAAAAACCCCTGTGAGTTGAACCACACAGTATTTCAGCACCCTCCCTGTGACACCATCAGGTCCTGCTGCTTTTCTGGGGTTTACTGTCCTCAGCACTCGCCTCACATCCTCCTCTCCCACTGTGAAGATATGGCTGGTGTTTGATGGTGGATGTAATGTATCTTCTTCTGGTGTTTGTTGTTCAAAGCGGGCAAAGAAGCAATTAAGCTCCTCTGCCAGCACATTGTCACCATCTACAGACCGGCGTTTGGGTTTGTAGTTCGTAATATTCTGGATCTCCAGCCACACTTGCTTTGGGTTGTTGCTGTAGAGGTGGTCCTCAATTTTGTTTTTGTATTTCAATTTGGCCCCTCTGATGCCCCTTTTCAGATTTGCTCTGGCCGCGTTGTAGAGCTCTGTGTCACCAGACTTGAAGGCGATGTTCCTTTCCTTTTTGGTTGGCATACACCCTGATGCGTTTCTCAGTGGTGACAGTGTCTGTGCAGTGCTTGATGTAGGAGAGTACAGATGTAGTGTACTCCTCCAAGTCCTGAGATTCAAAAACACTCCAGTCTGTGTGATTAAAATAGTCCTGTAGCTGTGAGAAGGCACCATTGGGCCATGTTTTAACAGTTTTTTAAGTGTGTGTGTGGGGGGGGTCTCTTTTCCTGAGGGGAGTGTAAGCTGGCAGCATAAAAAGGGATATATGGTCTGACTGTCCTATATGAGGTGCTGGTATAGCTTTGTAGCCTTGTTTGATGTTGGAGTATACTTTGTCTAGTAGGTTACTCCCACGTGTGGCACAGTTTATGTGATGGTGGAGTTTGGGAAACACTACTTTTAGGACTACATGACTGAAATCTCCCGCTATTATATGTGCTACCTCTGGATGTTTGTTTAGTTGCCTCTGGGTATTTGTTCAGCATCCAGATAGTAATGAGTTAAAGTAATCTAGCCTTGAAGTAAAAAATGTGTGGAATAGTTTTTTCATCATTTTGAAACAGAATGTTCCTAATTTTGGCAATGTTGCATAAGTAAAAGAAGGCGGTTCTAGAGATTAAAGGACATATCCTGGTCAAAATTAACTCCAAGGTTTTTCACAGTAGTACTGGAGGCCAGGGCTAAGCCATCTAAAGTAGCTATATTTCTAGAAAAGCTGTTTCTGAGGTTTACAATAACTTCTATTTTCTCTGAGTTTAAAAGGAGAAAGTTACTGGTCATCCAGGGCTTTATGTCCTTTGAACACGCCTGAAGTCTAGCTAAGTAGTTTGTGTTATCAGGTTTCATAGATACAGTGGGTATGGAAAGTATTCAGACCCCTTTAAATTTTTCACTCTTTGTGTCATTGCAGCCATTTGCCAAAATCAAAAAAGTTCATTTTATTTCTCATTAATGTACACTTATTAAAAAAGAAAAAGTGAAATATCACATGGTCATAAGTATTCAGACCCTGTGCTCAGTATTGAGTAGAAGCACCCTTTTGAGCTAGTACAGTCATGAGTCTTCTTGGGAATGGTGCAACAAGTTTTTCACACCTGGATTTGGAGATCCTCTGCCATTCTTCCTTGCAGATCCTCTCCAGTTCTGTCAGGTTGGATGGTGAACGTTGGTGGACAGCCATTTTCAGGTCTCTCCAGAGATGCTCAATTGGGTTTAGGTCAGGGCTCTGGCTGTGCCAGTCAAGAGCGGTCACAGAGTTGTTCCGAAGCCACTCCTTTGTTATTTTAGCTGTGTGCTTAGGTTCACTGTCCTGTTGAAAGGTGAACCTTCAGCCCAGTCTGAGGTCCTGAGCACTCTGGAAGGGGTTTTCTTCCAGGATATCTCTGTACTTGGCCACATTCATCTTTCCTTCAATTGCAACCAGTCGT
Source organism: Mastacembelus armatus (assembly GCF_900324485.2). Classification (NCBI taxonomy): domain Eukaryota; kingdom Metazoa; phylum Chordata; class Actinopteri; order Synbranchiformes; family Mastacembelidae; genus Mastacembelus; species Mastacembelus armatus. Next base: position 1,330,420 of record NC_046649.1, read on the forward strand.
CCTGTCCCTGCAGCTGAAAAACACCCCCACAACATGATGCTTCACTGTAGAGATTGTATTGGGCAAGTGATGAGCAGTGCCTGGTTTTCTCCACACATACCGCTTACAATTAATGCCAAAAAGTTCAATCTTGGTCTCATCAGACCAGAGTATCTTATTTCTCATAGTCTGGGAGTCCTTCATGTCTTTTTTGGCAAACTCTATGCAGGCTTTCATGCACTGAGGAGATGCTTCCGTCGGGCCACTCTGCCATAAAGCGCCTGCAGTGATAGTTGACTTTGTGGAACTTTCTCCCATCTCCCTACTGCATCTCTGGAGCTCAGCCACAGTGATCTTTGGGTTCTTCTTTACCTCTCTCACCAAGGCTCTTCTCCCACGTTTGCTCAGTTTGGCTGGACGGCCAGGTCTAGGAAGAGTTCTGGTCGTCCCACACTTTTTCCATTTGAGGATTATGGAGGCCACTGTGCTCTTAGGAACCTTAAGTGCTGCAGAAATTCAAAATTCTTTTGTAACTTTGGCCAGATCTGTGCCTTGCCACAATTCTGTCTCTGAGCTCCTTGGGCAGTTCCTTCGACCTCGTGATTCTCATTTGCTATAACATGCACTGTGAGCTGTAAGGTCTTATATAGACAGGTGTGTGCCTTTCCTAATCAAGTCCAATCAGTTTAATTAAACAAAGCTGGACTCCAATGAAGGAGCAGAACCATCTCAAGGAGGATCAGAAGAAATGGACAGCATGTGAGTTAAATATGAGTGTCACTGCAAAGGGTCTGAATGCTTATGACCATGTGATATTTCAGTTTTTCTTTTTTAATAAATTTGCAAAAATTTCTACATTTCTGTTTTTTTCTGTCAAGATGGGGTGCTGAGTGTACATTAATGAGAAATAAAATGAACTTTTTTGATTTTGGCAAATGGCTGCAATGACACAAAGAGTGAAAAATTTAAAGGGGTCTGAATACTTTCCGTACCCACTGTAGATAAAGCTGAGTGTCATCGGCATAACAGTGGTAATTAATAGAGTGCTTCCTAATAACGTTGCCTAAAGGATGCATGAATAAGGTGAACAGAATTGGTCCTAGTACACAACCTCGTGGAACTCCATAACTAACTTTTGTGCAGGTGGAAGATTCATCATGGACATGAATAAACTGGAATCTGTCTGATAAATACGATTGGAACAATTTTAACACTGTTCCTTTGATTCGTAGTAGAAGATGTAATAGAAGATTCATTTATGGCAGCTATAGGAAGCATCTGATGAATTTTATCTGTAACAATTATGATTTTATTTGTAAATAAAATCAAAGTCATCACTGCTGAGAGCTAAGGGAACACTGGACTTAACAGAGCTGTGACTTTTTGTCAGCATGGCTACAGTGCTGAAAAGAAACGTGGGATTGTTCTTATTTTCCTCTATTAGTGATGAATAGTATGCGGTTCTGGCTTTACGGAGAGCTTTTTTATATGTTAGTAGACTGTTTTTCCAGGTTAGAAAAATTTCCTCTAAGTTTGTGGAACACCATTTCCTTTCCAGCCTTCGTGATGCCTGCTTTAAGGTACGAATATGTAGGGCTAATCTCCTCTGATTCACTAACTTCTTTTTCAGAGGGGGCCACAGTATCAAGCGTTTCACGCAGTGAGGCTACAGCACTGTACAATATGATCAATTTGGTAGGGAGTGGGATTGAAGCAGCTGCCCTTCACTATGTTTATACTTGGCATAGGTGTAAATAAAGATGGAATCATTTTCTTAAATTTATTAACAGCGTTGTCTGATGAACATCTGCTGTAGTGGAATTTTCTTCCAAATGCTGCATGATCCATCATCTTAAATTCAAAAGTTATTACAGAATGATCTGACAAAACAGGATTTTGGGGAAAAACTATTTGATGTTCAATTTCGGGGGTGGGTGGGTTTATTAACATTTTGAATGAAACCAATTGAATCTAATATAGAATTAAATGCAATGCCGAGGCTGTTATTTTCAACATCTACATGAATGTGAAAATCTCCCACTATAATGACTTTATCTGAACTAAGCACTAAATCAGACAGGAAGTCTGGGAATTCAGTTAAAAACTCTGAGTAAGGGTGGACTGTACACAATGACAAGTAGAACTGGTTTTTGTGTTTTCCAGTTTGGATGTGAGAGACTAAGACTGAGGCTCTCAAATGAGTTATAATTGTTCTGAGAATTAAAGTTTAATAATAAGTTTGAGTGGAAGATTGCAGCTACTCCTCCACCTCGACCTGTGCTTCGAGGAACATGATAATTTTTATGACTGATAGGGGTTGATTCATTCAGACTGACATATTCATCCTGCTGTAACCTGTTCAATAACAGGAGTGGTCTTAATTTTTATTAAGTTTTTATGAATAACTCCTCTTCTGTTAACTTCTGATTTATTTGATTTATATGTTCGAGGGGCGGCGGCTCTAAGGTAACTGCATAGAGGCGTTTTAAACTGAGTCTCTGCATCCCGGTCTCCACTCTGGATTGTCAGGCTTTAGGTTGGCTAATAAACTTGGCCAAATTTCTAGAGATGAGCGCCGCACCATCCAAAGTGGGACGGATGCTGTCCCTCACTACCAGACCAGATTTTCCCCAGAAAGAGGCCCAATTGTCTATGAAGCCCACATCGTTTTGGACACCCCCTGAGAGACAACCAGAGATGGAATGACAAACATGTGGCTAAACATGTCATCGCTGGTCAGATTGGGGAGGGTTCCAGAGGAAATTACGGAGCACATTAATTTTAGTGACCTCCAATTGGCGTAATCGGGTGTCATTGCTGCCGACGGAAATAACAATTTTACCATATTTATGATTAGCCTTAGCCAACAGCTTCAAGTTTGACTCGATGTCACCCGCTCTGGCCCCAGGAATGCATTTAACTATGGTCGCTGGAGTCTTTAAGTTCATGTTTCCGACTATGGAATTGCCAATTATCAGAGTTGGTTTCTCAGCGGGTGTGTTGCTGAACAGGGAAAATCAATTAAACATGAACAGGCAGGTGATGAGCCACGGGCTTCTGCTTAGGAGTATGTTTCCGTCGGACCGTCACCCAGGCTAATTCTCTGGGCTGCTCCGTAGTTGCTATTGGATAGCTAACAGAACCTGAGCTCGGTGACTCCACGCCTGCTAACAGGCCAAGCTAGCTGGCTTTTGTTCAAAGGTGCAGAGCCACGCTTCCAACTCAGTGATCCTCGCCTCCAAAGCTAGCAGAACCTTACACTTATTATAAGCGTCATTATCACTAAAGGAGGCAGAGGAATAACTAAACATGTGGCATACCCAGCAGGGGAGAGAGGGAGAGGGAGAAGCCATGCTACTAGCTAGCTAAGTTAACTGATAGGCTAACGAGTGCTAAGTTAGGAAATAGCAAGAAGTACTGGGCAATATAGAAAGGTACTTGACTAGTACAGGAATATGTAGCTGTTATTGATTTGTTCAGAGAGTTTAGTTTAGTTTTTAGGTGTGTTACACTAAAGCTAGTCTGCTGTTAATCCATACACCAGCTACACAATACAACATGTTTGCGAAAGGAAGTGAATTCTCTTACCAGGAAACAGCGTCACAGGGGTCAACAGCGTCACATCTCAAGACCCAACACACCAGTCTCGAAGTCTTCCACATGTTTCTGATAGGCAAACTGAAGGGGATCAAGATCCTCCCCAACCTGCAGCCTCAGGTTGACCAGTCTTGAACAAAATATTCCAGGGTTATTTCGTGATCTCTGTAGAGACCGACAATAACATTTTGAAACAAAAATGGCCTAGCATTTTCCAGTGTCAGTGCTGATTTTAAAAAGTTACCTATTAAATCAAGAAAGCCACTTACACAATAATGACATATCTTTCTGGCAGATTTCTGGAGTTGTTTCTACACTTGTCCTACTAGACCTCAGTGCTGCATTTGAAACCATCGAACACAGCATCTTATTACAGGGACTGGAGCATGTGATTGGAATCAAAGGAACAGCATTAAAGCAGTTCCAAACTTATTTATTGGGCAGATTCCAATTTGTTCATGTCCGTGATGAACCTTCCATGCACACAAAAGTTAGTTAAGGAGTTCCACAAGGTTCTGTGCTAGGACCGATTCTGTTCACGTTATACATTCCTCCTTTAGGTAATGTTATTAGGAAGCACTCTATTAATTACCACTGCACATGACACTCAGCTTTATCTATCTGTGAAACCTGATAACACAAATCAGTTAGCCAGACTTCAGGCGTGTCTAAAGGACATAAAGGCCTGGATGACCAGTAACTTTCTGCTTTTACATACATAGTAGCCATTGTTGTTTACATTCCACCGATGGCGGCACCTACAACGGTGTGTGACATCATCCATCATGCCATTGCTAGGATATAGACCCAGCACCATGATGCATTCATTATAATTACAGGGGATTTCCATCACATCTCTCTGTCCTCCTGTCTGACTGACTTTGTACAGTATGTGGACTGTGCAACACATGGAGAAAGGACATTAGATCTGTTCTATGCTAACGTGAAAGAGGCTTATTGAGGTGTACCTCTTTCACCACTGGGAAGATCTGATCACAACATGGTCTATTTTCAGCCCACATACAGACCTTGTGTGCAGAAGCTTCCTGTTACCATCAGGTCTTTCAGGAAATGGTCACTAGAGGCAAGGGATTCATTGAGAAACTGTTTTGAGTGCACATCACTGATTACATTAATTTCTGTAGAGACAGTACTCTCAGTTAGTACAGTACGGTGCCATTCTAACAATAAACCATGGCTCACCAGTGACATTAAAGACCTCCTGAACCAGAAGAAGGGGGCTTTCCAGGACAGACATAAGGAGAAGCTGAGGAGTATAAAACGGGAGCTCAAAAAGACACTGAGGCAAGCTAAGGTGGAGTACAGCTGGTGAACAATAATACCAGGGAGGGGTGGAGAGGGGTAAGGACCATCACTGGATACAAACTGAACAACTCTGATGTGGATAGAGCCAGTACCGTTAACCAGTATTACATCAGGTTTGACAATGTGGCTACTTCCACCTACGTCTCTACAGCAACTCCCTCCACCACCACCCCAGCGGTTGCTCCCTCCACCTCTAAAGCTCCTCACTACACCTCATTCTCTATGTCTGCTCCGTCCACCTCCACCTCTGCTGCTGCTTCCTGTACCTCCATGTCTAAGGCTGCTCCCGCTACAATTACATCTATGGCCGTTCCCTCCACCATTACCTCTGAGGCTCTCCACAGGAGAGGAGCTTGATAGCTAAAGGCTCTGCCTCCCATTCTGCTTTTGGAAACTCTGGGAACCACGAGTAGACCTGCACTCTGAGAGCGAAGTGTTCTATTGGAATAATATGGTACTATGAGGTCTTTAAGGTATGAAGGAGCTTGATCATGAAAGGTGTTAGGTCTGTCCCTTATTTTGATCAGTTTCCTGTGTTCTGCCTCTGTTTTAGTTCTTCCCAGGTAAATTTGTGTCTCAGAAATAACTTTTCTAAAATTATAGCTACTCTAGATGGCATAGCCCTGGCCTCCAACACTACTATAAAAACTACTACGTCTGGGAGATCCAGCTTTTTGGGGGAGGTACTGTTAGGCCCCGAGGTTTCTTTTTCCTGTCTGTCCCTTATTTTGGTCAGTTTCCTGTGTTCCACCTCTGTTTGAGTTAGTCCCAGGTAACTTTGTGTTTCCGTTGGTAATTAGTAAGATTATGTTCACCTGCATCTAATTAGTTCTTCAGTCCGGTGTATATATATCCCCTGTGTTCCTTTGTTCCCTGCTGGAACATTATTAATCGTAATACCATGTGTGAAGAGCGTTTCTGTCCTGTCTGCCTGTTTGCCTGTCCGCCGAGTAGCGGAGGATATTTTGTGTTTGCCTGAGCCCTGGACGATCCAGGGAGAATAAAGTTCGTGTCCCGCACTTGGGTCCTCACTTCTCTTCCTTCACCATCGACACCACCACCAGTTAGCATAACAAAGGGATTTGTATGTGAGAAGAAGGATTTTAAATTCTATTCAGTATTTTACAGCGAGCCAATGAAGAGAAGCTAATATAGGAGAAATATGATCTCTTTTGCTAGTTCCTGTCAGCACTCTGGCTGCAGCATTCTGGAGGCTTTTTATGGAGATACTGGGACATCCAGATAGTAATGAGTTATAGTAATCTAGCCTTGAGGTAACAAATGCATGGACTAGTTTTTCTGCATCATTTTGAGACAGGATGTTCCTAATTTTGGCAATGTTGTGCAGGTGAAAGAATGCAGTTCTAGAGATTTGTTTTATGTGTGAGTTAAAGGACATGTCCTGGTCAAAAATAACTCCAAGGTTTTTAATGAGAGGAGTTGTCTTAATCTCTATTAGGTTTTTATGAATAACTCCTCTTCTGTTAACATCAGATTTATTTGATTTATATGTTCGAGGGGCAGACACAATCTCTATGTGGTTTGAAGGGGGCGCCGGGTCTAAGGAAACTGCAGAGAGGCGTTTTAGACTGAGTCTCTGCGTCCCGGTCCCCACTCTGGATTGTCAGGCTTTAGGTTGGCTAATAAAATCGGCCAGATTTCTAGAGATGAGAGCTGCATCATTCAAAGTGGGATGGATACCGTCTCTCGCTATCAGACCGGGTTTTCCCCAGAAAGTGGCCCAATTGTCTATGAAGCCCACATCGTTTGCTGGACCACCTAGACAGCCAGCGACGGAACGACGACATGCGGCTATACGTCAGGGGTCCAAAGGAAACTACGGAGTCCGACATTAATTTGGCAAAGTTACACAGTGGACCATGTGATCCTGTTACAAAGGTTAGAGGACTGGATAGGCATCACTGGTACTGCTCTTAAATGGTTTAAGTCCTATCTTGAAGACAAGAAGTACTTTGTTGAAGCTGTGTCTCAGATCAAATGGCCTTGACATGTGGGGTCCCCCACGAGTCCATTTTGGGACCCCTTTTGTTCAATCTACATGTTTCCTTTAGGCCAGTTATTTTGCAGCAATAATGTGTCCTACCATAACCATGTAGGTCACACTCAGATGGAGCCAGAGGTGGCTGGATTGGAGTACTTGCAGAATCTCCAGGAACAGCATTGGGAGATTCATGAGAGGGCTCACCAGGCCTTGGTAGATGCAAGAGTCTCTCAAAAGCAGGCCTACAACACACACTGCAGAGGGGAGCCCCTGGAGGCTGGTGCCAGAAGGTGGTGTGTGTGTGTACAGCCTGAATCGCAAGAAGGGACTGCCATCCAAGCTAATGAGTTACTTGATTAAGCCTTGCACTGTGTCCACCAGCTTCACCCCATCAGGTGAAGCTGGGTGGAACAGGGTGGTGGTCCTACACCGGGATAGGCTTGCACCCTACCAGCCCGTAGCACCCCAGAAAAATGAGACTGAAGACCAATCACAGCAGCAAGAACAGTAACACCCTTTCCCCAGGGGGAGGCCTCACCAGTAGGGGAGGTGGTATTGGCAGCTGCTCTCCCACCTCACCTGCCCAGACACCCCCAGTGACATGCCAAAGTGACTGTGAGTAGTTCTATACAGTATACAGTATTTATTTGAAGTTACTGTTCTCACACAAGTTGTTAGTGTTTTAATGTGTTTTTATCTTTCCTGGATTTGTGTTGTGTCCGCAACATGAGATAAGTGTTGTTTGTGACCCTCCCCTGGTTCTGCTCAGTGTGATTGTTGTTACTGGCATGCATAAGCACTGTCTCTCACTGTTCAAAAATAGGCTTCTGCCAAACATTAGTGCCCCTCCTAGTGTCAGTCTAAAGACCACCAGTATTTTTCTGACCCCAACTTAATTTCAAGTGAGCTACATGCACCTACTCACAAAAAAATACCCCTTGACATACCCCTGGTGCACCACTGTTCTATTGCATTCACTAACACAAAGTACTACTATGATTATGCAGCAATGATTGAATGAATCTTGTTGATACACAAAATGTTCTGGACCACAGTGTTCCCCATTAAAACAATAAATGGCTCCACATGTTTGCCTTTAGGAAAGGCTTTACTGGCAATACTCACAAACTCACTAATCTGAAGCAGCTGTCACTATAGCAACTTTCACATTGATATAAGTTTTATTTACATTTAAATATAATTCTTATCAATGGAAACACCTCTGATACTGCTAAAGATCACCCAGAAACTTTAAGATTGTTGGTGATTTCTCAGTTTCTGGACAGAATTGTACAAAAAACGACTCCCAATGAAAAAATGTCAAATTAAAGTACTACAAATAAAGTTCAATAAAGTGCAAAACCAATAACTTTACTTTTCATTAAAGATTTGGCATAGAAACCCTTAAAAGATATGGAAATACTTTTAAAATCATGTCAACATTTATTTTTCATTTTTCATTTAGTAGCCATACCTGCAAGTCATTTGATTTTGAGGTTTTTTTTTTACAGTATAGTTTACACTTGTGATCAGTGTCACATTATTTGGTCCAACTTTACATTCTTTTAACCACTCATATATAAACCCACACCTAGCCCCACAGCTTGTGCTACAGCAGAAGCCTCTCCATGTTATGTTAGCAGTTCAAACCACACTGAACCAGTGCTCTGGTGGAAACATGAACACTGAAGTTACTGTTACAATAAATGTGTGTCAGTTTGAATGCTTTTTCTGCTGTGTGAAGGGGTGTGTTCAAGGTAAAACAGGCCAGAAAATTTCTCATAAGGCCACTTTTTCTCTGGTAGAAAGATTTATTCTCTCTCTCTCTCTCTCTCTCTCTCTCTCTCGTGTGTATGTATATCTAAGTTTCTATGTTTGCATGTGGAGACAAGATGGTTTCTAATTGCTACCAGGTTTTCCCAAGATGACATGCACACTCTGCTTCACTATTCGAACACTGCTCATTATCTGTATTTGTCTAAATGTATTGTTTACTGCAGTTTTCTAATCAAAAGCACAAATGCCATTACTTTAAACAGACAAAGTTACAGACATTACTGGTTCCCACAAAATTCAAAAATACCGATTGCTTTAACTGTGATGTTTTACTTTTCTTCAGTCCCACAATCCTTGTCTCTTCCCACGGGGCTGATAGATAGAGCAGAGAGGGGAGATAAAGTCACAAGTAATATTTCAAATATGTGAAAGAGCAACAAAGTTCGTAGGAGTTATATATAGTACATGCAAAAAACATTTCTCAATCTGAACACTTTGGAGTGTGGACTAGCGTGTGATGTATTTGTAGCTTGGATACTGAACTTAACTTCATTATTGTGGGGGAAACAGAGATTTTGTAATGGAAAAGGCAACAATGTAATATATGTTTATTACTTTTATCAGTTATAGAATTGGTATAAGCAATGGCAGACTATGTCAGGGTCTCTATGTGTACTGTGATGCAAACATACATATAAACAGTTCTGCTGCATGAGATTAGTAAGAGATAAGTATTTAAAAAATAACAAAGACTTACTGTCTTACACTGCTGAGTCCTCTCCCGAGGAGCTGGGCCTCTGGTGTTAGTACATGCGCCTGTAGAGTTGTTACTTGGTCTCACCAATATACAAATCTCTACACTCCTCACTGCATTTAAAGATCCCCAATTATGCAAAATCGCTATTTCAGTACATTTATATGGCTGTCTGGTGTCTGTAGAGACACACCAAGCAAGGTAGAGATGGGCTGCCTCCTTTTTTTCCTTTTTCCTGTTTTCTGAAGAGAAGTCGTGAAACGACAGGTTTTCTACTTCCTTCTCTTGTATACATATACAAAAAGCAAGTCCCTCCTCTGGCTCTGCCCAAATACCGCTCACAGAAAAATTTGGCTGAACTCTGCTGTTCGCCATTATTGGACACTGGCTGACACTACACACTCCATAGCACCTTTTGTAAATTAGTTTTTAACTGTTTACACACTGATATACTCCAAATTTTCAACGGCTCCTTCCAGTCTGGTGTTTTTCACAGTTCTTTTAAAACTGCTGTTGTAAAACCATTGTTAAAAAAACAGAATTTGGATCCTTTTGGACATTAGTAACGATTTGCTTAAACATGGACTCTGGACTCTTTACAACTGACAGATGAATAAATGAATTATAACATGAAACTAGCAACACCAAACTGGAAAATCATCCATGTCCTGTGCATATTGTGTCGCAATCTTTGACCAAATACTGCTATTACGTTATGTTGTTTATTCAATCTGTGCTCATAAAGACCAAACTAGCTGTTACCATCTAGTAATCGCCTAGTCCCAATTTTATTATATACACAATCATGAAATAATATCAAACACAGTAAAAGAAAATGTTAACTAACCATTCTGACATGTCTTGTTACACTTGGGACTTCACATCTCCTGTAGCAGCAGCCATTATGTGTCCTTCATTCCGCTGTTAGTCCCCCCAACCAAGGCCCCTCCCTCACGATGGAAACCAGGAAAAGGCGGGACCTACAGAGCAGACACTACCTCAAAAAGGTGTGGCAGCAGTAGCCTATGCAAATTGACACCAAACCCGGTGTCTAGCGGCTCTATTCAATTCAATTCAGTTTGTTTGTATAGCGCCAAACAACATAATCATCTCAAGGCACAAAAACAAAACAAATCCAACAAATCCATTATGAGCAAGCACTTGGCGACAGTGGAGAGGAAAAAACTCCCTTTAACAGAAGAAAAAACCTCCAGCAGAACCGGGCTCAGTTTGGGCGGCCATCTGCCTCGACCGGTTGGGGTGAGTGGATAGAGGGGAGAGAAAAGAACAGCAACAATAAACAACAAATAGACACTGCAGGTTGGTGGGGCCAGTAACTGCACATCAGCAATATACAGCTCCAGGACTGGGGACACCTGCAGAAGGTACAGAGAGAGAAGAGGGAGAAGGAGAGAGCACAAACTAGGTGGGATGGATGCCGTCCCTTACTACCAGATTGGGTTTTCCCCAGAAAGTGGCCCAATTGTCTATGAAGCCCACATTGTTTGCTGGACACCACCTAGACAGCAAGTGACGGAACGACGACATGTGGCTAAACATGTCGTTGCTAGTCAGATTGGGGAGGGGTCCAGAGAACATTAATTTGGTAATTAATAGTAATTAATAAGTTACACACCGACTCAATATTAATTTTATTGCTCTCTGATTGGCGTAATCAGGTGCACTGATGGAGAATCCTTAGGCAGTCTAGGCCTATAGCAGCATAACTAAGGGATGGTTCAGGGTTAGCTGAACCAGCTCTAACTATAAGCTTTGTCAAAAACGAAGGTTTTAAGTCTAGCCTTAAAAGTACAGAGAGTGTCTGCCTCCTTAACCCAGACTGGGAGCTGGTTCCACAGTAGAGGAGCTTGATAGCTAAAGGCTTTGCCTCCCATTCTTCTTATATCCTGGTCAAAAATAACTCCAAGGTTCTCCACAATACTGCTGGAGGCCAGGGCTGTGCCATCTGAAGTAGCTATATTGTTAGAAAAGCTGTTTCTGAGGTTTTAAAAATACAAATACAATAACTTCTGTTTTCTCTGAGTTTAAAAGTAGAAAGTTACTGGTCATCCAGACCTTTATGTCCTTTAGACATGCCTGAAGTCTCGTTAACTGGTTTGTGTTATCAGGTTTCATAGATAGGTACAGCTGAGTGTTTTCTGCATAGCAGTGGTAATTAATTGAGTGCTTCCTAATAACATTGCCTAAAGGAAGCATGTATAAGGTCCTAACACAGAACCTTGTGGAACTCCATAACTAACCTTTGTGCGTGTGGAAGGTTCACCACTGACATGAACAAATTGGAATCTGTCCAATAAATAAGATTGGAACCATTTTAATGCTGTTCCTTTGATTCCAGTCTCCGTAACAAGATGTTGTGGTCAATGGTGTCTAGTATCTGATATCCTGGAAAAGACAACCTGAAAGGTATTTCATCATGACAATACAACAAACATATTTAGTTGACCTAAATTTTTCCCACCAAAAACGGTATAATATATCAACTTTAATTGCATACACCTGCAGTGTTTGGGAACAGGTCCCTTTAAATCAGGGGTCTCAAACTCGCGGCCCGCGGGCCATTTGCAGCCCGTAGGACGATAGTTTGTGGCCCCCGCCTTAATATGGAAGTTTAATGTCAGTGCGGCCCGCAAGTTTGATATGTATGGCACTTTAAGGGGGTCGCACACCGAACGAGAAACACAGCGTCGCGCCACGTCGCGCCACGTCGCGCCACGTCTTTAAAATTATTAGTGTACGCACACCTCGGCGTCTGTCCGTGGTGCCCAGCTACGACTCAGGACGCTGTTCAAATTCCTGCCGCGCCACAGAGCACCTTCTGCATGGTTTTATATTAAATAACATCATATTTCTCTCAAATCGTCGTTAATACATTATACAAAGACACAACTGCTGCAAAATACTACTTGCATTGGTTTTCAAAAATGTAAACACAATAAAATGTATAATAAACGTAGTCCTTTTAATCTTATTATCTAAAATTCAGGATTATTTTCTTTATTTTCATCAGATCATTATTTTGCATATACACTGTGCATTATGCATTGTGCATATTCTTCATTACCATAAAAATGTTAAATATAAAAAATAGATATTATAAACTGAAACCGAAACTAAAATAGAATAGTACATCTGTTTAATAAAAATACAAAAAAAACTTTACAAGCTAACGTTAGCTTTTACAATGTAGTTGCCTAGACAACAGATACAACAAAACAATAACAGACTTAACAGATCATATTTATTACTGATTGATTTATTTATTTTCTTATTAATTCTTAATTTGTTTATTTTTTTTTATTTTATTTTGTGTTATAAAAAAAAATAAAGAGATTTAAGAAGATTGGAATTTTTTTAACAAAGCTTTTCTTGTGGAAAACCTGATGCGGCCTAGCCTCACCCAGACTCTG